>NC_030832.1:20520158-20823188 GCF_001704415.2 Capra hircus
GAAGAGGGAGATAATAAAGGCACAGTCAGGGAAGGCTCTCTGGTGGAGGTGATGATGAGCTAAGGGCTAAGGCATGAAGAAGTTCTGCCTGACCAGCTACAGAGGCTTCCCCCAGAGGCCACCACACATCAGAGGTCGCTTGGCATGAAAAAAGGCAGTTTCAGGGGAGAACTCTGAATAGTCCAGTCTGGCCAGAGCCCAAGATGGCCGTGGGCTGAATCAAGTAGAGCCACCTAAATCCTGTTAAGGCCTTTATTCTGTGAGCAGTGAAGAATTACTGATGGGGTTCAAGCTGGGACTCAGCGTGGACGCACTGTTTTCCTCCCAAGTCACATCAGTGTAAGGATTTGAGCTGAGGTCTTGGAAGGAGGGGGTTCTGAGATGCTGGAGGGGCTGCTGTGGGCTGCAGGTCTGTGCTCACGGTGCTGTGCCTATGCTGGCCAGCACATGGAGGGTGAGCGGGTTTAGCAGGTGTAGTTTTTGAAGAACCCGTTTCTTGCAGGAAAGACTTTCCCCTCCTCTTCCGCTCCTAATTATCCCTCTGGAGACGGCAATGAATTTTTTTTTTTTTTCCCAAGGAGCCTGGTTGCCCAGCCAGGAGCTAATAAATCACCAAAGTCCCCCAGGCAAGCCAGGCCTTTTAGAGCACACTCATGGGGTGCACAGATTTAGCAGGAAAGGAAATCTTCTGGTGAACCCTTCCGGTGATAATTGGGGTAAGCCAGCCCCAAACACTACGTCCCCATGTGGACAGTGGGGCGACAAGAGCTGCCTCTTTTCTACTGAGTGGGTCAGAAAATGCCATTTCCGGAGAGTCTCAAGCTGACAAGACAGTATTTGGATTTTTTTTTTTCTTTCTTCTTTTGGTAAGGGACACAGAAGTCTGTGATTTTTTTCCCTTGGGGAGAAGACATATAATGGACTTTGGGGCACAGATATCCACCAGACCAAAGCCTTGCCTTTTTTTTTTTTTTTCCTCTTCAGCAAATATTGACTATGCGCCTACTAAGTGCCAGTACAACCGAGAAAAAGACAGACACCATTGCTCTTCTCTTGGAACTTCCTATCTATGGTTGGGCTGGGGGAGGGCAGAGATATCCTTCAAATAAAATTTTAATGTCTTCGATAACAATGAGTGTGATCGCATTACTTTACGAGGATGTGTTTTATTAAGACCATGCTTCCCAAGCTTCTCTGATCATGAGTCATGGAGGAGGCGGCTTGGTAAAATTGTAGGCTCCTAGGCTGCACCCTAAACCCACTGAAGCTGAATATACTGAGACTCTTTTCCTCTAAGGAGAAAACACTTGTGAGCTACTGTATTGAAGGCTATGCAGCTAAAGGAACACGCGGTCCTCAACCATGGTTCTCAGCCCTGGGGGCGCCCTGGGATCAGCTGGGGAGCTTTAAAGTTGCAGGTGCCCAGGCCTCTGCACGCCCCCAGAGATTCTTACTTAATTACTCTGATACGGTGGTATGGGACTTCCCAAGTGGCACTAGTGGTAAAGAACTCACCTGCCAATGCAGAACCAATGCAGAAGACATAAGAGGTGAGGGTTTGATCCCTGGATCAGGAAGATCCTCTGAAAGAGGGCATGGCAACCCACTCTCGTATTCTTGCCTGGAGAATCCAATGGACAAAAGAGGTTGGCGGGCAACAGTCCATAGGATTGCATAGAGTTGGACACAATTGAAGTGACTTGGCACACATTAGCACGTGTGGGGGTATTTATTGCATCTAGTTTGACTTTCCCACTACAGATGGCCACAGTCCTGTCCTCTTTCAGCATCAGAGGGAACCTGGGCAAAGGACACTGTAGATGGCAAAACAGAAATGGCACAAGATCCATTCCTTTCATTCTCATTTTACCTTCTAATATTGGGAAGTTTTGGCTGAAGCAGAGCTTGAATCCCCCCTCAGCTCATGAACCTGAGCACATGTGGCCATGATGAACTTTTTTAAATGGCACAGTGATCCCTTCATCCCAGGACTATCTGCTGGAACCTTCCTCTGCCCAGGTCCAGAACGCCAAGAAAAGGCCAGGCTTCATAATTTCTGCTAACTTCTGAGGATTTGAGGTAACCCCTCAATAGGCACCTACCTTTGACACTAGATCTTTGATCAATTTATTGAGCACCTATGTTGTGCCAGGTTTGTGCTAAGAAGGCAAAAATGAATAAGAAACACGCCCCAAATGCTGATGATCTCTTGATATAAATGGATGTGTCCTTAGTAAGTACTGCACAATGGGATGAGGTCTTAATAGCTGGATTCAGGAAGTGTCATGAAATTATTTTTTTAAAAGTGTTAACAGAGGGTGTGACTTTTCCTTTGGATTTGGAAAGGTGAGTAGATGTTTGCCAGGGTTAAAGAGACCAGAAAGATGGTCCAGAGTCTTAAAAAAAAAAAAAGATGAAAGGACAGCATGTGTTTGGTGAGTGAAATTTGTGTTCAATATAGTTATAAGCATCAGATTTCCAGGAGGCGGCAAGAGATTAATTCTGGAAAGGTAGACGGCAGCCTTGAGTACCAAGTCAAGGAATAAGGGCTTCATTCAGAAGAATGGCTTATGGTTGAGATGATTGGGTTTGCTTTGGGTTTTTTTTGTATTCTCAGTAGATATTTTATGAATAAAGATGCAAACACCAAAAACGTGGAACCCAACATTCTTGGCAGATGCTTGCCTATCTTCTTATGGAGAAAGATGTTTACAACTCTCAGTATTGACTCATCTAAATATTTTATCACTGTCTGTGACTGCATTCATTCACTTTATTTTTTAAACTTTTATTGGAATACAGTTGCTTTACAATACTGTGTTAGTTTCTACTATACAGCAAAGTGAATCAGCTGTTACATATACATATATCCCCTCTTTTTTGGATTTTCTTCTCCTTTCGGTCACCAGAGAGCAGTGAGTAGGGTTCCCTGAACTATACAGGAGGTTCCCATTAGTCACATTTACACAAGAGTGTGGATTTGCTTTAGTATGATTCCCTTGATGGACACAGAATGCAGAATGGATTGAAAGGGAGAAGAAAGTAGAAGCATGGAGGTCAGAGAGAAATCTGTTGTCAGAGGAACAGTGACACGAGCCTGAGGTGTGTGAATGGGGCCAGGAGATGCGGGCGGACTTGAGAACTTACCAGAAAGACAGACATTAGACGTAAGAAGGATGTGAGGTTTTCATGCTTTGTGAGTGGACTCGTGGTGATACCATCTACAGAAACAGGCAAAAGAGAGAAGTAAGCATGGGAGGAAAATGGCGAGATCATTACCGAGATGAGGTATCCAGTCCACAGACAGTTGGACAGTCCGGTCCAGAGTGTGGGAAACTTGGAGCTGCAGCTACAGAGCTGTGAGGAGTAACAGCTCCCAGGTGATGCTAAAGGCTAGGGAGGAATGGGGCCATCCAGGAAGATCATGTAGAATAAGAGAAAGGGGAGATAGACTCCTGGGAAGGTTCACAGTGATTTGGGGAGAGCTGAAAATGTGGAAAGGGGGTGAAGGCTGAAGTGCATATCTGGATTAGAATGTTGGCTTCACGTGAGCCCTAGAAACACTGATGGAGACCTGGCTTGTGCCACGGCTAGGGTAGCCTTTGAGGGAGATGCCAATAAGGCGCCCCTGCCCTGCCTCGTGCAGGTTATAACCAAGTGGGGGTTCTTAGCTTAGCATAGCTTCCACAGAGAGGAAACCAGGTTGTATAAGGCACGTTAGAATTCTTGGGTTCCAAGCAACAGAAATGGACTCTGATTAACTTCAAGTATTAAAATAATTTCTTAGAAGAATGTGCAGTAACTTATAGAACTTCAGAGGAAGGTGGGCAAACCAGGTCTGGGAAAGGGCAAGAACCAAGAGAGCGGAGGGATTGGGTAAGAGACACTGCTGAGGAGGCTCCTCCAAGCTCCTGTGTCTGGCTGGAAGATTGAGTCCACTTTCTGTCTTCATCATGTATTTTTTGTCACTCACACAACCTTTCCTTGGACTGCTAAGAGTTTATCCAAAGTAGGAGTGGTTCCTTTAAAGAAATCTGGGGGCTACTACCAGATGTGGTGGAAATTGTTGCTGAGCAGGTTCAAATAACAGATGGAGGTAAGTCCAATTGGTGAGTGTTAGACCACTTTCTGTCATTTTTGCAGAGCCATACAGAAACAAAAGAAGACTGAAGCTTAAAAGGGTTTTGCGGGTGAGAGAGAAGTTCAGCTGTTTGTTAGCAGCTGGAAACAAATCAGCAAAATTTGAACAATGGCATGAGGAGGAAAAATGAACCTAAGGGAAAGACTAGTGCCCCCTTCCCACCACAGATCGAAGAGGTGTGTATCCATAGGGTCTCCTTCTGTGTTACCATTACACAGGCCTCTATTCCAGTGACCTAATGAGAAAGAAATATATAAGGTGTCCTTTGATGGAACAGAGAAAATTTGAAGTGCACGTTTGGCTCCTGGTGTGATGATCTGTGCATGAGATTGCTTACAGTGTGGTGTTTGTGTCTTCCTTAGTAACTGTAATTTGGTTTTGTAGCTGATATGCCAATTAGGAAGGGTGGAACTTCACTTTAAGGCACAGCTTGGGGAGTGACATGACACCCTGAAGATCACTGGAATAGGTCAGAAGTTTCCAAACTGGTAGCAGAGAGAGGTGTTAATTGGCGCTCCTGGCAAAAGTGCATAGCTCCTTAGCTATGGGAAATGCTGCAACCTGTTTTCCTCTCTTGGATATTCATTGGCGTATTAAAGGATATTGCAAAGAGATATGTTTAATGGCTTATCAGGTCAGCTTTTTGTGTGTTGAAGGCCTTATACCCCCATCAGGCTTGAAAAGTCCCTAAGTTTAAATGCACTGTCACTGATATGTAATTTCATCTACTCTGTCATTAAGGCCAACACCTCATTACAATGTGTTCCAAGATCATAAAATAATACAGGCAGATTTCTAAGAAAATCCAAAGAAAACTATTCAAGTGCACCTGGGATTATTTGCTAAGAATGATATCCTCAGTATTAATAAACACTATTAAAATTTTCAACCCATCAAGGTCTGTTACAGACTTTGGGCTTAGATGCAAAATATTAGTTGCATCAGCTTCTCAGTTGCAAAAAGAACTTGAAGATTCAAGGGGAAAATGGGAGGTTTGTATGGAAGGCAGCAGAGTTGGGGGTGGGGGTGTGGGGGAGGGATCTGAGAGCACATGTGGGCAAGTGAGCCCCTGCATAACTTGTCCTCTGAGGCTAATGGTGGTGGTGATGTCAAGATGACGCTATGGAAATGATTGCTTCCTGGGTCCAGAGAAGGTTTAGAAGAAAGTGAAATAAAAAAGAAAGTGAAATCAGATGAATTTGAAGATCAGGTACAATGAATCTGAGACTATGGTAAAGACAGAAAGAAAGAAGGTTTTGGTCTGTGTTTATTTCCTGTGGCCCCCATGACGAATGCCCTGAAAGGAGGTGTCTTAAAACAATGGAGATTTATTCTTTCAGGTTTGGAAGCCAGAATCCTTAAAACCAAATTGTCAGCAGGGTTGGTTCATCCTGGAGGTTCTGAGGGAGAATCCACTCCATGCTTCTCTCCTGGCTTCTGCCGGCTGCCAACAATGCTTGTCATTTCTTGGCTTGTAGACGTATCACTGCATGCTCTGCCTTCATCCTCACATCTCCTCTTCTCTCTGTGTCCCTTCTCTCCTTCTCTTCTCTTTTAAGGATATTCCTTACAAGGAACACTAATCCAAGATGATATCATCTCGAGAGCCTTTATTTATTTCCTTCTGCAAAGACTCTTTTTCCAATAAGGTCCCATTCATAGGTTCTGGGTGAACGTATCTTTTGGAAGATCATCATTCAATCCACGACATAGCCATAGAGTAGAATTTCAGGGTGAACCTTTTCAGAATTAGGGCAGTTCCAAGGACAAAACCTAACATAAGGCCATGAGGAAGAGTTTGCTAAAAGGGAAGAGAAAATGGAGGTATTCGGCCAAAGACCTGTGAGGCCAGGTTACTGAAGAGATGACTATGTGGCTGGGACAAAGAAGACTAGACACCAGGTGTCTATTCATAGGACTGTGAAGCTGCCTGCTGTGGGGTCTGGGAAGCCACAGTGTTAAGAACAGGTGAAGGGTGGGACTTCCCTGGTGGTCCAGTGGTTAAGGCTGTGCACTTCTAATGCCGGGGGCATGGGTTTGATACCTGATCAAGGAACTAAGATCCCACATGCCATGCAGCACAACCAAAAATAGATTAATAAAGAAAATTAACAGTTTTTTAACAAATAAATAGGGAGTGGGGGAAGGGTGATTGTGTATCGGTGGTTCTCCCCTTTATTTTCACATTGAAATCATCTGAGCTTCAGAAAAGAATCCACCCCCAAATATTTTTAATCAGTTAGTCTAGAATGGGGCTCAGACATCTGTGTATTTTTTTAATTTATTTTTTTATGGAAGGAAAATTGCTTTACAGAATTTTGTTGTTTTCTGTGAAACCTCAACATGAATCAGCCATAGGTATGCATGTATCTCCTCCCTTCTGAACCTCCCTCCCATCTCCCTCTCCATCCCACCCCTCTAGGTTGATACAGAGCCCCTGTTTGAGTTTCCTGAGCCATACAGCAAATTCCCATTGGCTACCTATTTGACATGTGGTAATACAAGTTTCCATGTTACTCTTTCCATACATCTCACCCTCTCCTCCCCTCTCCCCATGTCCATAAGTCTGTTCTCTATGTCTGTTTCCCTATTGCTGCCGTGTAAATAAAGTCTTCCATACCATTTTTCTAGATTCCAAATATGTGCATTAGAATATGATATTTATCTTTCTCTTTCTGACTCACTACACTCTGTATAACAGGTTCTAGGTTCATCCACCTCATCAGAACAGACTCAAATGCGTTCCTATTTATGGCTGAATGATATTCCTCTGTGTATATGTACCACAACTTCTTTATCCATTCATCTGTCAATGGACATCTAGGTTGATTCCACGTTCTAGTTATTGTAAATAGTGCTGCAGTGAACAATGGGATACATGTGTCTTTTTCAATTTTGGTTTCCTCAGGGTATATGCCTAGGGGTGAGATTGCTGGGTCATATGGTGGTTTTATTCCTAGTTTTTTAAAGAATCTCCATACAGTCTTCCATAGTGGCTGTATCACTTTACATTCCCAATAACAGTGCATAAATATTCCCTTTTCTCTACACCCTCTCCAGCATTTATTGTCTGCAGACTTTTTGATGATGGCCATTCAAACTGGTGTGAAATGATATCTCATTGTGGTTTTGATTTGTATTTCTCTAATAATGAACAACATTGAGCATCTTTTCATGTGTTTGTTAGCCATCTGTATGTTTTCCTTGGAGAAATGTCTGTTTAGGTCTTTTTCCCACTTTTTGATTGGGTTGTTTGTTTTTCTGGCATTGAGTTGTATGAGCTGCTTGCATATTTTGGAAATTAATCCTTTGTCAGTTTCATTTGCTATTATTTTCTCTCTATCTGAGGGTTGTGTTTTTACCTTGCTTATTGTTTCCTTTGCTGTGCAAAAGGTTTTAAGTTTAATCAGGTCCCACTTGTTTATTTTGGTTTTTATTTCCATTACTCTAGGAGGTGGGTCATAGAGGATCTTGCTTTGATTTATGTCTTCAAGTATTCTGCCTATGTTTTCCTCTAAGAGTTTTATAGTTTCTGGTCTTACATTTAGGTCTTCAATCTGTTTTTAGTTTATCTTTATGTATGGTGTTAGGAGGTGTTCTAATTTCATTCTTTTACACTTAGCTGTCCAGTTTTCCCAGCACCATTTATTGAAGAGGCTGTCTTTGCCCCATTGTATAGTCTTGCCTCCTTTGTCAAAAATAAGGAACCGATAGGTGCATGGGTTTATTTCTGGGCTTTCTATCTTATTCCATTGGTCTATATTTCCGTTTTTGTGCCTGTACCATACTGTCTTGATGACTGTAGCTTTGTAGTATAATCTGAAGTCAGGAAGGTTGATTCCTCCAGCTCTATTCTTCTTTCTCAAGACTGCTTTCGCTATTTGGGGTCTTCTGGATTTCCGTAAGAACTGTGAAATTTTTTGTTCTAGTTCTGTGAAAAATGCCATTGGTAATTTGATAGGGATCGCATTGAATCTGTAGATTGCATTTGGTAGTGTAGTCATTTTCACAATATTGATTCTTTCTACTCAGGAACATGGAATATCTCTCCATCTGTTTATGTCATCTTTGATTTCTTTCATCAGTGTCTTATAATTTTCTGTGTACAATTCTTTTGTCTCCTTAGGTAAGTTTATTCCTAGATATTTAATTCTTTTCATTGCAATAGTGAATGGGATTGATTCCTTAATTTCTCTTTCAGATTTTTTCATTGTTAGTAAATAGAAATGCAAGTGATTTCTGTGTATTGATTTTGTTTCCTGCAACTTTTCTAAACTCACTGATTAGCTCTAGTAATTTTCTGATACTATCTTTAGGGTTTTCTATGTATGTTATCATGTCATCTGCAAACAGTGAGAGCTTTACTTCTTCTTTCCGGATCTGGATTCCTTTTATTTCTTTTTCTTCTCTGATTGCTGTAGCTAGGACTTCCAGAGCTATGTTGAATAATAGGGGTGAAAGTGGACATGATTGTCTTGTTCCTGATCTTAGGGGGAATGCTTTAAGTTTTTCACCATTGAGAATAATGCTTGCTGTAGACTTATCATATATGGCCTTTACTATGTTGAGGTAGATTCCTTCTTTGCTCATTTTTTGAAGAGTTTTAATCATAAATGAGTGCTGAATTTTGTCAAAGTTTTTTCTGCATCTATTGAGATTATCATATGGTTTTTATCTTTTAATTTGTTAATATAGTGTGTCACATTGATTGATTTGCATATGTTGAAGAATCCTTGCATTCCTAAAATAAACCCAACTTGATCATGGTGTATGAGCTTTTTGATGTGTTACTCAATTCTGTTTGCTAGAATTTTGTGAGGATTTTTGCATCTATGTTCATCAGTGACATTGGTCTGTAGTTTTCTTTTTGTGTGTTGTCTTTGTCTGGTTTTGGTATCAGGGTGATAGTGGCCTCACAGAATGAGTTTGGAAGTGTTCCTTCCTCTGCAATTTTTTGGAAGAGTTTTAGAAGGATAGGCATTAGCTTTTCTCTAAACGTTTGATAGAATTCTCCTGTGAAGCCATCTGTTCCTGGGCTTTTGTTTTTTGGGAGATTTTTGACCACAGGTTTAATTTCAGTGCTTGTAATTGGGTTGTTCATAATTTCTATTTCTTTCTGGTTCTGTCTTGAAAGATTGAACTTTTCTAAGAGTCTGTCCATTTCTTTCAGGTTATCCATTTTATTGCCATACAATTGTTCAAAATAGTCTCTAATAATCCTTTGTATTTCTGCCTTATCTGTTGTAACCTCTCCTTTTTCATTTCTAATTTTGTTGATTTGATTCTTCTCTATTTTTTTTGATGCATCTAGCTAAAGATTTGTCAGTTTTATCTTCTCAAAGAACCAGCTTTTAGTTTTATTAATCTTTACTATTGTTTCTTTCATTTCTTTTTCATTTATTTCTGCTCAGATCTTTATGATTTCTTTCCTTCTACTAATTTTGGGGGAGTTTTGTTCTTCTTTTTCCAGTTGCTTTAGGGGTAAAGTTAGGCTGTCTGTTCAATGTTTTTCTTGTTTCTTGAGATAGGATTGTATTGCTATCAACTTCCCTCTTAGGACTGCTTTTGCTACATCCCATGGGTTTTGAGTTGTCATGTTTTCACTGTCATTTGTTTCCATAATTTTTTTTATTTACCTTTTGATTTCTTCAGTAACCTGTTGGTTATTTAGAAATGTGTTGTTTAATCTCCATGTGTTTGTGTTTTTTACAGTTTTTTTCTTGTAATTGATATCTAGTCTCATAGCGTTGTGGTCAGAGAAGATGTTTGATAGGATTTCAATTTTCCTAAGTTTACTGAGGTTTGATTTGTGACCCAAGATGTGGTCTATCCTGGAGAATGTTCCATGTACACTTGAGAAGAAGGAGTATTCTTCTGCAATTGGATGGAATATCCTGAAGATATCAATGAGATCCATCTCATCTAATGTATCATTTAAGACTTGTGTTTCCTTATTAATTTTCTGATTTGATGATCTGTCTGTTGGTGTGAGTGGGGTGTTAAAGTCTCCTACTATTGTGTTACTGTCAGTTTCTCCTTTTATGTCTGTTAGTGTTTGTCTTGTGTATTGAGGTTCTCCTATGTTGGGTGCATAGATATTTACACTTATTATGTCTTCTTCTTGGATTGACCCCTTGATCATTATGTAATGTCTTTCCTTATCTCTTATAGTCTTTATTTTAAGGTCTATTTTGTCTGATATGAGGATTGCTACTCCAGCTTTCCTTTGCTTCCCATTTGCATGGAATATATTTTTCAATCCTCTTACTTTCAGTCTATATGTGTCTTGAGAGCTGAAGTGGGTTTCTTGTAGACAGCATATATATGGGTCTTGTTTTCATATCCATTCAGCCAGTCTGTGTCTTTTGGTTGGAGCATTTAGTCCATTTACATGTAAAGTAATTATTGATACATATGTTCCTATTGCCATTTTTTAAATTGTTTGGGGTTGATTTTGTAGATCTTTTTTCTTCTCTTGTATTTCTTGACTATATAAGTCTCCTTAACGCTTGTTGTAAAGCTGGTTTGATGGTACTGAATTCTCTTAACTTTTGCTTGTCTGAAAAAGCTTTTTATTTCTCCATCAATTTTGTATAAGATCCTTGCTGGGTATAGTAATCTTGGTTGTAGATTCTTCCTTTTCAGTACTTTAAATATATCCTGCCATTCTCTTCTGGCCTGCAGAGATTCTGCTGAAAGGTCAGCTGTTAAGCATATGGAGTTTCCCTTGTATGTTACTTGTTGCTTCTCCCTTGCTGCTTTTAATATTCTTTCTTTCTGTTCAGTATTTGTTAGTTTGATTAGTATGTGTCTTGGCATGTTTTTCCTTGGGTTTACTCTGTATGGGATTCTTTGTGCCTCTTGGACTTGATTGACTGTTTCCTTTTCCATGTTGGGGAAATTTTCAACTATAATCTCTTCAAAATTTTTCTCATACCCTTTCTTTTTCTCTTCTTCTTCTGGGACCCATATAATTCGAATGTTGGTGCATTTGATATTGTCCCAGAGGTCTCTGAGACTATCCTCAGTTCTTTTCATTCTTTTTACTTTATTCTGCTCTTCAGAAGTTATTTCCACCATTTTATCTTCCAGCTCACTGATTCGTTCTTCTGCCTCAGATATTGTGCTATTGATTCCTTCTAGAGTATTTTTAATGTCCTTAATTGTGTTGTTTGTCTCTGCATGTTTATTTTTTAATTCTTCTAGGTCTTTGTTAATTGATTCTTGCATTTTCTCCATTTTGTTGTAAGGTTTTTGATCATCTTTATTGTCATTATTCTGAATTCTTTTTCAGGTAGTTTGCCTATTTCCTCTTCATTTATTTGGACTAGTTTGTTCCTTCATTTGTGTAGCATTTCTCTACTTTTTCTTTATTTTTTGTAACTTATTGTGTTTGAGGTCTCCTTTTCCCAGGTTTCAAGGTTGAATTCTTTCTTCCTTTTGGTTTCTGCCCTCCTAAGATTGGTCCAATGATTTGTGTAAGCTTCCCATAGGGTGAGATTTGTGCTGAGTTTTTCTTTGTTTTTCCTCTGATGGGCACGGCTGAGTGAGGTGGTAATCCTGTCTGCTGATGACTGGGTTTGTATTTTTGTTTTGTTTGTTGCTTAGATGCAGCGTCCTGCACAGGGTGCTTACTGGTGGTTGGGCGATGCTGGGTCTTGTATTCCACTGGTTTCCTTTGTGCGAGTTCTCACTATTTGATACCCCCTAGGGTTAGTTCTCTTGTAGTCTGGGGTCTTGGAGTCAGTGCTCCCACTCCAATGGCTCAGGGCTTGATCTTGAGCTTTGTGTGGCTCTATATTATTATTTTCTGCTGGCCAGGTACCCCGTCTGCTCTCAGCTGGTGTTCTGCATGCACTTCTGTGTCGAAGGTGTATTCCTGATGTATCTGTGGAGACAGATGTACTCCATGTCCACCTACCCCTCTGCCATCTTGTTCTCCGCCTGGATGCTTACTCAGTTTTCCAACTTTGAGTTGGAAGCTATCAAGTTTCTGAAGAGATTACAGAACACCTATCTCAGCAGGGCTGGGTTTGTTGTTAATGAATCTCTACAAACAAAATCCGAGTCTGTCAACTAGTAGAAGTTTGCCTGTACCTTTTCTCAACTGCCAAGTGCTAGGGGCAGTCAGACCACTGCAGGGAATCTTAAAGGAAAGAACCTCAGGACAAATGGTCCCAGCAGCTGCTAGGGTCTTGCCCCAGTATTCCTTGATCAGGATCAGCTAGCCATGAGCAGCAAGTCTTCTGGCTGGCTAAGCCAAATTGATACTGAGTCCAAGCTTGCTCTGCTTGCTGCATGACAAGCCAATGAATCTAAGAAATGAGGGGTAAGAAAGAGACTTTATTTGGGGGCCAACTGATCGAGAAGATGGCAGGCTAGCACCTCAAAAGAACCATCTTCCTTTAAAAAAAATTTTTCTTGGGTGATTTAATGTGCAGCCAGGATTAAGAAAAACTTTGCTATCATTGTTCAGTCACTAAGTCATATGTCCGACTCTTTGCAGCCCCATGACCTGCAGCATGCCTGCCTCCTCTATCCTTCACTACATAAGAAAAACTGAATAAGGGTAAAACACAACCTTCAGAAAGAAGTAGCAACTGGAAACCAGAGGTGTTTCCCTTCACGAGGACCTGAAAGAGATACACCTGAGAAGGAGACATCAGCTTGTCCTACCATCCTCCCTTAAACCTTAAGCAGAACTAGGAAATTAGGAGGAGAGCAAGAGGTTGCATTACTGGACTTCCGACTGAGCCCCTCCCCCCACCCATCTCACCCCTGATATTCTGTGCTTCTTCAGTCTTTTACCAGGGATATATTTCAGATGTATTTCAGCCGGGAAAAGACATCAGAACTCATTTCAAAAACACATGCTATTCCTACCAAACATGCCTTTCCTCTCCCCAAAAGACTTTCTTAATATATTTGGAGAGGTATCTTGTGCCAGAACAATATTCAGTGGCTTCCTTTGTATTTTTTGAATATGTAATAAACACAATAAAAATTTCAAGCAGCGTAAAAGATTATACAATAAAAAGTAATTCTCATTTATCCCTGACCTCCCTGCTCTGCTCCCACTCAAGGCCCCTCCCCAGAAGCAATTACTTTTATTGGTTTCTTGGTATCTTTCCCCAGATAAACAAGCTGTCTTGCCTTTTTTCATTTAAGCACTAAATCTTGGAAATCATTCCATAACAGTACACACAGCTCTACCCAACTGTATTAATTGGCTATTCCATCATGTATTTAACCCATACTGATGGACATTTAGATTGGTTCTTGTCTTAAACTGTTGGAGACTTTGAAAAAGGGGTCAACAAGAGTTAAAACAGGTGCTTCATCAGATGAGAACAGGCGAGGCTCAAATGTCACAGAGGAGAAGGGCCGGCTCCCCTGGGAAGCTGGGTGGAGGGAAGTGATCTCCCGCAGGCCCCCAGCACAGCCCTGGCTGATCATGTGCATTTCTGCCCCACAGGAGCCTCATGCCTCGGACCCTCGAGAGTCAGATCACACTGGAAAAGACCCCCAGCTATTTTGTCACTCAAGAGGCTCCTCGCCGGATCTTCAACATGTCCCGAGACACCAAGCTGATCGTGGTCGTACGGAACCCCGTGACCCGTGCCATCTCAGATTATACCCAGACGCTCTCCAAGAAGCCGGACATCCCTACGTTCGAGGGCCTCTCGTTCCGCAACCGCACGCTGGGCCTGGTGGACGTGTCCTGGAACGCCATCCGCATCGGCATGTATGCGCTGCACCTGGAGAGCTGGCTGCGTTACTTTCCGTTGGCTCAGATCCACTTCGTCAGCGGCGAGCGGCTCATCACCGACCCTGCCGGCGAGATGGGGCGTGTCCAGGACTTCCTGGGCATTAAGAGGCTCATCACGGACAAGCACTTCTACTTCAACAAGACCAAAGGATTCCCTTGCTTGAAAAAAACAGAATCGAGCCTCCTGCCTCGATGCCTGGGCAAATCAAAAGGCAGAACTCATGTACAGATCGACCCTGAAGTGATAGACCAACTCCGGGAATTTTATAGACCATATAATATTAAATTTTATGAAACTGTTGGGCAGGACTTCAGGTGGGAATGAGCCACTGAGATTCAAGGGCTCTTCCACTAGTCTCTTCCATGAGGTTTGCCCTGAGAGCCTCTGACCCTCTTCCCTCAGCGAATCCAGGCTCCAGCCCCTATTCCCCTCTTGGGTTCCATCCTCTTGGAATGGGGAAGCCCAGCTAAAGGCCAAGAGACCAGGGGGGTGGGTGCCTGCCACTAGCTCTCCCCAGTCTGTCCAGGCAAAGTTGATCTATTTCTGGCACATCCGGTTAGTTCCTAATAGTTTCCCTTCAGCGCATATGAGGCCTTGGGAAGATATTTTAGGAAGCACAGATCTTCTGATTATTGATACATATAAGTGGTGATGGTTCTGTTGCTATGAACACAGCAGTCTGTCCCGTCACTGTCCACCCTGGAGTGGGCTTGTTGATTCCAAGTGGCATGTACCTCCCCTCTGAGCTTAACTCTCTGGAGCTGCCCTGGGTGATGGATGGAGACCAGCCTTGTCCTCCTGACCTTAGCAGCTCGTGCAGAGATTGTGGAGCTGGAAGTGTTCCCCCTGGCCACTCTTAGGAGACAGACCCTTTGCTGATGAAATAAACCAGTGATTTCAAAGCCTGTGGTTTCAACTCTGCTTGAAGGGGAACTGTCTTTGAAAACCACCCTGTGATTCTCCCTGCTCCCTGTGGACAAAAGCACATAATTCTGCTGTTACGGGTACTTTCCTCACGCGAGCTTTCATGTTCAGCATGCGATGGAATCATGCTTGTCCATGTGAAATAAATACGGCTCTCTCGTGTCCTTATGGCTGGGCTTTCTCTGTGAGTCAGGCCTGGGGCATGGCTCATTCCTCCAGCTCCTCCCAGCAAGGTGGGGCTGTGCTGGGGATGGTGTGGGAGGGCACTGAGAGGAGAAGCAAGGGGGTAGGGGAAGGAGAAGAGGTTCTTGCTGACAAAGGCTGGGGAGACCTATAAGGGCATCCTCTTCCTGAAACATAGTCTGATGAAGTCCATGTAAGCTTTACATCTGAAATGAAGCCAAACTAGAGGCTGACAGGACATCAGACACGTTTTTGCTTGGCCAGCTTGACATTTTGAAATAATTTCCCACATTACAAACTTGGGAGTGTTCATATAAAATATGGATTTCCAGCTTCTTAAAATCTCTTTTTATTGGAGTATAGCTGATTTACAGTGTTGTGTTCATTCCTGCTCTACAGCAAAATGAATCATATATATATGTGTGTATATATATATATATATATATATACATGCCCACTCTTTTTTAGATTTTTTTCCCCATAGAGGTCATTACGGAGTATTTGAATAGAGTTCCCTGTACTATAGAGTAGGTCCTTTATTTTACGTGTAGCAATGTATATACGTCAATCACAATCTCACAATTTATCCCTCCCCCTATCGTTTCCCCCGGTAACCATAAGATCGTTTCTATATCTATGACTGTACTTCTGTTGTGTACATAAGTTCATTTGCACCATATTTTAGATTACACATATAAGCAATATCAAATGATATTTGTCTTCTCTCTGTCCAACTTACTTGACTCAGTGTGACATGGAGACTTGGCCAGCTTCATGACGGCCACCTCGGATGGGACCTGCACGCCTCAATTTTTCAGACCCCAAATGGACCCCCTCATCATCATGTAAGGCACTGTAATGCTTTACAGTGACCCTTGTAAGATATTTGAGTTCACAGGCCTGCTTTGAGTATGTACCATGGCCTCAGAATAAAGTCTGAATCCTCCAGCATGGTGCTTGGGACAATGCCAATGGCAGCTTTGGGATTACCTTCTTCTCCCTCCTCACCCTCTGCTCGGTCTTACAGAACTGTGTGCCTTTTCTTGACATTTTCTGTATCCATGCCTTGCCTGCCCCCTGGCATCTCCAGCTAATGGAATCCCCTGCTCCCATAAGACCTCACTCGTGTCTCTGGCTTGATATTTGTGCAGCCGTCCCCCACCAAGCTGTTATCTGCTTGCTCTTCTGCACGTGGTAGTTTGTATACATCTCAGTTCTGGCTTTTATCGCATTAGACTATCATTACTTGTATAAATGCCTGTCCTGACCACGGACCCTGAACTCCCTGAGAGTCAAGACTGCATCTAGTAGGCACACAGCAAATGTTTGAGGGATGAATATGTAAGTGGATGAATGGATGTTGGAAGCCTGGTGACATGGACAGGAATGTCCCATGGAACTGGACTCCTGGGACACTTGCCAGATAGCTCTGCAGGACCCACGGGTAGCTGGGAAGGATTGCCGAACCTCCAGGGGCCCCTTTGCCCTTTGTCTGCTCTGTCAGGCACCATGGAAGGTTCCTGAAAATAGGAGTCTGACTTAACAAGATTTACAAAAGCCTGAGATATTAGCTCTGTGTCTTAGTACATTTTTCTACCCCAAGCATCTTAGGAAATGACTTAGGAAAATCAAATGACTGAGAATATGGTACCAATAATCCATGGTTCCAAGCATCCCCCATGGGCATGGAGAAGGGGGACAGAGGCCAGTGGGAGCTACCACCACCCAGAAACTGGGCACTGAACCTCTGGGGACCAGAGGAAGAATGAGTTGTATATGGACATTAATGAATTGCCCTTGTACATTCCCCTGCAAAAGTATTTGGTGTCCTGTGATCCTGACCAAGATTGTAGCCAGAAGGAGATAGAATGACACTGGGACCCAGAGGAAATACCCAAGAAACTGTGAAATGTGCTTTTTTATCCTGATCAGGAATTAGAATTGATGAAATTTCTGAATATTGTATGCACAAATGCAGCTTTATTCCTTTGCATTATAAGCATTCTCAGACCTCCCAGACCAAGCAGCCTCTAAGTATTAATAAATAGGTCAAGATCTATTGTAATTAATGTATCAATCATCATATGCAAATAAGAGATGTGAAAGTACCTTAAAAATCCTCATTTAAACAAGTGAAGTCAGGTGTATACATGGGTCTGTTCAGCAAACTATGATTTTTAATCCAGTGCAAATATATCCTTTCACCCAGGCTGCCTGAGGGCAAACTTGCACAAGCTTCAAATTAGTGTGGTTTAAATAGATGAAGTCTGGCTATTCAAATCTGAAACAAAGAAGGCTCCTCCAGGCCTCTGTGTGTGTGTGTGTGTGTGTGTGTGTGTGTTTGAAGCAAGTTTTTCTCTCTCACTAACAGTACAGGGTGCACAGTAATACCAAAATACCAGAGAATCAGGCTCCTTCCACCCTAGAGCCCACAATTCACGATGGCTCCTTCCACTAGCATGACAGGAGTGTGGAAGTCATTGCAGATCGCCCAAAAGAGAACACACAGAGAGCCTCGTGCCACAAAACCACCGTAGTGAATTTATTTTCAGGGCAGCAATGGAGAAACAGACCTAGAGAACAGACCTATGGACATGGGGGGAGGGGAGGTGTATGGAGAGAGTAACATAGAAATTTACAATACCATATGTAAAATAGGTAGCCAATGGGAATTTGCTGTATGACTGAGGCAACTCAAACAGGGGCTCTGTGACAGGCTGAAGGGTGGGATGGGGAGGGAGTTGGGAGGGAGGTCCAGGAGGGAGGGGACATGGGTGCACCAGTGGCTGATCCTTATTGATATATGACAGAAAACCACAAAATTCTGTAAAGCAATTATCTTTCAATTAAAAAAATTTTTTTAATGTTATATATATTTTTTAAAACTTCCATAGCAAGGAGTCTTTGTTGGGAAGGCTCCAGGTGCGCCCTGGAGGTTGTTGGTTCAGGGAAGCTGGAGGCAGGCTAACTAGAAGGGAACATCTCATGTGATTGCAGTGCCTTCCATGTCTTATCAACCCTACAAAGCAAGTCTTGTTTCAAAGTGTAGTAAATACTGGACAGATGGGCGTGATGGTTAAGAGCAGGGACTGTCTGAGTTCTGACTTGAACTCACTACTCCCTTACTCTGGGATCTTGGGCAAGTTATTTGATGCTGACTGTGCCAGTTTTCCCATCTGTGAAACAGAGGTGCTAATAATAGTACCTACATCATAGTGGTTTTATGAGGATTAGACATGTCAATTCATGTGAAGCTGGAGAATCACATTCAAAAGTGGTAACTGATATTGACATTATTCCTATCTTTGAGGTGAGGAAACTGAGGCTGAACAAAGTGAAGAGAGTCAAGTTCACACAAATAGCAGAGGCAGGAGTCAACCCAGGCATTCCTCTCAAGAGAGATGGGTGAGCAAGTGAGTCCAGTGTGGTAATTGGAGAGAATGCAAGATGGAGGGTGGCGTAAAGGAAGGTGGCGTTAACACAGTCAGCAAGGACTTCATGAAAAAGAACATGGATCCCCTTCCTGCTCCATCTCCAATTATAAAACCTCACCACCTCTTGAATAAATCTCAGCTCGTTTATTAGACACCACAGCTGTAATGACATTACATCTCCCAGGAACAAGAAGGACATTATGGGGTCTGGTCCTCAAATTTGGTAAAGAACCTGCTAGATGAAATACAGAAAAAGTAGGAATCGATGGGATTTCTCTTGTTCTGCAAATATTTACTGAACAATTTAGGCAGACAGCGAGGATACACAATTGTGTGAACTTTTGTTCCTGTTTCCTCCTCGGAGCTCCCAGACTAATGAGGATGAGAGTCACATAAACAGTTGCTCTATAACATAAGCTGCAACTATGTGAAGAGCACACAGGGAAGAGGATGAGAACTTTCAAGGAGGAAGTGGCAGTGGAGCCATGTCTTAAAGAATGCTGAGAAATTCCTCCTTTGGAGAAGAATGTTATAAGCCAGTCTGAAATGTTGCAGGAACCTGTTTTTCTAGGTCAGGACAACCAAAAACTAGGATTAAGGGCACTGGGCTAAATTCCAGTCACTGGATTGGACCCTAGGCCTATCCACACCACATCCCAGTTCAAGGGCTAGTCTCAGTTCTTCCACAAATTCAGAGTGGACCCCACACCTGCCTACCCAATACTAAGGGCAGAAATGAAAAGCCACTCTTTTTCCAGGATAAGATGAGCCACTAGTCTGCTTAGATGCCTTCTACAGGAGACAAACGTCCTCTATTTCTCACTTCATCTCCCATTGCCCAGCCCTGGAGAGCCAAAGAACCATTTCAGGTGGATAAATAGATGCCCCAAGGGGCCTCTCACACTTGAACAATGAATTTGGTTCTTGATAAAACTGGCTTCCTGATAAATAAGGAGAACATACTGCTTTTATAATTTGGGAGAAACAAGAAAAGAAGGAAGGAAAGAAAGGGAGAGGAAGGGAGGAAGGAAGAAAGGAAACATATACCTCAGCCTGCAAAACAGCTTAGAATGAAACGGAAATATGACTGTGCCATTTAGGAACTGTATGCCTACTGCTTTTTATTGACAACAGTAGCTTAAATAAGTTAGGGATTTATTTTCTCAAATTAAAGAAGTCTGGACTTGGACAGTCTAGTGCTGGTACAGCAGCTCTGTAACAGGGATTCAGATGCCTTCTGTCTAGTACATCATCCTTAGTCCATTGGCTTGCATCCTCATGATCCAAAATGGATGCTGGTGCTCCAGCCGCCACATCTCTGTTTCAGTCAGAAAGAAGGTAAAAAGAAAGTTAGAAAAACACTCCTGCTAATCAATTCAACCCCATCTGAGGAGATTTCCTAGATATTCTACCCAGTAACTTATACTTACATCTCATGGACTACTGTTAGCTGAAAAATGGCCTAAGAAAATGTAGTCTGTTAGCTAAACATATTACCTCCCTGACAACCCAGGATTTTGACACTAAGGAAAAATAAGAGAATGGATACTGAGAAGGCAATTAACAATCTTCATAACAATAGCCTCCAACAATTTGAAAAATCTGTCTCTTAGATTACTGATATATTGCAACAAGTCTTGAAAATCTCCCACAACCATCTTCCAGTACCACCCACTTTGAGACCTTCTGTTTGTCTCCCTATCTCTTGCCCTTGACCTCTCAAGGCAAATGTCTCCAGAATCAACTTCTCCCAGCCTGCATCTCCAGCTAGTAGATCAGTTCTCTGAAGGGAGCATGGTGGGCAATGAGGGGAATATCTGCTTTGTAGAATTTGCCAATTTCCCGGGTGTAAATGCACCCACTGGAGGCAATTACAAGCTACTGATGTGACATCATTCAATGCAGTCCTGAACCGTCTCTCCAGAGGCTGCCTCCTTAGCTCTGGCACACCACCACCATAAAACCTCTCATTCCCTGCCCACCCAACCAGGAAGCACTCGAGAAAATGAGGAGCCCTGGATTCTTGTTATGCACCACTGCCTGGATGAGACCTGAGCTGGGGACACCAGACTGTGATATTTTCAACATTTCTAAAAGAAGTCAGATTGCACTTTATCTGATGATGTGAGGCAGACACGTCAGACAAGTATTTAATTGACCTAAATTCAATTATATTCTGTCAGAGAGAGAAGAGGAGAGGTGATTCAAACAGTGTGAGCAATTCTATCTGTCATCTTGCTCCATGACAGAGACCATGAGAGGCTGCTGGGATTTTCCGTCCCCTCCATCCCCCTCCACGCTCATCACCACGTGTGAGCATTTCGCCTCTCTGATTGTGATGCTGATGTAGATTATTATTTATTCCTCACCCTCCACGGTCCCTAAAAACAAGCCAACTACTATCTTAATTGTCCAAGTGGATAAATAAACAAATCCATAGCAATGATGGAAGATAAAGGTGGTAGTGTTAGACTGGGGAAATTCTGCAGGCAATTTGGCTTTCCTGCCTTTGTTAGCTTTAGAACCCACTCTCTGAGTAAGAGGCAACTCCATTTACTTGCCTTCCTCACTTGGCATACAACCCCTGCTTGCATGCATGCGCGCACACACACACACACACACACACACACACACACACACAGGCGGCCTGAGAAGGGACAAGACCATGAGTGAAAGGGGGCAAAAGAAAAGCAGGGCAGGACGGGAGAGCTGCCAGCAGTTATTTAATTCCTACATCCGCCTTCCTCCTGCTGGGGCCACACGGTTGGGGCCCCTCCCTCACTCTGAAGAGGGTTTGGCAGAAGCGCACCCACTGGGCATGTGTGTGACTGACACTTATTTCACTCCTGTGTCCCTTGGAGGATGGGAGACGAGTCTGTGTGACTGACACGTGTCAGGCTGATCCACGTCTAACCACAACATGATTGATGACACATGGCTAATTGGATCACGGCTGACTGACACATGCTTTGTGGGCATGGCCCGTCCAGCATACCTCAGCTTGTCTGAGGAGCACCAGTCTGATTAACGCAGGCTCAGCCCTCCAGTGGAGCTGGCATCTTGCCTGCAGTCCTGCCCTTGGGCTTCTGGAGAGGGGCTCTTTTCCCCACTAAGCCTGAAACAAAGAATGCATTTGCAGCTTGGCTGCAACAGCTCCTCAGCCCCTGGCCTGCCTGTCCTTCCACGCTGGACATCTGGCTCTGTCAGAGCCCAGTACGAGCCCTGTAGTTCACTCAGACGAACTACAGATGAACTACAGGTTCACAGATGAACCTGGTCCCAGTGGGGTCCATTCTAGGCTTCTCAAGTGGCTTTTCAAGGCACCTTATGCCACCTTCAGAGTCTTGAAGCCTCTTTCCAGAGGCTGTAGCCACTCAGAGCCCTTGGGCAAAGGTCCAGCAAGAGAACTCCAGGTAACATGGAGACATGAAGATAAAATGGCAGAGGCAAAATATCCAGGGAAACAAAGATATTTATACAGGACTTCATCTTTCTCCTGCCTTTGAACGATATTAACCTGACTTATAAACTTGTTTAAGGGCACAAAGTCCTTTCATATACTTTACATAATTTTCTCTTTATAATAACTAAGATTTGTATTTCTGCTTTGCAGAGGGAAGAAATTGACACCCAAAGATTTTTTTAAGCTAGTTGTCTAGGGTCTCACAGCCAGGACTCAAATGTACAATTCTCACTCCAATTCCCTCTTTGTGAGGAAGAGACTTCTGCTGCAGTATGAAAATTTAAATCATCTTTTAGGAAGAACTTGACATCAACAAAGGCTGTTAGACCTGGGAATGAAGAAAAGACATGCAGTGGCTTTTAGCTAACATTCTTTAAGTGCAGGAAAATAATACCTGAGAAATGAAGATAAGATCAGCGTAAAGCCTGAGTGTTTTGTCTCTGGCAACAAAGGTTTGGGATTTGACCCAAGCCTTCCCTTGAAAATTAAACTAACTTTGGAGAGTCGAGTTGCTGCAAGAATCAACATAAAATTCCAGATCAGAAGTTAAATTATCAAAGAGAAAGATAGAGTCATACCAAGAAATGTTTGTGATAAATATTCCATGATGATTAAGTTAAAACATAGCTCTGAGTTTCTGAACAGTCAAGGCAAAGGGAACAACGGATGGGTGATGTGCTTTATATGACCTAATGCTGTGAGCTCAAGGGAGAGAGAATCAATTTCCTAGGGGAGAGCTAGTGGTCAATAAAACATATTCTTGATAATTACTTTTACAGTAACTCCTGGAATATCCCCATATTTGTCTTAAATAGTATGTGTTAGTCGCTCAGTCATATCTGACTCTTTGCGACTCCGGGGACTGTAGTCCACAAAGCTCCTCTGTCCAGGCAAGAATATTGGAGTGGATTGCCATTTCATTCTCCAAGGCATCTTCCTGACCCAGGGATCGAACCCAGGTCTCCCACATTGCAGGCATATTCTTTACCCTCTGAGCCACCAGGGAAGCCGCTTTCTTACATAAAGTGATATAAACACAAAACAGTAAGAATGATGAGTCTTTTAAGAGGATTCTGTGGGGGATCAAGGTTCCATTGATGCAAATGATAGCTAGTCTCAATGAATAGATGAATAAAGCCTGGCGAATCCTGAGAGGGAAAAATTATGACTTCATTCTTCCTAGAGCCACAGTCACCTGATTCTGGCATTGGCTGCAGGCAAATGAGGCACCGCTGACGTCACTAGTGAGCCTACGCAAGACAAGTATTCTATGACTTCAAGTGAAAGTAGACTTCTAATAAAGAAATTGGGCAAATGGTGGACAAAAGTGATCATTTATAACGAAAACAACTACAATTTTTATTATTCTAAAAAATGAAATGTTATTGAAATAACTACTGACAAAGCCAACAATTTGTCTTCCTAAATGGTCCTCACTTAATTAAAAATTCAGTAAATCTCCAAAATATTGTCATGGCCCTAACCTTAAAGATTCCACAGCTAAAAAAATTCCAAAGTCCCTCTTTCACCTTGAAGGGTACATATTTGCATATAAAGTGACCCCACAGCTTGGGTGGCCCATCATGTTCCCAATAATATGTTTTCATATGTATTACCAACTTCAGTTTGTGAAGTTGAACCATGTGAAAATGCCAACATTCACCTGCAAAAATGGCAGTCTTACATGGCCCGACCCAACAGATATTTGTAGAAATTTAGAGGAAATAGTGAGCTAGCTACTTGTAATGTCTCAATTATTTTACTTCCTCAGATGTATTTAAAATCACATTTTCTGGACAGTTATAAGGATTTCAAATATTGCTTTGTTCCCCTTCTGGTATCTTCACGAAATGATATTATTTAAATTCTTCTCATTAATTGTTGGCATCAAGACCTCATTTGAATTAATCTAACACTTCTCTGCCATGGTGGTTTCCCAGTCCCATGCGCCCATTCCTAGGACACATGGAGTCATGATTCTGTCCTCACGATCATTCAACTTTTCATTTAAAATAATCTTGTTTACATCTAACACTTGTACTGTGAGTTCACCTCTCAAGAAATAATGATTGAATCAGTGTTAAATTTCTTTGTCTTTTCTGTTACCAAGTCCATCCAATGGCCTATACAATATCCTAAATTAGCATTGAATCAGCTCACTTCAGGTATCCCCAGGGTTCAAAATACAGTAATTTAGAGAATGTCCTTTAAATTGGATACATAATAAGGACTCAAATATAAGATGACCCATCTTCTCAGAGAGACTTTTTAGTGGGAGGAGCTGTCACCCCTCATATAAACATATTTGGAGACTACTTTCAATTTTGAGTACAAGCGTATAGCAATTAATCTTTTGGGAAAATTCAGCAGCAGAATGGCTCCCAGGTAACTGAGTGAATAAACCTTTTGAGTAGGATAATTTAATATTTCCCATTTGGGTGTCAAGATTTTTCTCTTTTTTTTTGCCAAATGCAGGTTTTATTTTTGGCATAATTCACATTTAGCTCATTCTACCTGTTACCATTTAGCCTACAGGTTTGACTGCTTCCTCTTGTCTCCTGGGACCTGTGACTATAACCTGGACATCCAAGGGGATGAAAGTATACCGGTCTTGTTTCCTGTGGCCATAGGCCATGTTTCTAATTCACATAGAAACTGCATCAAATTATTGAAGGACACAGTCTTATTTTATGCCATTAAAAAATAAGAATTTGCTATTCTATCTCACAGTGAATTTAGGAAAAAAAATGAAAGAGAGAGAAGAGAAGGAGGGAGGAAGGAGGAGAGAGAATCAAAAGCCTTGGCTCAATGCTATTAAGATCATATGACTTGACCCATAAATGATTTATATATATGAAATCAAAGTCGATAATATATCAAGGGTCTTAGTTTATTTGTTCTAACCACTCTCTATTGAGTGAAACAGAGTCAAACTGTGATCAATGGTCAAATAACTGAGTTAAACCTGCCTTACGAGAACATTAGAATGGGAGAGCCTGATCTGCAGTTTTTGAAGATGAAATGGGGCATTGAGATTTCAGGGAATATCAACTGGACCAATTGTTTCCCAAACTTTAGACATTTGAGTATCATCCATACAATTTTTTCTATAGCCACATATTACCTGTACTATTATTATCTTAATCTTTCTCTTTTAATCATCTTCTTTTTGTTCACTTAAATTTATTTTCAAAGGAAACCTTATATTTCTATCATACATGGAGAATCAGCTCCACTAATTCTAATTAAAATACAAAAGCACAATCATGACTATCAGCAATTATCTTTTCCCCATCCTCTGATTTCAAAGAGAAGGAATTTCTACAAAGCACTCCTAGATTCTTATCTATCCTTTCTCCTCTCCCCAGAGGGGTGAGAATTTACCTGGTGGGTGAGTTCAGTCCACATTTCTTGATTGGGTATGTGGAGCTAATTTATCAGAAATCCTAGTTTTTGTCTCTTTCTCCTTCCCTCTCCACCCAAACAGGAGTCAGGCAGTGATCTGGGTAGGTGGGTCTGCTCTTCAGACTCACATTCCCTGAGGTGGGCTTCCCACAATGCCAGCGAGGTGGGGAGGGCATTAGTAAGGATGCTTGAAGCTAACAAAACCAGGCTTCAGCTTAGCCTTTGTCATAATAAAATGTCATTGTAATCTCTCATCTGCCTTGTGCTTTATCTTTTTTTCTCAGTTGGCTCAGAATTCAAGTGAATGGATGGATCCATTATTATACTAAGTGAAGTAAGCCAGACAGAGAAAGACAAATATCATAGGATATCACTTATATGTGGAATCTATAAAAGTGATGCAAATGAACCTATTTACAAAACAGAAATAGACCCACAGACATAGAAAACAAACTTACGGTTACCAGAGAGGAAAGGAGGGGAGGGATAAATTAGGAGTTTGGGATTAACATACACACATTACAATATATAAAATAGACAACCAATCAGGACCTATTGTATAGTGAAGGAAACTACTAAATATTTTATAATGACCTCTAAGGGAAAAGAATCTGGACAATAATATATATGTGTGTATATATACATACATACACTTTGAATACATATATACATTGAATCACTTTGCGATACACCTGAGACTAACAAATCATTATAAACCAACTATACTTCAACTAAAAAATGAAAAAGAATTCAGGGGGAAAGAGTAGGGTTGTACTTTATTGGCTCCCTCAAATCCTAAGAAATATTTTAAATTAAAAAAATTATCAATGTGATACCTACAATTCTCTCACATACCAACAATGAGGCATTCGTCTCACTTTGGGATATGCTAATAATGGACAATGATTTGAGACAAAGAAATTAATCTTGGTTTTCTAGCTAGAATAGATTACACTTTGCATTTACCTTGACAGATTCTATTCAAAGAGTTAATGATAATCATTTGTAATACTTGGGGCACTCAAAACTGAGAGCAAAACCTAAGGTATTCTTGTGGTCAGATGTTTTCTTCAGGAGCAGGGTGATAGTCAAAAGATTAAAAAGACCTGTACAACATTGGCTGTGACCAAGGAGAACAGATTCCAGCTGTGTATAACCAGGGTGGCCTCCTTCAGTCTGGGGGCTACAGCAACTTCTTGGAGGCTCTGCTACCCAGAGTGAGTTTTGCAGACCGGAACCATCACATTCCCTGGGAACTCTCAGAAATGTAGACTCTCAGGCCCCACTTCAGACCTGCTGGGTCAGAATCCACAGTTAACATGATCTTCAAGTGACTCCTACATACACGAACATATGAGAAGTACCGTGCATTTCTTCACTTCTAAAAATCTGCCAGTGGGGAAGGGAGAAATAAGGTCTTATTGCTCATCAGGTATGAAGTTTCAATTATGTAAGATGAACAAGTCTAGAGATGTGCTCTATAACAGTGCATTTGGTAAACACTCTGGTACTGTGCACTTCAACTTTTGTTAAACGGGTAAATCTCATGGTAAGTGTTAATACCACAGTAATATAATAGTAGATCACAAAGGGACACAAAGAAACTTTTGGAGGTGATGATGAATATGATTATCACCTTGATGGTGGGATTGGTATATGCATATGTCCAAACTCATCAAATTGTGTAAATGAAACACGTGCAGGTTTTGAAATACAGTTATATCTCAACAAAACAATTTTAAAAAAAGAGACAGTACTAAGGATTTTCCACTTCCCCAAAACAACAACAACAAAAGCAAAAGCACAGCCAGGGGATATTAGTCTGCAGAACCCACCTGGAGTGGTGAGGCTCTCTGTAAGGCAGGCATGGAGACTAGACTAGTTCCACTAGACTCTGGAACTGGGAGAAAACTTTCCAGGCAAAGTTGTGTCTGCTCCCTCAACTGCCCCCTTCGGGCCTCTGGCAACAGCAGCAGTACCCCAGAATCTTATGTGGGTCCCTGGACAGCCAGGTACCAGGCCTCCCACTGACAGTGTTTGCTGCCTCTCCACTGTCAAGAAACAAGTTATTTCCCGAAAAACTTTAGAGAGTGCCTGAGTTAACTTTCTCGGAGTGTTAAAGTGAAACCTTTGGTTATAAAAGAAAGAAATGTAAAAAAGAAAGATCTACAGCAAATAGGGCAAATGTTAACATTTGTTAAATTTCTAAGGCAGGTGCATGAATGTCTGTTATGCTATTTTTTTTATATGTTTGAAATTTTGAAATTGAAAGATTAAAAATCTATTAAGTGAAAATAATAGATTCCCAGCTGAGATCAGAAAAATTGCCAAGGAAAAAACTAAAAATCATCCAAAACTCCACTGCCCAGATATACATTTGGGTGTTTATCCTTTGGTTCCCTTTCTTGTTCAAAAGGAAATTTAAGACTTGCATTTTTTATTATAACTAGTCAAGCACAT
Source organism: Capra hircus (assembly GCF_001704415.2). Lineage (NCBI taxonomy): Eukaryota > Metazoa > Chordata > Mammalia > Artiodactyla > Bovidae > Capra > Capra hircus. Next base: position 20,547,939 of record NC_030832.1, read on the forward strand.
GCTTTTAACTCCTTCAGAAATTTCAACTGAAATGATCACAGGCAAATAAATAAAAATAAGTGGGTTGGGGTGGGTGGTGGTGGTGGTCAGACCCAGGAAACAGGAATCTTGCCAAGCAACAAACATAATGTGGGATGTCCACATAGAACCCCAGCTCAGGGTGATGGGGGCAGGGCAGGACACAGGCCCGCGGAGCTGAGTCCCCTGGCAGCAGGCCAAGCCACTGGAGGCACTTCCGCACTGAGATCCTAATGAGGGCACTTAGAGGAGAGGGCAGTGCCCTACTAACTTCTGCTGCCAAAATAAACTCAGAAAGGAAACTGCTTTGCCCAGCAGGAAACTAACTTCTCTCCTGCAATGCTGACTCCCAGAAATTCACTTCCTACTCACCACAGGCAACTAAAGCCCCAAACTAGCAAAGGAAAACTACAAAAATACAAGCTTCCCCATCTCCCGTTTGCCTGAGACAAATAGATCAAACAAAGATCTTGTGGGCTCACTGCTAGAATCTATTCTGTTTAAAATCGAGGAATGGACAAGGTCTCTCTAAAGATGCGAAAGGAGAACAAAATTACAGAGGGGAAGAAAAAAACTAAGATTCGGGAATTTAAATCAAGATTGTGCTGAGATGTAAGCCAAGAAAAAAGAATTATTCTTATTTCATATTTTCTTGTGATTTTAAAAGGCATTCACTCAGTTCAGATCAGCTGCTCAGTCACGTCTGACTCTTTGTGACCCCATGGACTGCAGCACACCAGGCCTCCCTGTCCATCACTAACTCCCAGAGTTTACTTGAGCTCATGTCCATTGAGTCGGTGATGCCATCCAAACATCTTATCCTCTGTCGTCCTATTCTCCTCCTGCCTTCAGTCATTCCCAGGTTGTATGTAAAAGGCATTACATTTTATTTTTTAAAAAATGGTAATAAAGAAACACTGGTTTTAGCCAAAAGACTTAGTTTCCTCATCTATAAAGAGGGCTGTTAATGGTAGTCCTCACCTCACAGAATTCTCCAGAAGATTAATGTCAAAGATTAATATATGTCAAACATTTGGTAAAACAGTCACTCATATTACATATTCTTTAAAAAAAAACCCAACTTTTCTAATTTTAAAATGCAATGAACAACTTCTAGTTTCCAGAGGGTGGATTTAACCTACATGTTTATCTCTCTATTCCTTCCCCAAATTCCACTGAAGTGGTGAAAATTAAGAATCATAGTAGTAACCTTAGAAAAGAAAGAATAGGCAAGAAGTTCTGGGGAGTTGTTGCAAGATAGTAAGTGGATGCAGACAGACTGACAGAAAACTCCACCAGGGCTGAGCACATCCTGTCCACTTTGTGGGCGAGGCCAGACAGTTCACCCAAGGCGCCTTGGCTGGCCCGCCCGTCATAGAAAGTAGTGTTGCCCTGGAGGAGAAGGAGGAATGGACAGCAGGGGAGGATGCCCACTCTAATAAAGAATGAAATGAAATAAGCTCTTGAAGAATTTTAAAGTACTTCTTTGGATCCACAGTGTATGTTGATTTTTCCTTTAGCAGGAAGAGTTGTTGGCAGGAATTACACAATGTCTGTGTGTGTGTGTGTGTGTGTGTGTGTGTGTGTGCGTGTGCGTGGGGAGGGGATGTGGATGTGGGTATGGGGGTGTACACCCCTGTCTTTGCATCCCTGGTCCTCAGGAGGGAATAAGATGGCAACTTGAGGAGCAGTAGAGAGAGACGCCCTCCCTCCATCAAAGACAACAGCAGCTGTCCTTTGCGCCAGAATGTGTCATTTCAGACTCCTCAGCAGCTGTCTTCATTCCTCCAGGGTCTGAACATCTTCCCCAGAGCAGGAGGACTCCGAGAGACACTGTTGATTGTTAATAATTTCCATAATCCTCAGTATCAGCTACTAAGCCAGCAGCCTACTCCACACAAGCTAGAGTAATTTATAGTTGCAGTTAATGGGCTGTTTTATAGGAACCCACAATTATAATTGGATGTCAAGTGTTGTGAATCTCAGCGGATGGAAAGCGACAACCACTAGGGCCTGGTGTTTAATTTTTTAATGTGATTATTAAATTTCCCATCTCCCTGCTCTTCTATCTTCTCTCAATGCGGCTTCCAGCTGTGGCCCTGTCTTCACTCGTGCTGTCTTCTCCAGCCTAGAGTCTTGACATCTCCTTCTGCTAAACCTGTTTCTGGATCTGTCTCTTTATATTGAGCATGGGTAGAAAGCCTGGACCCTACAGAAACAGGGCAGCTGCCAACTCTTCTGATTGGGAACCTCCCCCCAAAAACAAATCCATCTAAGAAAGTATCCCAAGTCCTCAGGTTTGCTCATCTTGCTTTGCACACAGTACTTGGCCTGGCAGCCCTAGCCATCCAGAAGGAAACCATGGGGAGTCCCTGGCTCCTTCAACCCAGGGGCACAGGCTCTTGGAATGGACCACCTTGGCATTTTGCCAGCAGAATCTGTCCTTAGAGTTCTCCTGCTCCAGATTCGAGGACACAGATTAATCAGGAGTCACCAATAGCAAGTGTCAGGGAAGCGATATATTGTTTGGGAAAGTGGCAAATAGATTGAGGAACCATGCAAAACAGGCTTTTCTATATCTACTCCTGAGTAAGGAGGAAGTATGGCTTTCTAGTCAGCATGAGGAAGACCACGCAACAGATGAGATGTTAGGGGCTGGTTGAGCAAGAGAAGGAAAGGACAACCACAGAGGGGCGGGCCAGGATATCACTAGCTGCGAGTGGCCCTGAGCCCCCCTGCCTTGTCCATCTCAGATTCAGCTCAGTCAAGAACCCTGTGTTCAAAGCCAGGTACAGAGCCTAATGGAGCACAAACTTAGTTCCAAGGCTAGCCAACATCCAAGCTAGGTGAGGACCCAACAATTTCCAGGGCAATTCAGACACAGCCAAAGTCTAATCCAAGTATAACCCTAGAGCCCTCTCCATAGTCCATTCTTGAGCACTGCCAAACCCTCTGGAACAGTAGCCCTGAATTCAGTCCTGCTGAAAGTCCATAAGCAGGGCCCAAATCCCAAGTACATGGCTGGATGAGGAAAAAGATGGGGAGTCAAAGACATCACATTGCTGGAAACCATCATCCATTAAACATTCCTGAATCTAGAGCTCTCTGACCTAGCAATTCTCTGCTGAAAGGGAATTGTACTCTGAATAGATTTGTCTCATAGCTCCCCAACACCATAATTCTCTGGGGACTGACGCTGTCTACCATTCAACTAGGAAATCCCAACTTCAGCAGAGGGCCCAGTGTAATACATGTTTGCTCAATGACTAGATGGAACATGGAGTCAGTTAAAAAGAAGGTGATCTTTGAGTCCATCAGACCTGGATGAGAATGCCTACTCTGCCACATCTTAGCTGTGTGACTGCGAGCAGGTCCCTTGCCCTCACTCTGCTGTGAAATAACATGAGGGAAAAATGGAAAAAACAACAACAACAACAACAACACTATAAAAACCACCTGGCATAGAATGTCAGTTTCCTTTTTTTTCTCCAGGGGCAATGTCTCCGAGGCCAGTACTAGACAATATCTTTCCGTTCTATCCATCATGGAGTGCAGAATCCTCAGAGGGTTTCAGATTCCTAGAGTCCTTGTGACTCACCGAATCTGCTTCACCATCCTGCTGCCCAGCTCTCTGCTGTGCATCATTTCAGGGTGGAGGCTCCATAGCTTCCTGTATTAGACATCTAATGCCGCAGCAGGGCTGCGTAACAAACAACCGCAAAACTTCAGGGGTGTACGGCAATAAGCATTTATTGTTGCTCGTGAGTCCCTGGGTTGGCTGAGCCCATCCGTCCATCTCGGTCATCAGCTAACATGTGATCTGACGTGTCTGCAGTCCCCTGGGACCCTCAGTTCTACTCTGTGAGGTGTCTCACCCTCTGGAAGGCTGGCCTGGGCTACTTCACATGGCAGTGGCAGGCTTGCAAGAAATGAATGGCAACCCACAGGAGCCCCTGAGGCCTGGGCTCAGACCCGACACACAACCACTTCCATAGTGAGTAACAAGGCCAGCCCAGTTTCCAGAGCAGGGGCATAAACTCTGCCTCTTGATAGGGGGAACTTCAGAGCCATCTTGCAAGGGAAAAGAATCCAGAGGAGAGAAGGACTGTGACCACTTTCGTTAATGAATCCACTACACCTTTGGGCCCTTCTTCAGTCTCTTTGCTTTTGAGAAGGGGGATAAAAGACTAGAAGGAGTGATATGCTTGGACTAGGGTCAGAAACATTTGGGTTCTACCTCCTGTATTAGCCTTGCTGAACCTCAGTTTCCTCATCTACACAGTGATGTCAACAGTAAGAACTGCAGATCCTTAGTCTAGTCCCCTGATTCTTTGGGGCATCCCCAACCCTCTGTTACTAAGAACAGGAAGAAAACTCTAAGTAGCAGATTGTCAAAATCACTTCTGGTGGTGGCCCTGAGCCTGCCTGCCCTACAAGGGCAACGACTGATACTCTATGCTGTCCTTCTCAGATCCCAGGTCAGCCATGGCCTCAGTGTCCAGAGCCACGGTCATCAGGAGGTGGCCTTTCACTCTTTCCCAAGAAAATGGTTCTCCAGGAAGCGATCCCAACAATCAAAACGGAAGTCAATGTGGACAAGCAAGTGCATGATTTTCTATCCAGTCCATTTTCACCAAGGGCTGGGGGAGAAGCCAGAAGCATGCTCCAAGTCTCGTTTTCTCAAGGTAACTTTGGTACATCCACAAATGTTTCCCTGCTGCCCTCAACTACTGTCTATTTCCCCTCAAGGTGGTCCTAACTGGGCCACACACAGCTCCTTCCCTAATTACTACTTATTTCTTTTGCACTTTCCCCATTATAATGTTAATATCCTAATGCGTGAGTCTTATTACCTGGGCAACCAGAAGTGTTGCCAGTGTGGATTCAGTCTTCACTGAAACCTAAACTCTCCACTTGATTAAAAAGCACTCTTGAGGTCAAAGAACAAAAAACATCCCAGTTTCACATGTCTTATTTCTTGATTTTGTCTCTATCCAGACAGAACTTAGCTGACCTCTATGGTTTCTCCCAAATGCACTCCAAATGCACAAAATATAATTCATTTTACTTCTACTCAACAGCCACAATATCTTATCTCCTCCTATAAGCAGATTCCCCTCTGATCAATACTGCCTACTCAAGACCTGCCTCGTGGGGTTGGGGTTAAATGGATAATGCATTTAGATGCTCAGTACGGTACTCAGTACATAGCAAACAACTCAATAAAGATTAATGGCCAGTGCTACTATAACTGTTAATATTAGTGTCAGTATTAGTCTGTAACCATCCTCCTTAGAAGTCACCCATCTTTACATCAGTTGTTTCTGCCTCACCCTATGTCTTCTCTGCAAGACAAAAACTTCCTCCCACCCCAGGCTGTTTAATACTCTCCTTTCAGGTAAACCCAGGTCAAGGAATTGTTTCTGTCTCAGCTGGCAAAGAAGCTCCAGGGCCAAGTCCAGAGAGGAAGAGAGAAGAGACCTCACCCAACATTTTCTCTCTTAACTTCTGACCCAAGCAGAGGTCAGTGCCGTGGGGAGTGGGTGGTCCTAGGGAGGTCCTTCCCTTCAGAACTAAGATGAGGAAACCAGCAGCTGGCAGGAAACGAATATGACACAAACGCTCTGCTGGAATAGCTATAAATAGGGAAAGTCAATGGAGTGGAAAGAAAAGCATTTAACAGCTAAGTGTGCTTTGCAACAGCAGGCTCACACCTCATTTTATCAGACATTATTTACACAAAAGAAGGTGTGATGGTGCGTATGGCATCATTAGGCATGGATTACTTCCTTAACTGTGAATACAGAAGCCCAGGGGGAGGCGACCACTCTAGAAGTCCTCAAGGACACCAGGGAAGCCAGGCACAGACTCAGTAGCCCCGGAGTCAACTGGAAACGCCCTCATCACCCCCTTAATCATCACCACCCCTCCCCTCACCAAGTTCTCCACTCACCAATAACACATATAGAGTTGATACGAATCTCCGAATCAAAAGTCAGGATTGCAAGAATGGTCGCACCTTTCTACTCTTAATAACTAGCCTTACTGGCACGGCTAGTGTAATCAATCTGTTACCTGTACAGCCCCAACAGTGCCCAATGCTCAGAAGAAAGTTGGTTTAATACTCTGCTGTAGCTGTGGATGTTTCTTCATAGCTTTTTAACAAGATATCCTGCATTTTCATTTTGCACTGACTGGGCAGTAGACATCTCTTACAGTTTAGAGCGCTTGAATGTAGAAACTAGTGTTTGCTTCTTGTGTGAAGGCTGCATGCTCACTAACATCCATTAATGAGGAGGGTATGAAAAAGCTGCAAGGGGAGCAAACTTTGCCATCCCCAAAGTCTCTTTGGCATGTGGGTCATTTGATTGTTTTAGCCCAAAAGATGACTCAGGAAGAAACTTCGACCTTTCCTTAACTGCCTTAGAGAATTTAGAGGAAGGAGCTAGTCCAGGAAGGATCCTGTCACCAAAGATAACGATAGTGTGAACCAGGTGGGATAGACAGAGAAGTTCTCTGTGTTCCACTGTCTCTACATATCCCAGGAAACATTTGTTTACCAAACATTTGCTTTTCCATCTTCATGCGACTTGCCTTCCTCCCCTTTAAAATCCCAACTACCCCCAACATCCTCTTTTGTCTTTAGCTGAAGACAGTAATTTAAGGTGAGAGTTTCAGCCACGTTGGTGAGTTATTCATTTTCCTGGATCTCTCCTATGTATACATGTTATTAAACTTTTGTTTAATTTTCTCCTATTAAAAAAACCTTAGTAAGGTTTAATAACCCTTAATAAGGCTCAGCTGTATTCCCCATTCTGAGCTTCATGGTTCAGGAAGGGACCTCCATCTCTGATCCTCAGCCCTCCCCCAGCTCACCCCAGGCTATGCTGTCAAGGATCTGGGGTCGGACACAGTGCCAAGGCTGGGGGCACAGGATCTTCCGTTATCAGTCACCTTCGAGAGCTCTCTTGTTCCATCTGTGTGTTCCTTCTGCAGGGAGTTTTCCCTGCTGCTTTCTCCCCAGGCATAGGACACAGGGGTCTCTGGCAATGCTGGGAGCCCAGGTCCCTTTGGTCTTATTTCCTTGGACATATTATGTAACCATTTCTCCCTGGGGTCATTCTGTCTTCCCACTGCTCCACGGGTCCGCTAGCCACTCTCATACTCCAGCCTGGGGGATATCTTTCTTTCTTAATCTGAGGAAAACCCCCTCTGTCTTTCCTGAGCCTCTCAAGCCGCTCTGCTTCCTTCCACAAACCCATCCTTAACTTGTTTAGGTTTTCAGAACAATGGCAGAAATCTCAGGGGATACTTCGGCCTTCAGCCCTGACACATTCCTCTCCCGAGGCAACCAAATGCCAAATTTGCTACCTGCCTGCCTGGGAGAAAAGAAGAGGGAGAAAATGCAAATACTTGTCCACAGTATTATCCAAACACTGTGTGAAGTCCCTTCAGTCATGTCTGACTCTTTGCGACCTTCTGGACCATAGCCCGCCAGGCTCCCGTCTGCGGGATTCTCCAGGTAAATATATTGGAATGGCTTGTCATGCCCTCCTCCAGAGGATCCTCCCAGCCCAGGGATCAAACCCACGTCTCTTATGTCTCCTGCATTGGCAGGTAGGTTCTTTATCACTACTGCCTCTTGGGAAGCCATCCAAAGACATCCAAAGCCACTTAAGAATCTCTGTCTGCAGGTTCTATCCACCCAGGCAGTCTGTCCTTCCAGGAACACACCTAGACACTCTGAGGGTTGATGGCTTGTTTTAACTAAGACTTGAAGATAGTTGCTCGCCCACCCGCTGCTGGATCAGGTTGTCGGTGCTGGAGTGTGAGGCGGTCCAGGGAGGAGGTAAATTGTAGATTCTTTGGAAGCTCAAGACAGAGTTGGGCAGGACCCTCACAGGCTGACCTCATCCTGCAGCTTCTTTCCCACATCATTCTCTCTTGCATTTCAGAGACTCCTTGAAAGAATAAAGCCACCACACTGCAGACTGGCATTATTTCTATCAAATGCCAAGCACCAATTTCTATTGCCTGGGGAAGGAACTTTCTAGAAAGATGAATGCCCACACTTCCTAGCTGTCTTCTCAGGATGAGCTAGAGCTTAGGTTTCTAACAGGTCTCTTGGGAGGGCAAAGATTCCACCAAACTCTCCAAATTCTCACTGGGTCTGAGTAAAGCCAGTCTCGGAGGTGGAAGTGTTGACTGGATTCCCCACCCAGCACCCCAGTGATACCAGCTTCTGCTCAGTTCCCTCTAGGTAATGAGAAATTTATTACTTCTAAGACAGTTGATTTTGGTTATCTTTGGACAGTCAACTATGACTACTAACTTTTTTCCCTAAGAAAACTATCTTTAAACCAAATAGAAGAGTCTATATATCTCTCACTTGAATGTATTTTCCTTTAATGCAAAAAGAGTTGGAAATTTAGAAAATAAATGTCTTAACAAGAATCAGAGATGATTCCTGGTGCAGTATCTTCCATCTTCTCTCATTTTTGCTTCATTTACTAAATGATCTTTGGAGAAGGGACTCCTTTTTGAGGAAAGATGTCAATGAGCTCCTACACGTGCTTTATGACAGAGTGTATCAGTCAGTATAAGCCTGCTGCTGTAACAAACAACCCCAACAGTCCAGTAGTTTAATGATAAAACTTTATGTCTTTTTTACAACATAATTGTGGCAGGGTAAATTCTTTGCCACTCCTCCAGTTGAAAGCTGGAGAATTTTCCCCTTAATTTAAATCTGAACTGGCCCTTATGACTGGTTTGACCAGTGGAACTTGGCAGAAGTGATGCTATGCCAGTTCACAGTGCAACCTTTAAAGAGGCTGCACAGTCTCTGCTTGTACTCTTGTGCGGAAGCCTGATACCATATAAGAAGTCAGATTATTCTGAATTTGCCATGCTGTGAGGAAGCCAAAGCTGGCATGAAGAGAGGTCACATGGGAAAAAGAGAGTCAGAGAGGGGGGTGCTGCCCACTACCCAGATGTGTCAGCCACCCTAGCATCAACATGTGACTGAAGACGCCATCGTGAACATTCCAGTCCCATTCTATGCCTGCCCACCTCACCTTAGCTCAAGCTCCGAGTGACCTCCACAACACCATCCTTCTTGACCATCACCCAGATGAGATGACCCCAGCCACTGTGAGGAGAAATGCAGACAACAGAGCCTCATGGAAACAGCTCAGACCCCTTTAGTTTTCTAAAGCTGACACCCCCAGGTGTGTGTGTGTGTGTGTGTGTGTGTGTGTGTGTGTGTGTGTGTGATGGTGATGTTACACATACACATCTTTGCCCTCTCACCTGTCACCTGGATCTTTAGGCAGGAGGCCCTAACAGGAATTATTTCTGATTTAGGTTACAGGATCCCAGAGCCAGGATATCCAGAGGTCAGAGATGACCCCAATCAAGGGTCAGCAAGGCCCCAGAAAAACATTATACATAAACTCACTGTTCAAAATCCCTAAGTTTCATTGTATTTTATTTTTTGCCTGATCTTATTCAAAATTTCTTCTTAAGGCTATTTTGGTTGCTCTCCAAAAAAATCATTTTCTGAGCCATGGATAATTCACTTTCCAACTGATTTGTTGCTTAATAAATAACTCCTGCCTTTTAGTTACTGAATTCTCCCAGGTGCTTTGTAGTGACAGGCTACTAGTGTACTGTTAAAAGCCAAACTCTCCACCTGCAATGCAGGAGATCTGAGTTTGATCCCTGAATTGGGAAGATCCCCTGGAGGAGGGCATGGCAACCCACTCTTGCCTGGTGAATCCCCATGGACAGAGGAGCCTGGCAGGCTACAGTCCATGGGGTCACAAAGAGTCAGACATGACCGAGCAACTAAGCACACACACACACAAGGGTCAAACTGCCTAGGTTTGAATTCACTCTGCTATTTACTCTATGTGGGACCTTGGACAAGTTGCTTGACCTCTCTGGTTCTCTGTTTCTTCATCTGGAAATGCAAGTAAGAGTATCTACCTCATAGAGTTACTGTGAGGACTGACTTAATATGTATCAAGTAGCTGGTGTAGTATCTGGCACAAGTGTAGCTATTATTGATGAGAGTGTGCCCAGCAGGGAGCAGGGCACTGCTGAGTTCTAAGGCTGAATTGGCTTGGAGTCTGACTGGTTCCAGGATTTGCCAGTGATGGTGGTTGCCCTAGACTGGGTGTCCTAGAAGCAGGCCTTGAAACGAGGATTCACATGAAAGTCATTTACCAGAGACGCTCTCAGAAGCACCCTGTGGGAGGCAGGAATGTGGGCCTGGGTAGGGAAGGGTCTGAGTGTGGGCATGGCATCAGGCAGAGTAGTTTCTGTTTATGTAGCACAACCTAACTGTAGGCAGACGATACACCTTCACAGTGCATGTGCCGCAGTCTTAGTGAGAGCTCAATTTTACTGAGCAAATGCCATTGTTCTAGGTACTGTGCCAAGTACTTACCGTAGTTTATCTCATCTGATTCTCAAGATCTGATGAGCTATTACATTATCACAATTGATACTAACAGGCAAATGATACACCAGAGTTTCCATTTAAATAAATGTCTGATGATGTTTGGGGCTTCCCAGGTGGCTCAGATGGTAACGAATCTGCCTGCAGTGCAGTAGTCCCGGCTTCAGTCCCTGGGTTGGGAAGATCCCCTGGAGAAGGTCATGACAACCGACTCCAGTATTCTTGCCTGGAGAATTCTATGGACAGAGGAGCTTGGCGGGCTACAGTCCACGGAGTTGAAAGGAGCTGGACATGACTGAGTGAATGAGCACGCACTGATAATGTTTAATTTACTAAATTCTACAGATGAAAAGTCTCCAAGACGTATTATCTTCCTCTAAATAATGGCTGAGAAGACATGCACATTTATTTATCAACGTGTTGGGTGATGCAAACTTCTCTAGTGCAATGAAACCTGGGACATGTTTATCTGCAATAACTGCAGGGTTATTCATTCTTAAGTGAGGCAATGTGTAATTGTGATGGAGTTTGAAGCACTTGCTCTGGCAAGGCCCAAGGTCAGTGGCAGCCTGGAGGTTTCATCCTGAGCACCAAACCTTGATTGAATAGCTAGTACTTGGAAAAATAGTCGAGGTTATCTAGGCTTAGCAGGATAGACTGCCGTGATCACGCCCGCATGGCTATGGTGCTGGATTAGTCACTAAGTCTCCTCCGACTCTTGTGACCCAATGGACTCTAGGCTCCTCTGTCACTGTCTTAGTCCCTTTAGCTGCTATAACAAAAATACCATAAACGCAGTGACTTATAAACAATAGAAATTTATTCCTCATGGTTCTAGAGGCTGGGAAGTTTAAGGTCAAGGCACCCAGCAGATTACGTGTCTGCTGAAGACCAGCTTCTCAGTTCACAGCCAGTCCTCTTCTTGCTCTGTCCTCACATGGCAGAAGGGATGAAAGAGCTCTCTGGGATCTCTTTTATCCCAGTCACATGGGCTCCCCCATCATGACCTAATCACCCTTCCCAAGGTCTCATCTCCCAGTACCACCATGTTGGGCATTCAGTTTCAACAAATGAATTTGGTGGGGAGGGGGGTGGGGCACAGTATGCAGACCAGGGCAGACTGGGAATGAACTGTATGTGGCAAACCTGTAAGAGCACGTCACCTTGAGGAAGCTTACTCTAATAATTTCATTTTGCAGATGAGCAACCTGAGACCCAAATGAGTCATTTACCCAAAACTGCAGTGAGAGACAAAGCTTGGATCATACACCTACACCTAAGCTTGTTGAGTCCAGGGCGCATGCTGGCAACCACTGTGGTATTCTGACAGTCTCCTAACTTGACACCAGCCCCTGCCTGCCTTCAGGGAACAGGGCATAACAGGGACTACTGCTGCCTTTAGACCCAAGATCCAAGTTTCATTCCTACCAACCCTACCACAACACACTCCTTCCAACCCCAGTGCTCCTGGGTACAGGGGTCCCAGCCTCCTGGAGGACAAGCAGGCTTTGAGGATGCCTGGCTTCAGCCCTGCCTGTCCAGTCCAGCAGTCCAGGGCATGTCTTTGCCTTGGCTCACTCCCCCATACCCCGTACCCCTCTACCCTCCCCACCCTCCTCAATCATGGCAGCGCCAGCAGTCAGGGAGTTGGTGGCCCAGCGTGCCAGCGCTCCCCTCCCCAGACCCAGGGCTCAGCTATTGATCCTGGCCCGCTCCCCGCAGCCGCCTCTGCCAAGAGAGGCAATTTACCACCAACTACGCGGTCACGGGAGGGGCCCAACCGCCCACAGGCGCTTTTACGCTGCTATAAAAACCATTTAAAGGGCCACTTTGTGAGCCACAGCGCGGAGGAGGAGGAGCGAAGCAGCGGAAGCCGCGGACCCACAAGCCCTGAAGCCTCTTTCCGAGCCCGCAATCAGGGCGGGGTAGGGGGCGGTGTGTGTGTGTGTGTGTGTGTGTGTGTGTGTGTGTGTGTGTGTGTGTGTGTGTGAAGGTTCTGGAAAGCCCCAGAATCTTTTCTGCCCGCTCCCCCATCTTCGGAAGAGGCTGCAGGAGCTGCGAGGCAGGGCCCCAGGGGAACCGCCCCGCACGCCGCCCGAGTGGGCAGGGCCAGAGCAGGCTGCCCACTGATCTTTGTAAGTCAGATCACAAAGCCCGACCCTAACCCTCTGATCACCGCTAGGTGCCTGCGCCCTGTTCTGTGCCATGCAGCCCAGGGCCCCTTGCTTCCCCTTCCGCCTCTGTAGCCTCTCTGGAAGGGAGTCTGTACAAGTATCATCATGCCCACGTCTCAGAGGGAAAACTGAGGCTCCAGGAAGTTAAGTGACTTGCTCAGGATTTCACAGCCTGGATTTAAACTCGGATAGTCCACCTCCAAAGCCAATGGTCTTAACCACCTAAAGACTTTTGTCTTACCCACACTGTGATAAAAGCCATCACTTCAGCCTCAAAAGCCAGCTGCATAAGGACGACTTGGTTTACCAAGCAGCTAAAGTGAAAGAACCTTCGGTCATAGGTAGGGAGCCATTAACATCACCCCGTCCCCAGCCCCAGCCCCAGCCCCGCCCCCAGTGCATTTCAGGCTATTTCTGTTTCTCAGGTATGTTGGCTCTTAAATGCCCTTCCCACTCTCCTCTGCCTGTTCAGCTAGCGCCACCTGCAGGTGGAGTTGGTCACTGTTTCTTTGGGGCCACCAAAAGAAATTTACTCATTCATTCAGCGCGTTTTTGCACAGACATTTATTGATTTTTGCTCTGTGCCAGGAACACGGAACTGGGCTGGAGGCCGCGGGTCACAGGTACTTACAATCTAGCAGCGAGGCAGACATTTAAACAGGCAATTATGCAGGACAGACGGATAGTGAAAGGGGAGAGAAGCAAAGGAGCGCTGCCAGAGGAGGGCTGCCCTTACTCAGCCAACCTCTCCCCAGACGCCTTGAGCTGCTACATCGGTGTCCTCCCACCAGAGAGACCAAGGGGCCCTTCGACTGAGAGCCCTCAAATTCCGCCTGGCGCTCAGGACCCTTAGTGATCCTTAGCGGAACCCTTCCTGCTCTCGTTCTAGATTGATTGGTCCTTAGGAGAAGCAGCTCCTCCTCTTGGGCTGAATCTAACTTGTCTGCCTATAACCTGGGTTCCACCAGCCTGGGTTTTCCAAGAGTTAGCTGCACAGATGGTCCCATCTCTTGAATCATCAATATTTTTTTACTCTCCCTCTGCCCCTAAGTATAATTCAGTGCCCTGAGCTAAACAAAGGACCCTTGGCCGTGCCACCATCTTTTTCACTGCTACCTTCTCTGCAAAAAGTAACCTCTGTGCAAAGCCCCTGTATCCTCACTCTAAGCCAGTGTGTCTAATGCCAACAAGGCTACCCCTCTTTAAGCATTTTGCTGTCTGCCAGCTGTGTGTCATTTTACATGCATGAGTTCAGCCATTTCTAACAGTCGTGTGAATTATGATCAGCCTTATCTTACAAATGGAGAACTGAGGCTCTAGAAAGAGAGGGTGAAATAAATGGCTCTGTTATACCACTGGCCTCAAATCTTGCCTCTAACCATCTAGGTTTAATGAACTCTCCATGGGGACAGCCACTCATCATTCCCTACTGTACCCCCTGGTAGGTTTGGGGCACTTGATAAATATTTGTTAAATGAATAGATGTTCAAATCCTTTAATGACTTTTGCCATTAATGATGTTTTCTGCAAAATTTTATAATTTAGTAATACATACATTTGGTAGTAAGGTTATATGTATCATTGCGTCTCAGAGTCCCTGGATTCCTTTATGAATTAAGTATTTTGAAAAATAAAATAGAGTGGAATTCAATATAATTCTCAACCCATCTATCTTGTGTCTTCATCCTTGCTGTCAAAATGCCAGTGCCTTCTTAAACAGGAGAGAATGCAGGCTACATATTAATTTGGTTTAGCTCCTGGAGTATACTCAGGCATGCACAGCACAAAAAAAAAAAAAAATCAAGAAGGAGACAACTAATCAAAAGGGATGAATCTGGTAAGTCCTGTATGAAATAATGCAAGTCTGAAAATATTTATTGGGATAAACATACACATTAAAGAAAGATTATTCAGCAGACAGAAGGAAAAAAAGATATTCATGAGAATAACACATTCAGAATATATTTCAAAGAAACTAAAAATTATGTCAAAAATTCTCTTAGGCAAATCAAAGGAAATCTCCTGATAGTTATATGTACAGGCAACCAGGTGAATTAGTTTCACATTAGTTGCCACCAATCAGAATGGGTTAGGTTCCGCTGCAGTAACAACCCTCAGTTCTCAGAGGCTTAACACAGCAAAGGGTGTTTCTTGCTCACTCCACACTTTCACCCTGGGTTGAGTGAAGCTCTGCTCCAAGTTATCTTTATTCCAGGACCCAGACTGATAATACAGCTTCTACTTGGGATATTATTGAGATGTGGTAAACCATGTACCTAACATCAAGAGGAATGGCAGATGTCACTTCCGCTCACATTTGACGGCCAGAAGCACATACTGCTTTATCTGAACTCAGAGAACAGGCATGTATAACTCTCCTGCACGGAAGGTTGCACATAACCCCTGAGCTCAGACAAACTGGATTTAGGTAAATGGGAATCCCACCTGGGTTTCCCAGGTGGCTCAGTGGTAAGAAATCTGCCTGCCAAGCAGGAGACACGGGTTCGATCCCTGGGTTGGGAAGATCCTCTAGAGGAGGAAATGGCAACCCACTCCAGTATTCTAGCCTGGGAAATCCCATGGACGGAAGAGCCTGGCAGGCTACAGTCCATGGGGTTTCAAAGAGTCAGACACAGCTGAGTGACTGAGCATGCCAACGTGCAAATGGTTAACACTATTTCCTTCCTCTCCTCCCTATACATTCCTCCTTTTAGGTTACAAATTTTAATGTGCATGAAACCACTGGGAAACGAGTTACAATGCAGATTTCTGAAATCTACCTCCAAAGAAGCTGATTTTGAAGGTCTGAACTGGTCCTCTGGGATCTGCATGGTCACTACAGGTAAATTTAATGTCTAGTGGTAGAAGGAGCATTTTGAGCAACACTGATCTAATCTCAGATGAAACTTGCTATGTGGATCCTTCTCATATCAAATGACCTTTCCTCACTCCTTGCTCAAGATGGATACAACCAAAATCCCTCAGAATATCTGTAACTTAGAAATTTAAGAGACACAACAACTACACGCAATGTGGAATTCCTGGACTGGATTCTGAAACAGGAAAAGGGCATTCGGAGAAACATTGACTAACACTGCGCTTCCCTTGTGGCTCAGCTGGTAAAAAAATCCACCTGCAATGTGAGAGACCTGGGTTTGATC
Source organism: Capra hircus (assembly GCF_001704415.2). Lineage (NCBI taxonomy): Eukaryota > Metazoa > Chordata > Mammalia > Artiodactyla > Bovidae > Capra > Capra hircus. The sequence continues at coordinate 20,563,754 of NC_030832.1, forward strand.
CCTGGGTTGGGAAGATCCCCTGCAGAAGGGAAAGGCTACCCCACTCCAGTATTCTGTCCTGGAGAATTCAGTCTATGGGGTTGCAAAGAGTTACATGACAGAGTAACTTTCACTTTCACTTTGACTAACATTAGGGGAAATTTGACAGAACCATACTGATGTTAATTTCCTGGTTTTGAGACTCAAACTGTGATTATGTAGGATGTTAATGTTAGGTGAAACTGGATGAAGGGTACATAGGAATTTTCTACACTATTTTTCTTTCCAACTTTCTGTGAATTTAAAATTGTTTCCAAATGAAAAGTTAAAAACAAAGTTATTATAAAGATATTCTTCTCATGGGATCATGGTGATGTTAAAAGAGATTATACACGTAAAGAACATGGTGCTATATTGTACAATCTGTCTACTGCTCCCTGCAGAACCCACGTAATGCCCTGCCTTCTGCAGGTACTTTCTCTACAAGTGCTTGACATGTTGAATTAGCTTGAGAAAAAGGAAAAACAAACGAACTTTATGTCATACCACTTCATTCTTATAATAACTCTGTGAAGACGGTGTTTTACCTTCATTTGACAGATGAGGTCTTGGAAGTACCAAAAGGTTTACAGCTCACAGGCTTGAATGCAATTTGTTTCTGCCCTGGCTATAGTGAAAGCACTCTCGCCCACAGCACTTCCAGCCCGGGGGAACAGCTGTTCGCTCTCTCCAGCACCACCCTCTCCAGCTTCCTGGTCTGTACTTTCAGAAAACAAGGCTGCTTCTGCCAGTTTCCTGCTTCAGCATTTGGATTTCATTAGCAAGCACAATTCTAATTGAACTTTTATTCACTAGCCACAACTTGGCAATTAATCAAGCTTCTCCCAAGCTCAGAGCCTATGTTCACTTCCTTTCACCAAGAGAGAGGAAAAAAAAAAGGAACGAAACCTCAATCCTCATTCCTAGGGCAACGTACCCTGCTCTTGTGCTGGTTTCCACATCTCCCTGTGTTCCCAGGACACCGTGCACTTAGTAATTTCTAAAGAAGATTGTTAGATTCAGATGGTAATCACAGTCCCCTTCTAACACATTCCCTGGACTCCTGGCCTCATTAGAAATCCTCTCATCACTTGCTTCCAGCCTCTCACTTGCAAGTAAATGCTGGTGTCTGCTCTCCTTCCTGCCAGAATCTCAAGACACTTCGTTTACTTTTTTCTTAATGTAACATTTATTGTTGTCTCCCCGGTTCTCTGATTAAAGACAGAATAATGTTTCTTGCAGAAAAATCAGAAAATATGAAAAATCACAAAGAGGATAGAAATGAATCATAATGCCACCGGCCGAAAATAAGCACAGCTAATATATGGAGATGCAAGTGATCTTTGATTTTCTTAAATACAGCTTTTGTGTAGATTTCCCATTAGATGTCAAAACTCCTAATGCAGACATCCAAAATGCAAGTAAAAACAGGGTTAGTATCACCACATCACATAATTCCAGGGTATAACGTTCGTATTAGTCTATGGGAATGATACCCTCTGAACTTGTGTAGTTCACAAAGTGTGCAGGTGTTCTTGGTAATTGTGTACAAGGCCTGAGCCTGGAAATTGTAGGTGAACTAAAGGATCAGGGCAGCACCCGAAAATTGTTGTAACAGAGGGATATGTCATTGTACAGGAGGCGGTGACCAAAACCATCCCAAAGAAAAAGAAATACAAGATGGCAAGGAGGGGGAGGCTTATCCTTTGTCTGAGGAGGCCTTGCAAATAGCTGAGAAAAGAAGAGAAGCAAAAGGCAAAGGAGAAAGGGAAAGATATACCCAACTGAATGCAGAATTCCAGAGAATAGCAAGGAAAGATAATGCCTTCTTGAATGAACAATGCAAAGAAATAGAAGAAACCAACAGAATGGGAAAGACTAAAGGTCTCTTTGACAAAACTGGAGATACCAAAACTGGAAATATCAAGGGAACATTTCCTGCAAAGATGGGCACAATAAAGAAACAGTAAGGACCTAACAGAAGCAAAAGAGATTACGAAGAGGTGGCAAGAACACACAGAACTATACACAAAATGTCGGACCTGGATAATCACGATGGTGTGGTCACAAACCTGGACCCAGACATTTTGGCGTATGAAGTCAAGTGGGTCTTAGAAAGCATTACAACAAACAAAGCTAGTTGAGGTGATGGAATTCCAGCTGAGCTATTTAAAATCCAAAAAGATGATGCTGTTAAAGTGCTGAACTCAATATGTCAGCAAATTTGGGAAACTCAAGAGTAGCCACAGTTCTGGAAAAGGTCAGTTTTCATTCCAAACCCCAAAAAAGGCAATGCCAAAGAATATTCAAACTACCACACAATTGCGCTCATTTTACATGCTAACAAGATAATGCTCAAAATCCTTCAAGCTGGGCTTCAATGGTACGTGAACCAAACTTCCGGATGTACAAGCTGGATTTAGAAAAGGCAGAGAAACCAGAGATCAAATTGCCAACATCTGTTGGGTCATAGAAAAAGCAAGAGAATTCCTGAAAAACATCTACTCTGCTTCATTGATTATGCTAAAGCCTTTGACTCGGTGGATCACAACAAACTGTGGAAAATTCTTAAAGAGATGGGAATCCCAGACCACTTGCCTGCCTCCTGAGAAACCTGTTTGCAGGTCAAGAAGCAACAACTGGACATGGAACAACAGACTCATTAAAAACTGGGAAAGGAGTATGTCAAGGCTGTATATTGTCACCTTGCAGATTTAACTTCTACACAGAGTACATCATGTGAAATAGCAGGCTGGATGAATTACAAGCTGGAATCAGGATTGCCAGGAGAAATATCCACAACCTCAGATAATGCAGATGATACCACTCTAATGGAAGAAAGGGAAGAAGAATTAAAGAGCCTCTTGAAGGTGAAAGAGGAGAGTGAAAAAGCTGCTTAAAAGTCAGCATTCAAAAAACTAAGATCATGGCATCTTGTCCCATCTCTTCACAGCAAATAGATGGGGGAAAAGTGGCAACAGTGACATTTTATTTTCTTTGGTTTCAAAATCATTGCAGATGGTGACTGCAGCCATGAAATAAAAAGACACTTACTTTCTCCTTGGAAGAAAAACTATGACAAACCTAGACAGCATGCTAAAAACCAAAGACATCACTTTGCCAACAAAGGTCCATCTAGTCAAAGCTATAGTTTTTTCAGTAGTCATGTATGGATGTGAGAGTTGGACCATAAAGAAGGCTGAGCACCCAAGAACTGATGCTTTTGAACTGTGGTGTTGGAGAAGACTCTTGAGAGTCCCTAGGACAGCAAGGAAATCAAACCAGTCAATCCTAAAGGAAATCAGTCCTGAATATTCACTGGAAGAACCAATACTGAAGCTGAAGCTCCAATACTTTGGCCACCTGATGTGAAGAGCCGACTCATTTGAAAAGACACTGATGCTGGGAAATATTGAGGGCAGGAGGAGGAGAGGACAACAGGGAGATGAGATGATTGGATGGCATCAGCAACTCAATGGACATGAGTTTGAGCAAGCTCTGGGAGACAGTGAAGGACAGGAAAGCCTGGCGTGCTGCAGTCCATGGAGTCACAAAAGGTCAGACACCACTTAGTCACTGAACAACAACACAGAAATATGAGACCTGAGATCAGAATCCTATGATTTTCTTTTTCAAAGGGAGCTAGAAATTGGGATTTTTAAATAAAATAACCAAATTTTTAAATGCTAATTCAATTTTTAAAACCCACTGTGCTAAACAGACAGGCCTAATCTGGACTTTGGGGTATCTGCTGCTGCTGCTGCTGCTGCTAAGTCACTTCAGTCGTGTCTGACTCTGTGCAACCCCATAGATGGCAGCCCACCAGGCTTCTCTGTCCCTGGGATTCTCCAGGCAAGAGTATTGGAGTGGGTTGCCGTCTAGTGACTGAAAATGGTTTCACATCATCCCAGGGCCTTCCACTCTCCCAGTCCAGCTTCTCCCCCTCCTACTTCTACCAAATATTGTGCCAACTTTCACATACTGTGCATGAGGGCTCATTTCCTCACCCCTTGACCAATAGTAGATTCAGAACTAGATTGTAGGACAAGACACCTAAACACTCAACTGAGGCATCAATCACAGCATCAGTGGAGGACTCAAGTGTTACTGAACATTGTATTCACCAAAATTCCTCTCAAGGAGAAGTTCATGTATGGCTGGAAGGAATATGCTGATGAGCCATTTGTAGAGGACGAGTGAAACACTTCGAAGAGGCTTGTTAAGGACCAAATAGGCGGGCCTCAAACCAGTGTCTGGGAAGGGTAGTTCCAAATAACTGCAGGGATGTTATTTTGCTCAATGGGCATGCAAGTTCAGGGTCAGAGCTGAATTGCTGGGGCACAAAGAGAGAGGCTGAAGACTACTGTGAATTGTCCTCCTTTTCCAGTCCTCTACTTAACACTCAGCCACTACACTTAATGACTGAGTATCAGTTTAATCATGTAGAGTATTTTGTATTAACTGGAAGAATATATGTGATAAGCCAATAACTGAAAAAAAGCACACTGAAGAGCAATATATTTTATATTCCCCACTTTTTGAAGAAACCCTTTTAAAAGTGAAGGAATGAATTGGGAGATGATTGGGGTTGACATGTACATATTACTATGTGTAAAATAGATAACTAATGAAAACCTGCTTTATAGCACAGGGGGCTCTACTCAATGCACTGTGGTACCCCAAAGGGGAAGGAAAGCCAAAAAGAGAGGGGATTTATGCACACATATAGCTGATTCACTTTGCTATACAGCAGAAACTAACAGCATTGTAAAGTGGCTATACTCCAATGAAAGTTTAAAAAAAAACTGTGTAAGTACTCATATGTTTCTAGATGTCTATGAAAGCAAAGGAAAATATGGAAGACATACATTTTTTTAAAAATTTATCTTATTGAAGTATAGTTGATTTACAATGTTGAATTAATTTCTGCTGTACATGAATTAAAGATTTTGAAATTTAAAAAATAAAAAAAATAAAAAATAAAACAACATTCAAAAAACCAAAAAAAAAAACAAAGAGAAATATGTAAATATGTATTCTTTTTCATATTGTTTTCCAGTGTGGCTTATCACGGGATACTGAATATAGTTGCTTGTGCCATACAACAGGACCTTGTTGTTTATCCGTCCTATGGATAATAGTTTGCAAATGCTGATCCCAAACTCCCAACCCATTCCTCCCCCACCCCCAATTTTCGATATTGTTTATTAGGGATAATTAGTTTGTATAGAAGAAGAAAAGATTGTTGATTTTACTTTAATGCTTGACTCAAAGATTGTTGATTTTACTTTAATGCTTGACTCATATCAGTTGTTTGAATTATTTCAACAAGCACATATAACTTTTATAATTCAAATGTTGAAGTTTTAAAACTAGGCTTGAAGAGCCACCAAATTTAACATGCCCAGAGAAGAGCACATGTGTCTGACCATGTTTGACTAGATATTATTTTTGAAAAGCAGTTTTGAAAAACAGGCAATGTTAGATATTGATGACATGGAAACCATAATAAGGATCTCTTTTTGCCCTTGACTATATGAGATTATTTCTAGTATTAATATTTTTCCTTAAAGTTGATGAAGTATTTTAAGGTAGAAATTCTTCATTATATTAAGGATCTACACCTTTATTCCAATTTTATCTAGAGTTTTTAAGAAAAGTAAGTATTAAATACTCAATTTTTTTAAACAAAATCTACAGAGTTGATCATTTGGTTTCCCTCTATGTACTTATTGATATAACCAAATGTGTTTATAACTTTCTTAATATTAAACCATCCTTGTATTACAAGATTAAGCTTCATTGGGTTATGCTTTAATGTACTTCTAGTATAGTGTTAGAGTCAACTTGATTAGATTTGATTTGATGTTTTATTTAGGATTTTTGCATCCGTGTTTAGAAGGAACTGTGGTTGGTAATATTCTTTTTTGTGTGATTTTTAAATTCAGATTTTACTATCGGCTATGCTACCTTCATAAAGGACATCAGCCCTGGGTGTTCTTTGGAAGGAATGATGCTAAAGCTGAAACTCCAGTACTTTGGCCACCTCATGGGAAGAGTTGACTCATTGGAAAAGACTCTGATGCTGGGAGGGATTCGGGGCAGGAGGAAAAGGGGACTACAGAGGATGAGATGGCTGGATGGCATCACAGACTGGATGGATGTGAGTTTGAGTGAACTCCGGGAGATAGTGATGGACAGGGAGGCCTGGCGTGGTGCGATTCATGGGGTCGCAAAGAGTTGAACACGACTGAGCGACTGAACTGACTGACTGACTGACCTTCATAAAACAACTTGAGAAAGTTTTCTCCTTTTATTTGTTCTACCTGTTCAAGTAGTCTGGAAGCGACTTGCTATTTGTATGTTTAAAAGAACTCATCCATATAGGAGGAGAGTTTGGGGGAGAATGGATACATGTATATGGATGGCTGAGTCCCTTTGCTGTACAACTGAAACTATCACAACATTATTAATTGGTTAAATACTCCAAAGTAAAATAAAAAGTTTGAAACACACACACACACAAAGAACTCTTCCATAAAATTGTCTGAGTATGGCATCTTTTGGGAAAGTGGAGTTTTGTTTACAACTTTTACTATTTATTTTCTTCAAAGCTACTAGTCTATTTACATCTTCTCATTTTAATTAATTTTATCATTTGTATTTTTCTTGAAAAAAAAATCCATTTCATCTAGATTTTCAAAATCATTTCCACTGTATTATAATATCAGTTCACTTAAGCCACTCAGTCGTGTCCGACTCTTAGCGACCCCATGGACTGCAGCATGCCAGGCTTCCCTGTCCATCACCAAATTCAGAGCTTGCTCAAACTCACATCCATCGAGTTCGTGATGCCATCCAACCATCTCATCCTCTGTCATCCCTTCTCTTCCTGCCTTCAAACTTTCCCAGCGTTAGGGTCTTTTCCAATGAGTTGGCTCTTTGCATCAGGTGGCCAAAGTATTAGAGCTTCAGCTTCAGCATCAGTCCTTCTAATGAATATTCAGAACTGATTTCCTTTAGAATTGACTGCATTGATCTCCTTGCTGTCCAAGGGACTCCTAAGAGTCTTCTCCAATACCACAGTTCAAAAGCATCAATTCTTTGGTGCTCAGCTCTCTTTATGATCCAACTCTCACATCCATACATGACTACTGGAAAAACCATAGCTTTGACTAGATGGACCCTTGTCGACAAAGTGATGTCTCTGCTTTTTAATATGCTATCTAAGTTGGTCATAGCTTTTCTTCCAAGGAGCCAGTGTCTTTTAATTTCATGGCTGCAGTTACCATCTGCAGTGATTTTGGAGCCCCCAGAAAGAAAGTCTGTCACTGTTTCCATTGTTTCCCCATCTATTTGCCAGGAAGTGATGAGACCAAATGCTGGGATCTTAGTTTTTTGAATGTCGAGTTTCAAGCCAGCTTTTTCACTCTCCTCTTTCACTTTCATCAAGAGGCTCTTTAGTTCCTTTCTAATTCTTTTAAAATATCCTTTAATTTCACACTTCTTATTCCCTTCCCACTCTGAATTTTGCTGACTGGTCATTTTAATGAGTCAGGTTTTGGATGTAGCTATCAATGTTTATTAGCCTGGTAATTTCTAGTTCAGTTTATTATTGTTCTTTTTTGTTAAGTACTCTCTCTTGCTTTCCTTGTGTTTATTTTGTTGACCTTATCTTTCTAATTCTTGAGGTCAGTGCTCAGTTCATTTGTTTCACTTCATACTTGTTTAATGACTAAAGAATTTATAGCAATTATTTTCCCTGAATTCAGCTTTAGCTGATCCCCTAAAATCAAAGATGTTGTATTTCATTTTCACTTTCTTTGAAATGGTTTATATCCACAGCTGAGTTTTAAGGAGAGAGCTTTATGGTTGCTTTTTAAAATAACTGTTCCTGAAATTATTTTAAATTAAAAATAGGTTGATTATACAAAGCAGAAAGAAGGGGAAAATCCTCCAGAATTCTGCTGTTCAAATGCTTACATACATCTTTCCAATCATTGGTACATATGGTTGCTTCTTTCCTTTACTTTAAAAATATATGTTATCTATTTTGTTTTAAAAGCTACTTTATTTCCTAACTATTGTATGTGTGCTTATCAGGAACTCTTGCTGCTCTTGAGGGGCTGTAGACTTTGGGGGTCCTATAGTAACTTATATGAACATGGAGATTGTTTGACAGGTAGATTTTTAGAGTTTATGAGATCCTTCCTTTTGAGAGACAGAAAAAGGAACTATGACAAAGATTTCATATATGAAAATATTGCTTTGCCTCCATCTCCTTTAAATAACGACCTCTTCATCAAGCTTAAAGACAAAAGACTCAAGAAATGGCTCTTCATGTCCTCCTGTCCAGGACACCTGCCTGCTTCCCAGTATCTCCAGATTTACAATCAGATCCATCCTTTACCAACCAGGCAAATCACATTACTCTGTGGGAGCCTTACTTTCTGCATTTGTAAAATGGGGACAATCGTAGTCCCTCACTCATCAAACAGTAGTGAACTGGATTTCCCTGGTGGTCCAATGGTTAAGCATCCACTTGCCAACACAGGGAAGGTGGGTTTGATCCCTGGTCGGGGAACTAAGATCCCACATGTCTTGGGGAACTAAGCCCACCTGCTGCAACTCCTGAGCCTGTGCGCCATAACAAAGGAGCCCCACGGGACAACTGGAGAAGCCCGTGAGCCACAACGAAGACCCAGTGCAGTCAAAAAATTTCAGACAACAATGGTGATTTTTACACAAAATAATGCAGAGAAAGCACTTACCACAGGGTCTGGCACCTAATAAATACTCACTAAATGATGGCTGTTGTTACTGTCACTGATCCTCCTACTTTCCAAACAAGCAACACAAATAACTTTCTCACTTCTCAGCTGAGACCGGGGGGGATCTCCATGCCAGCTACTCATCTGCAGTTTTACAAAAGCAATTAAAGCTCGCTGTGATCATGAGTCTTGATCGTCCTTGAAGCCCAAGTTACCCTGTTGAGAGAGGAAGCCAATGCCCTTGCACCCGTTCCTGTGCTGTTTATTATGCCAGAGAGGCTGCTCGGACTCATTACTGCTGCGGAATACAGGCCCCCAGGGGCTGAAGTGGAGCCGGATAATTACCAACAGATCCCTAATAGGTATGGACTCAATGGAAACAAGTCAATCAGAAATGAGGCATTTATGTCTAAACTATTCCAATCCACGCTTGGGGGCACCGCAGACTGCTAATGAGGGCGACAGTCCTAAGGCCAAGGGCCCTGACCACCAGCTCCACCCTTGAGAGCCCTGTGCTTTAGAGGATCTGGACATCCCTCCTCCTGATCTACGCAGCAGCTCGCCTCTGGGAGAACTAAGCGGCAAGCTGGTTTGGTTTGATACCAAAATCTTCTCTGTCTTGATGGCCTGGCCCAGTAAAAGATCTGGTTCTGTCAGAAATTCCACCTGCAAGAGAAATCTCTTGAAATTAGCCCCTACTCTGTTCTTCTTTCCTTCAGCTCCTGCCCAGCTGCCTGTCTCCTCCTCCATCCTTATCACAGGTAGCATGCAGTAACTTCTGGAAACCGCTTCACCTCTGCTCACCAATTCTCTCAGAGCTGCAGCACTGCCTTGAGGTAACGTGGCTTTCTTTTTTTACTGTTTTAATATTTTTTAATTGAAGTATAGTCGATTTACAATGTCATATTTATTTCTGCTGTACAGCAAAGTGCCTCAGTTATACATACATATATATATATATATATATATATATATATATATATATATATATACACATGCTTTTTACATTCTGTTACATTATGGTTTATCACATGATATTGATTATAGATCCCTCTGCTATACAGTAGGACCTTGTTGTTTTTCTGTTCTATATATGCTGCTGCTAAATCACTTCAGTCATGTCCGACTCTGTGCGACCCCATAGATGGCAGCCCACCAGGCTCCCCAGTCCCTGGGATTCTCCTGGCAAGAACACTGGAGCGGGTTGCCATTTCCTTCTCCAATGCATGAAAGTGAAAAGTGAAAGTGAAGTCCCTCAGTCGTGCCTGACTCTTAGCGACCTCATGGACTGCAGCCCACCAGGCTCCTCCATCCATGGGATTCTCCAGGCAAGAGTACTGGAGTGGGCTGCCATTTCCTTCTCCACTGTATATAATAGTTCACACTTGCTCAGCCCAGCCTCCCGCTCCATCCCTCCCTCAACCACCTCCCCCTTGGCAACCACGTGTCTGTTTCATAGATAGGTTCATTATGCCATATTTTAGATGCCACAGATAAGTGGTATCATATGGTATTTGTCTTTCTTCCCGACTTGTTTCACTTAGTATGATAAGCTCTAGTTGCATCCACGTTGTTGCAAATGACATCATTTCCTTCTTTTTACATGACCGAGTAGTATTCTCTTGTATATATGTGTGCTCAGTTGCTCAGTCGTGGCCAGCTCTTTGTGGCCCCATAGACTGTAGCCCACCAGGCTCCTCTGTCCGTGGACTTCTCCAGGCAAGAGTACAACGTGGGTTGCCACTGCCTTCTCTGTTCTGTGTATGCACATCTTCTTTATCCACTCATCTGTCTGTGCACATCTAGGTTGTTTCCATGTCTTGGCTATTGCGAATAGTGCTGCTATGACATACGGATGCACTTATCCTTCTGAAATATATTTCTGCCAGGATATATGTAATATAACTTGATTTCTAACATTTGCTATCAGGACAGCATGTACACATACAATTTAATGTAAAACATAACTGATTAGAGTTCTTGCTGAACTGAACCCCTCCACCCCAAAAGTAAGAATTTCAGTCCACAAATTAGGACTGCCAGAAATTAAGTTTTCTGGATGGTTCTGGGATTGATCTTTATTGGTATCCCAAGCCGCATTTTCTTTGGGTGGTAGAAACACAATCTCACCACATCAGGGAGGCCCCCTCACTTGTTTCCTGGATGAGTAAGGCACTTATATTCTGAGGGCAGAAGGATCAAGTGCCAGAGAGTGAATCTGGTCCTTGGTCACTGCCCACCACGCATGCTGGCAAGCCACCTTCAAGCCACGCTGCTCCTCCCCTGACTTGGTCATCAGCCATAATCCACGCAGAGTACTCTCTGAGACTTGTGCATTCCCATGGCAGAGTCTCCCTGGGCAGTCATTCAGCTATGTCCAAGCCCTTCTCCCGAGAGAGCACACATTGACCTGCTCTTCTGCGGTACCACCCCTCCTCAGAAGCATTAAAAGCCACCAACTTCATGGATGAGGAAGGACAGAGAATCCTTGGGTTAATACCTAAAATAAGTATTTTCTTGTAAAGGTTATAAAGGGAAATGGTAGGTGATTAGAAGTTGGTCAAAGGTCCAAAAGGATGCTTACCGTTTGGGAAGCATCTGTTCCATGAGTACAGCTGGACACAGCTAGTGGCCCCGGAAGGAATGACATAAGGTGGATCATTAAAGGAGAAGGTGGACGTGGAAATTACCATTAGGAGGGAGCTTCCTCTGGGTTCAGAAGCCATCAGTGGTTTTTTTAATTCCAAAATTCCATAGTTTCTAGCACTAGAAGTATCAAAGTATACACGTGAGGAGGGATAAATAATTCTACATAGGTAAAAGAAGCAGCTTTTTTCTCCCCTAAGGCTGTGGGGACACGTGTGATTATGTGTCAGACAAGTAACAGTTGGGTCCACCATGGTGGCTTCCCTACCCCTCTCATTTGCTTCTGGAACAAATTGTGTGTCAAGACCCACAAACTATGGGAGACCTTGAGCAAAAGTCGGAATCAGCCAAAGCCTCTTGAAAAGAATTAGTCTGATCCAGAAATTTGAAGGCAGTTCATGCCACCAGACAGCCCTGCCATTCTTGGCCACCATACGAAGTACAAATAGCTTGGGTCAACTGTCCTCTAGATCTTTTCTATCCATACATTATCCTGAGCTCCTTCCCACTAACTCTTGCGACTCCCAGCAAAAATGAAGCCATGCCATCAGACCACCTCTAGTCTCATCACTGACATCCTGGACATACTCTCACAGCTTGGGTAACTTCAGCGTCCATGAGATGGCCTGTCCAAAAAAAAAAAAAAAAGCCCCATTGTTGAGCTCCACAACTTTGATGTTTCCCTGCACTAACTTGAGCTGTACCTGGAACTTCTCGGCATCTCCTGGAAGTGCCCTGTGTTATAAATGCGAAGTTCTCCAGCTATAATCTTATTTTCTCCACTGCTCCAATGACACTGAGATCTTCGGGGTCTTGGCTGCTTTTTTCTCACCTGTGAGCTTCTTCCAGCTTCAAATCCTTCCCTAACCAGCCTAAACCTCACAATCCCTCCTTGCAACTAACTGCCTGCCACCCAGGTTCTCAATTCTCTGTTCCTCTGACACTAGAATTCATTCAAGAGGCTGAGAATCACCACAGAAGTGCATACAAATGTCACTAGGAGTGTCTGATCCCTTCCATCAATTTCACTCTTCAGCCTGCCAAGGAATCAGCAGAAGAATGAAGTCAAGTATAAATATGTTTTGGCTTAATTGTCAGACTGAATCAGGTCTTTTTGCTTCACTGTGGTGTTGATGCTTGTACCTAGGAGAACCTATAATGGAGGTAAAACCAACCATTGCCTCAGACACAAGCAGCAGCAAGGTTCTGTTTCAATAGATTTGATGGACTGTGAAGCTGTTGCCACTGTTTCATTTGCTAGACCACCATGCCTGCCCTGGGGACAGTTTCCAAGGCTTCCGGAATTGATTCCTCACCACCTGACAGTGGAGACTGGTGGTAGCATTCCCCAAAGGCCCTCACAGCTCAGTGCCTTCTAGCACAAGGGCCTCAGTAAACAAGGGGGTGTCCGTATATAGAGGGATTAGCACACAGGGGCAAGGTCAGATCACACGTCCAGAGGCATTCTTAGCTCTAGAGTGAGGATGAGATTGGTCCCTTTGACAAGAGGTCTCCCCAGTTTGGGGGACTAAGAGCACACCAACATCTTTATTTATGGGCAAGATTTACTCACACAGACCATGGAAGCAGGGCATGAGGGACTCAGAGAGAGGCAAGCCTTCACCCCCAGTGTAAGCACATTTGACCTTTCTTATTAAAATGCATGTAATACATTACACTCGAATTCATTCAACAATACACAGCTGCATTACTCCATCCAGGTGAACTGTAGCCATCGGGCCACGGATCATTCCAACACTCAGCCCACAAGGGTGCCTTGGGAACCTCTGAATCATGTCTCACCTTGGTAGCCTGAGTGACAGGTCTCACTTGGCTTGTCTATCTTTAATATTCACACTGTGACGTGGTTACTCACTTCCTCCCTCCTCCCTGTTGACAGACCCCTGGCACAGGCAACAGGAAATGAATGGCATGGGAGGCCAAATTTAGTGGAAATAGTGAGACTTATAACCATGAGAAATGCTGGGCTGGAAGAAGCACAAGCTGGAATCAAGATTGCCAGGAGAAATATCAATAACCTCAGATATGCAGATGATACCACCCTTATGGCAGAAAGTGAAGAGGAACTAAAAAGCCTCTTGATGAAAGTGAAAGAGGAGAGTGAAAAAGTTGGCTTAAAGCTCAGCATTCAGAAAACTAAGATCATGGCATCTGGTCCCATCATTTCATGGGAAATAGATGGGGAAACAGTGGAAACAGTGTCAGACTTTATTTTGGGGGGCTCCAAAATCACTGCAGATGGTGACTGCAGACATGAAATTAAAAGACGCTTACTCCTTGGAAGAAAAGTTATGACCAACCTAGATAGCATATTGAAAAGCAGAGACATTGCTTTGCCAACAAAGGTCCGTCTAGTCAAGGCTATGGTTTTTCCAGTGGTCATGTATGGATGCGAGAGTTGGACTGTGAAGAAAGCTGAGTGTCGAAGAATTGATGCTTTTGAACTGTGGTGTTGGAGAAGACTCTTGAGAGTCCCTTGGACTGCAAGGAGATCCACCCAATCCATTGTTAAGGAGATCAGCCCTGGGTGTTCTTTGGAAGGAATGATGCTGAGGCTGAAACTCCAGTACTTTGGCCACCTCATGCAAAGAGTTGACTCATTGGAAAAGACTCTGATGCTGGGAGGGATTCAGGGCAAGAGGAAAAGGGGATGACAGAGGATGAGATGGCTAGACAGCATCACCGACTCAATGGATGTGAGTCTGAGTGAACTCCGGGAGTTGCTGATGGACAGGGAGGCATGGCGTGCTGTGATTCATGGGGTCACAAAGAGTCAGACACGACAGAGTGACTGAACTGAACTGAACTGAACTGATAACCACTATGGGATCCCAGAGCTGTGTTCCAGCCATGTTCCTCATTTCCACAGGTTTCCCTGGTGGCTCAGTGGTAAAGAATCCACCTGCAGTGCAGGATACGTGGGTTTGATCCCTGGATCAGGAAGATCTGCTGGAGGAGGGCATGGCAACATGACATGACTGAAGCGACTGAGCACGCACAGGAGATAACAAAGAACTTAAAACATGGGCCATAGTCGGTGCTCAGTAGTGGCTATTTGGGCAATAATGTGAAGGTGTGTAGGGCAGTGGCTCAAAACATGGATTCTAGAACTAGATTCCTTTTTTCCAAGTCCAGCTCTATTGCTTGCATGCTGCATGATCTTGACTTAATTACTTTTGTGTCTCTGTGGCTCAGTGTCTCCTCCTTGAAGTGGGGACAATAATAGTCACTACCCCATTGGACTGTTGTGTACACCAGTTAGCACATAGAAAGCAGTCAGTAAATATTAGCTAAATTATTGACAAGCTGATGACAATGACAGAGGACTAAGGAGCCGTTGAATCCCACCTCATGCCCTCCTTCTCCCTGTCCTTTTAGCCCCATCTGTTGGGACTAAAAATAACCCAACCCAAGATCCATGCACACTTGTCATCTCAGCTGAGATGCTGACATTTTCATACTTGCTTGGATTGGCTTCTATAATGAATTAAGGATGGGCACAGACTCCTTGGCACTCCTTCCATTGATTACCCTGCTCTTGAATCTGGAATGCTCTTAATGACTTCAGTTCTGTTCAGTTCAGTTGCTCAGTCATGTCTGATTCTTTGCGACCCCATGAATCACAGCACGCCAGGCCTCCCTGTCCATCACCATCTCCCTGAGTTCACTCAGACTCCCGTCCATCGAGTCCGTGATGCCATCCAGCCATCTCATCCTCGGTCGTCCCCTTCTCCTCCTACTCCCAATCCATCCCAGCATCAGTCTTTTCCAATGAGTCAACTCTTTGCCTGAGGTGGCCAAAGTACTGGAGCTTCAGCTTTAGCATCATTCCTTCCAAAGAAATCCCAGGGTTGATCTCCTTCAGAATGGACTGGTTGGATCTCCTTGCAGTCCAAGGGACTCTCAAGAGTCTTCTCCAACACCACAGTTCAAAAGCATCAATTCTTCGGCTCTCAGCCTTCTTCACAGTCTGACTCTCACATCCGTGCATGACCACTGGAAAAACCATAGCCTTGACTAGTCGGGGCTTAGTCGGCAAAGTAATGCTTTTCAATATGCTATCTAGGTTGGTCATAACTTTTCTTCCAAGGAGTAAGTGTCTTTTAATTTCATGGCTGCAATCACCATATGCAGTGATTTTGGAGCCCCCAAAATAAAGTCTGACACTGTTTCCACTGTTTCTCCATCTATTTCCCATGGAGTGATGGGACCAGATGCCATGATCTTCGTTTTCTGAATGTTGAGCTTTAGGCCAACTTTTTTGCTCTCCTCTTTTACTTTCATCAAGAGGCTTTTTAGTTCCTCTTCACTTTCTGCCATGAGGGTGGTGTCACCTGCATATCTGAGGTTATTGATATTTCTCCTGGCAATCTTGATTCCAGCTTGTGTTTCTTCCAGTCCAGCGTTTCTCATGATGTACTCTGCATATAAGTTAAATAAGCAGGGTGACAATATACAGCCTTGACGTTCTCTTTTTCCTATTTGGAACCAGTCTGTTGCTCCATGTCCAGTTCTAACTGGTGCTTCCTGGCCTGCATACAGATTTCTCAAGAGGCAGATTAGGTGGTCTGGTATTCCCATCTCTTTCAGAATTTTCCACAGTTTATTGTGATCCACACAATCAAAGGCTTTGGCATAGTCAATAAAGTAGAAATAGATGTTTTTCTGGAACTCTCCTGCTTTTTTGATGATCCAGCGGATGTTGGCAATTTGATCTCTGGCTCTTCTGACTTTTCTAAAACCAGCTTGAACATCAGGAAGTTCACAGTTCACGTATTGCTGAAGCCTGGCTTGGAGAATTTTGAGCATTACTTTACTAGCATGAGGTGAGTGCAATTGTACGGTAGTTTGAGCATTCTTTGGCATTGCCTTTCTTTGGGATTGGAATGAAAACTGACCTTTTCCAGTCCTGTGACCACTGCTGAGTTTTCCAAATTTGCTGGCATATTGAGTGCAGCACTTTCACAGCATCATCTTTCAGGATTTGAAATAGCTCTACCAGAATTCCATCACCTCCACTAGCTTTGTTCATAGTGATGCTTTCTAAGGCCCACTTGACTTCACATTCCAGGATGTCTGGCCCTAGGTGAGTGATCATGCCATTGTGATCATCCAGGTTGTGAAGATCCTTTTTGTACAGTTCTTCTGTGTAAACTTGCCATCTCTTCTTAATATCTTCTGCTTCTGTTAGGCCCATACCATTTCTGTCCTTTATCGAGCCCATCTTTGCCTGAAATGTTCCCTTGGTATCTCTAATTTTCTTGAAGAGATCTCTAGTCTTTCCCATTCTGTTGTTTTCCTCTATTTCTTTGCATTGATCACTGAAGAAGGCTTTCTTATCTCTTCTTGCTATTCTTTGGAACTCTGCATTCAGATGCTTATATCTTCCCTTTTCTCCTTGGCTTTTTGCTTCTCTTCTTTTCACAGCTATTTGTAAGGCGTCCCCAGACAGCCATTTTGCTTTTTTGCATTTCTTTTCCATGGGGACGGTCTTGATCCCTGTCTCCTGTACAATGTCATGAACCTCCATCCATAGTTCATCAGGCACTCTATCTATCAGATCTAGTCCCTTAAATCTATTTCTCACTTCCACTGTGTAATCATAAGGGATTTGATTTAGGTCCTACCTGAATGGTCTAGCGGTTTTCCCTACTTTCTTCAATTTAAGTCTGAATTTGGCAATAAGGAGTTCATGATCTGAGCCACAGTCAGCTCCTGGTCTTGTTTTTGTTGACTGTATAGAGCTTCTCCATCTTTGGCTGCATAGAATACAATCAATCTGATTTTGGTGTTGACCATCTGGTGATGTCCATGTGTAGAGTCTTCTCTTGTGTTGTTGGAAAAGGGTGTTTGCTATGACCAGTGCATTTCCTTGGCAAAACTCTATTAGTCTTTGCCCTGCTTCATTCCGTATTCCAAGGCCAAATTTGCCTGTTACTCCAGGTGTTTCTTGACTTCCTACTTTTGCATTCCAGTCCCCTATAATAAAAAGAACATCTCTTTTGGGTGTTAGTTCTAAAAGGTCTTGTAGGTCTTCATAGAACCGTTCAACTTCAGCTTCTTCAGCATTACTGGTTTGGGGCATAGACTTGGATTACTGTGATATTGAATGGTTTGCCTTGGAAACAAACACAGACCATTCTGTCATTTTTGAGATTGCATCCAAGTACTGCATTTTGGACTCTTCTGTTGACCATGATGGCTACTCCATTTCTTCTGAGGGATTCCTGCCCGCAATAGTAGATATAATGGTCATCTGAGTTAAATTCACCCATTCCAGTCCATTTTAGTTCGCTGATTCCTAGAATGTCGACCAATAAAGTGGTAGTGTTAGTTGCTCAGTCATACCCGACTCTTTGTGACCCCATGGACTGTGGTCTGCCAGGCTCCTCTGTCCATGGGATTCTCCAGGCAAGAATACTGGAGTGGATTGCCATTCCCATCTCCAGGGCATCTTTCTGACCCAGGGATAGAACCCGGGTCTCCTGCATTGCAGGCAGATTCTTTACCATCTAAGCTACAGGCAAAAATGATGATCTGGGTCTTCTGAATCTAGGTCATAAGAAATCTCTCAGCTTCGGCTTGGATCTTGTGAACACTCACCCTTGAGATGCCCCTTCTCAGAACCCAGCCACCATGCTGTGTAGCCCAGGCTACACAAAGAAGTCATGCATAGCCCACAGAAAAGTCAGAGGTTTGTTTAGAATCCCTGAGGGGTTTAAGCGGTCCAAGTCTTCCAGAAATCCTAGCGCAGGAGTCATAGTTAGGTCTGCCTCTGTGAAGCGGGGAAGCAGGGGGTGAGCAAAACCTGAAGAAGCTGCGAATGTTTCTTCTCGCCCCTTCAGTACAGCATAAACACTTTCCAAGTGAGCACCTTGGACCAGGCTCACTTGGCTGCATCCTGGGATCTGCCTTTCCCCTGGCTGTCTGCACCTCTTGGTGCTTCCCACCGTGTTCTCATCATCTATTCCTTTTCTTCCCCCTATATTACAATCCCTTTTACTGCACAACTGTCCCAACCTTATGACACATAGCCCTCCCTCACAGGACCCCTACTCAACGTGATAACCACTCTAACTGCAGTTTGATCACTTTGGCTGTCACAGATGAAATTCCTTGACAGCAAGGATGGATCAGCCACCCTCAGACCAGGTGTCTAGCCCTGGGCAGTCAATACTAGGAAGGCCAGCGCCATGTTGACATGGAGAGGTTCCTCTTAGCTGGGGCAGATGGAGCAATAAGTCAAGGGCTTGGATACTGGGGGACCAATCCGAGAATGGCTCTGTTACTGTGGCTGGGGTGATCAGCTTCCATCTTGGATCTTCTCCTGTCTTCCTGTATCAAATGAAGTAGTTCTATCAGGCAGAGATGGGGGAGGGGAGTGCACCCAGTAAGTGTTCCAGAACCTTAGAGAAGCATGTGAAGTTTGGCAAAGGAAACTTGCCTCATTTCTTTTATTTTATTTTTTTCACTCCCTTCCCCCTCCTCCTCATTTCTTTTAATCCTCGAACAATTCTATCCAATAGGAATGAACGTCACCCTCACTGTACAGGTGGTGAAGCTGAGGTATGTCAAGGTGAAGGGCGCATCCAAGCTCAGAAGGCCAGCACCTGACTGCTTTGGGACCCAGACATAGATCTATTTGCCCTCAAAGCCTGTGTTCTAAATCATTCTCTGCCTCTCTTATCTAGGCCCTGGTCTGTGTGCCCAGGGGGAAAACAATATAAAATAAAAGGGGCTGAGAAATGCTGGAAGAATCCATGGTGCTTCTTTCAGCACTGCAGCTTTTCTCTTATACTTTAATGTCTTGTTCTGTTAAGCATTTCAGGACATTGGGGGCTGGGAAAGTAAGTGACAGTGAGCTGGATGTAAACCAAAGGGCTCAAGGAGAGATTACTGCTCACAATGACACACCCCCATGGGATGATTTCATGATGTCACACAATACGAGGGTCAGGGAGATGGCTCCGTCTCTCTCTTTTAATACTATTCAGTGGAAATGTGTTAAAGAAATAGACCTGCAGCAGCTTCTGCAGCTGGGGGAGCGGGAAAAGGCCCTGGTCTCGGTAACCCTTTGGGCCCCTGCGAGGCTGTGCATGCAGAGCATGTGCAGGGTCCTGGCTGGGCGATGAGCACCCCCATTAGCCAAGCTCCCCCTCTAATGAGCATGGCCTTGAGGAGGGAGAGCAGAGGCCCAGGTCAGCCGGAAGGGCTCTGCCCTCCCTACAGATCATGGTCTGGAGAACAGGCTTCATGGGGTCTCAAATGTGCATTTGAATTTCTGGCTCTGTGCTGTCACTCCTTGGCTTGAATACAGATGAAGGCTGCTGAAATGCAGCAGCCACTGCGGGGAGGAAGCCGGCTCCAGCCTTCTTAATGTCTGCCCAGAGACGAGGGAGAATCCTTCCACCCAGGGGTTCTCAGCTGAGGTTCCCCCAGACCAGAATACACTTAGGGCAAGATCATCAGAGGGTGCACACAACGTGAGGGGTGGGGAATACTGACTGCAGTCGTGTTCAATACTTTCAAAACAAACTTGGTAGACATTGGCATTAATTTTTAAAAAATTTTTTGTTTTAATTATCTGTAGGTTGAGTAGTAGAAACCATAATCTAATAATTATAAAATAGCTCCTCTTATCTTAGCACTTACTGTGTACCAGTCCCCATTCTGAGAATTTTTAAGATAATTCATTTAATGATGTAACATTTAAAGTCACACGATCTATTTTTACACTCATTTTACAGATGAAGAAATTAAGGCACAGAGAGATTAAGAAATTTTTCTCAGGTTAAACTATTAAATGGTAAGACTAGGATTTCAACCTAAACAAATATGCCCACAGTTGTATCAGTTAGATTTTGCTACATAACAAATGGTCCCAAACTGAATGGCTTTAAATAGCACCCACTTATTACTTCTCATAGTTCTGTGACTTGGCAGGCTGATACTTCTGGTTGGGCCAGCTCAGCTGATCTCTGTGGTCAGCTGGCAGCTCAACCCGGGCTGGATGGTCTAGGACAGCTTCACCCAGATGGCTGGTAGTTGGATGAGAAGGGGAGGATTCGGATAAGCAACGGTGTTTTGAGCTTTAGCTTGTGTCCTGTTTGCCAATGTGCCATTGGCCAGAGCAAGTTACAAGGCCAGACCACAGTCAGTATGGGAGGGGACTACCCAAGGTCAGGGACACAGGAGGGCAAGAATTAGGGGATATTTTTACAATATTCTTGGTTCTGAAACACTTAACTAAACTACCTCTTAGACGTCTAATAATCTTAACCTAACTCTGTCTCTCAATGGAGCCCAGAGCAAGAACAGCCAGGAGGAATCTTATAGCCAAAAAGAACCAGATACTGTTCACACATGCGTAAATCACCCCTTCCTCCCAGCGCTCCACCCAGTCAGCAGCCCACCACTGTGTGAAGATAGAATCTGACTAAGTGTCCATGAAAGGAAATGGGTTGCCAGCAGGGCGTTCTGAGTCCAGTTGCCTGAGGTGAACTCTGGGACCTTGGGCAGATCACCTCGTCTCTCTGGGCCTCGTGATTTTATTCTATTTATTGCAATAGCCCCATTCACTCAATAAACATTTATTCACTTCCCACTGTGTGCTAAGCATCGTGTTGGACAGCACAGATAGAGTTGTGAACATAGACAGATCTGCCCCTCTTGAAGCATTTAGTGTAATGCGAAATTGATGTTAATCTAATCATCTCAGTAATGAGCATATAATTGCAGACCAAGGTAAGTGCTCTGAAAGACAAAAGCCCATTTCTATGAGAAGTTATCACAAAGGAACTGATGTAGACTTTGCGAAGGAGGAAGGAAGGAAGGTCCCCCTCAATGGAAGTACAGTTGAGAGGAAGCTCACTTGGAGGGCCAGGGAGATGACATGAAACCCAGAGTGACCGGGACACAATTCTCCATAGATCTTGTGTGCTTCTATGCAACGGTCCTGATCACCTTTGTCCTGGGCTTGCTTTTCAAGGATATTTATACAGAAAACAGCCTTGGAAGATAGAGATAATAGCTCCCCCCGAGCCATGTGTAGATTGGCACATGGCCCAGTATAAAAGAATCGGGCTCCCTAAGCTCCCGGTTCCTCTCCTGTAACGCAGCCCACTGGGTGCACATTGTCACTTGGCCCTCTTCCCATCACCCTGGGGGAACTGGGGCTCAGGAAACCAAGCAAAATGATGATACTCTGGGCTCTGCTACTGCTCTGAGTGATAAACTGCCCCCTCTCTCTGACCCAGGTGTCTCGTGTCTTCTGCCCAAGGCTATGAAGCCAAGCTCACAGGTTAGCTTGCAAGGATGGCAAAACTTAAGACCCCTCACAGTTCTTGAAATGCACAGGTTCTCAAAGTGACATAAAGTGAAGCCAGAGCATGATCCAAGCAGAGGAGAGAGGAAGGGAACAGAGCCCAAGCTGAAATCAATCTGTGGAAAGGCTGGGAGGTGATGGAGAGCAAGGAAATGAAGAACAAACTTTGTTCAATGCCGTGGGAGTAGAAACCATGATGAAGAAAGGGAGGGAGAGGAAGCCAGAGCGCAGGGGAGGGGTGCCAGCCACATGAAGCAGGAGACTTTATCCTAAAGGCAGTGTAAGCCTCTGAAGGATATTTCAGGCAGACTCTACTCAAAATCCATCAAGGGAGATTCTGAATGCCCCACCCCACAGCTTAGCCTCCAGAACTTTTTGACCTCAACATCCCCCAGAAAATAGACTTAGGTACAGCACAGGTTGGCATAGCAACTGATGATGTGGCTTTTTTCACTAGAGTTTTATTTTTACCAGCTCTAGATTGTTGAGCTGGCCCTAGGTGTGTTCAGACAATTACAGGGCACTGGGCAGGGAAAAGAGAATTAGAGGGTCAACTTCCTTCTGGCTGACGATTGGACAACGACAAGAGGTAATTTTGTTTTGGAGACTGAGACCCCTAATCAGTCCTTTCTGGCCTGACAAAACTGCTTATCTAATCCAACAAGGCCAGGCTGCTTATAGGAAAGCAGCCTCTTTCCTATAATCCGTGAAGCATGTAATGAGAGAGGCTACACCTGGAGTTTCAGACAGCACTAATTCCTCTTATTAGCATGCATACAATGTGTACACTATATTTGAATGTATACAGCATAGCATCAGAATGCCTGGGTTCAAACTCTGGCTTCTCTACCTGCTAACTGTATGACTTCCATGTACTTCCATGTGTTAGTTGCTCAGTCGTATCTGACTCTTTGCGACCCCATGGACTATAGCCTGCCAGGCTCCTCTGTCCATGTAATTCTCCAGGCAAGGATACTGGAGTGGGTAGCCTTTCCTTTCTCCAGGGGATCTTCCTGAGCCAGGGATTGAACATTGCCAGGTCTTCTACATTGCAGGTGGATTCTTTACCATCTGAGCCACCAGACAAGAATTCTGGCAAACGAATCATTCTTGCTTTAGTTTCCTTATCTGTCAAATGGGGCCTAATTCATAAGGTTATCATGAATATCAAAAGAGGATTAAATACATAAAATGTTTAGAACAGTGTGTGGCACATAGTAAATAAACATTAGCTATCATTATCACTACTTTTTTGAAATGTGCCTTTGCATAACCTCTGTCTTTCAAAAACTCCAAACGTTTACACCACTCCCACCTGAACAGGCTTCATGCAGACAATTAACCTATAGTTTAAAAAAATAGCTGTAGTCACTTCAGTTCAGTTCAGTCTCTCAGCAGTGTCCGACCCTTTGCAGCTCCATGAACCTCAGCACGCCAGGCCTCCCTGTCCATCACCAACTCCCTGAGTCCTCCCAAACCCATGTCCATTGAGTCAGCGATGCCATCCAACCATCTCATCCTCTGTCATCCCCTTCTCCTCCTGCCCTCAATCTTTCCCAGCATCAGGGTCTTTTCAAATGACTCAGCACATTACATCAGGTGGCCAAAGTATTGGAGTTTCAGCTTCAACATCAGTCCTTCCAATGAACACCCAGGACTGATCTCCTTTAGAATGGACTGGTTGAATCTCCTTGCATCATAGTATTAAAACAAAAACAAAAACAAAAAAAACCTCCCTCGTGTAGTCCATGAAATCATTACACTTAAAAAAAATTATTTATTTTTAATTGAAGGATAAATGCTTTACAATGTTGGAATCACTACGCTTTGATATTTGAAACCTGCTAAAATACAGTCTAGAGCTTACTTCAAACTAATTCATTGGTGACTCCCTAGTACTTACAAATTTTCCTTCCTAAAGAACATATGCTGCAGGGCAGCTAGGCCTGTGAGTCACAACTACTGAGCCTGTGCTCTAGCGCCCATGAGGTGCAAATACTGAAGCCCGTGCCTAGAGTCTGCTCCACAACAAGAGAAGCCACTGCAATGAGAAGTCTGTGCACCTCAACAAGAGTAGCCCCCACTCACTGTAACTAGAGAAGGCCCATATGCAGCAACGAAAACCCAACACTGCCAAAAATTGTTTGTTTGTTTGTTTGTTTTTAAAGCACACATTGTAGACTTGGGAAGATCTCCCACAATTGTCTTAGGGCTCCAAGGTCTTTGAACTGGGGAGGTCCCAGTCAACCCACAGAACATGAGAAATAATGAACCATTATTTTTTTAAGTCACTATGTTTTAAGATGCTTTGTACTCTGGAATAAAGATACAGATTTCCTCACCACAGCCCAGAGATTCTGGGGGGTAAGGTTTGGGCAGCTACTGTTAACTTGTGTCCCCAGGCAACTCGAATTTACATGGTTTTCATTTCCACCCCACCCTTTCCTGATGGTAAGAATCACCTGGAGATTCCCAGGGCCCAACTCAGAACTTTTGAATCAGATAGTCCAGGGAAAAGCCAGGAATTGAGAGATTAAATATACAAATGAACAATAGCCAGACTATACATAAAATAGAACGCTGACCCATTGTCTTCAGCATACAGCCCAGGAAACTAAACAGCAAACCCTGTAGCCCTTAGCCCCAAAGAACCAGGCCTTAGGGCCAACCAGAGAAAGCCAAATACTCCCCTAGCCAATCACAGCATGCAGCACTTCTAGTTGGCCCGCCCCCTGATTTCTCCAAGCCAATCATCTCCAAGCAGGGCACACCGGAAGCCTTCCCTTTTTTCACTACAAAGCTTTCCTTCTCCTCCACTTGCCCTGTAGTCGCTGCCAAAACTCAAGTGATAATGGCTGACTCTTTCCCTAGAGCAAGCTCTAAATAAATAGCCTTTGCCTTTTCTCATTCGTGTGCTCTTCATTCATCTCCACAGAATGTATATATGTATTAAGAATAAGTGATTCTTACTGTCTGGGAAGTTTGGAAAACACCATCCCAGACCCTTGCTACTCACAGAGCGGTCCCCAGAGAAACAGCAGAAGCATCACCTGGGAGCCTCCTTAAAATGCACAATCTCAGTTCCAGCCCCAGACCTGACTCAGAACCTGTATTTTAAGTAAGATCCCAGAGGTGACCCTCCAGCACTTTAAAGTGTGAAAAGCATTGACTGGGAGCATTGATCCAGGTCAGCAGGTCGCATCCCTGGATGCACGTAAGAATCCTTGGGGGGCTGTTTGAAAGACCCAAGCCACCCCTACTCAGAACATCTGATTTAATTGGCCCTGGGCAGGGCTGGGCCTAAAAGCTCCCCAGGTGATTCTCTCATGCAGCCAATGCTGCTAAGAACCACTGATCCAGGACAACGTTCTCACTCAGGTGTGTGTCAGAACCATCTGGGGGGCTCCCCAGGCTCTCAGAGGTCCAGGTTTTACCCAGTTTTAGGGCCATCCTGGCTTGGAAAGAGTCACCAAGCTCCCAGATGATGCAGAAACTGACCAAAGTAGAAATACGGGACCAAGAGCCCCGCTGAGAGGAGGTGGAGCCCCTTGGAAACCCCCCATACCGTGCTCCTCCTATTCTCCTTCCTCAGTTCTACTTGGCCAGCACCGTGGCTCTTCAAGCTCAAGGAATGAGAGAAGCCCAGAACTGGAGGAACTACAAGCCCAGGCTTGAAACTTTCAAGCCCAGTTTCAGGGGCTGTCAGCCAAATACAGTTCATGGTGTGTGTGTGTGTGTGTTTTGATCTGCAGTTTTTAAAGCTTTGAATCCATTGCCAACATTTTCAAAAGAGATTTTACACACAAAAAGCAACCAAACCCTGAACTTTTAGATTTCTATATTCTCCTGGAAAACCAGGGAATCTTGCAACAATCAACCCACATCTCAGCATGACAACTAGCTGAGCTATGTGTCCACCAGCTT
This sequence comes from Capra hircus, assembly GCF_001704415.2. Classification (NCBI taxonomy): domain Eukaryota; kingdom Metazoa; phylum Chordata; class Mammalia; order Artiodactyla; family Bovidae; genus Capra; species Capra hircus. The sequence continues at coordinate 20,589,458 of NC_030832.1, forward strand.
CCCACACTCCCTGCCTGATGCAGGTCATTTGTTTTTGTCACCTGGCCGACCCTGCAAAGCATTTGTATTGAGAAGCTTTATGTAGAGAGAGTCTAAACCTTTCTTTTGTAGATGAGAAAACCAAGCCACACCCCACAGTGGGTCATGTCCCTGAGTCACGGCCAGTGGTGGGATCTGAGGTCAAAATTGACTGTGTCCTGCTTGTGGGAGGTTGGGGATTCTCCCTTCCTGAGACCTGACTTCCCCACCAGAGAACAGGGACCTAGACAACACCCCTCCCCACACTCAGTTCCCCCTCAAAACTTGAAATGTAAGCAACCTCTGCTCTTGGCCTTGGGGCTGTCACCCACTCAGACACATCTACATAGCAGTTAACGTCTCTGAACCCCAGCAAACTTATCTACACAATGAGGGTAATAACAGGGTCTTAAATCGAGTTTGTAAAACATTATTCTGGCTCCTGAGACATAGGAAGAGCTCCATCATGAGCATTAAATACTACTGACTTTTCCCAGTATATACACTCATCTGAGAACACTGTCTTAAAACTCGCTAAGCCTCAGTGTTTTTCATCCTTTAAAACAAGAATAGCACTTACTCCTCAGAATTGTCTGAAGTTCAAATGAGATAGCATGTAATGTGCTTATCTGTCACAAAGCCTGCAGCTGCTAAGTCACTTCAGTCGTGTCCGACTCTGTGTGACCCCCATAGACAGCAGCCCACCAGGCTCCCCCGTCCCTGGGATTCTCCAGGCAAGAACACTGGAGTGGGTTGCCATTTCCTTCTCCAATGCAGGAAAATGAAAAGTGAAAGTGAAGTCGCTAAGTCGTGTCCGACTCTTAGCAAACCCATGGACTGCAGCCCACCAGGCTCCTCCGTCCATGGGATTTTCCAGGCAAGAGTTCTGGAGTGGGGTGCCATTGCCTTCTCCCAAAGCCTAGCTCCCAATAATACCACAGGTTTTGACTTTTCGAAGCACGGTCACCACCTGGTGGTTTAAGACAGCAATTGCAGTCTCTACGGGACATAGGAGGATGGACTAGCAAAAATAAAGGCCCCCACGGGGATAGAAAGGTCTGGTTGGACAGTGGGAAGTGAATTCAGAAAGTAGTGGCTGGCCACCCAGTGAGTTTAGGCATTGTCCCCAGGTCCACTCCCAGGACACTCTCCCGTTCTCCTCCACTCTCCATAACAACCCCGGCTTTTCAGCTTGTTCGGTGAGTCTGCTCTTGATGCTGGCCAGCTGGAGTCAGGTCCCTGATCTAGGGCATGGTTATTCAACTGGCTGCTTGAGCACTAGATTGATTAATGTGTTCTGGTCTCAACTATTTAGTCGTTGGATGTTGTGTGCATGTTTTGACCCTAATTTCGCTCTGAGCCAACATCATGACTCAAGCCAGCTGCACTTCCCCAGCTGTGGATAAGAGCTGTTTGGAAATATTACCAGCTAGAGAGGCCCCTTTCCCTCCAACAAAAAACCTAGAAACTGACCCTGCCCTGCCAGGAAGAAATCCAGAGCGCAGCAGGGCAGCAGCATCTACTGGCCACAATCAAATAGAGCCTTTAATCGGTCTACAAGAGTGCCCTGCATGGGCCTCGAGAAATGTACCTTGAGGTCCTTTTCTCTGACACGGTCCTCACCCAGCTTCTCACTCCTCCCCAAGCAGAACCCAAGCAAGAGCAAAATACTCCTCTCTCAGGGAGAAAGAGTACTAGGGGGATTAGCTGAGTTTAAGAATGTCTTATGGTTTCTACCATCCCAGCAGTGGGCAGGGGAAGGTCAGGCCAGGTGAATGGGGCCTCTCTCCACACTCTCTTTTTCTCAGTTTCCTAGGTAGGACAGATAGACAAGATGACTGCCTGATGTGGGAGAATCACCCAAGGAGAAGGAGACTGAAGATTCATTCTTTCTTTTTCTTTGAAACAATATTGAACAAGCACTTCAGTTCAGTTCAGTTGCTCAGTCGTGTCCAACTCTTTGCAACCCCATCACTCAGTCGTGTCTGACTCTTTGCAACACCATGAACCACAGCCTCCCTGTCTATCACCAACTCCCGGAGTCCACCCAAACCCATGTCCATCGAGTTGGTGATGCTATCCAGCCATCTCATCCTCTGTCGTCCCCTTCTCCTCCTGCCCTCAATCTTTCCCAGCATCAGGGTCTTTTCAAATGAGTCAGCACTTCGCATCAGGTAGCCAAAGTATTGGAGTTTCAGCTTCAACATCAGTCCTTCCAATGAACACCCAGGACTGATCTCCTTTAGGATGGACTGGTTGGATCTCCTTGCAGTCCAAGGGACTCTCAAGAGTCTTCTCCAACACCACAGTTCAAAAGCATCAATTCTTCGGTGCTCAGCTTTCTTTACAGTCCAACTCTCACATCCGTACATGACCACTGGAAAAACCATACCCTTGACTAGACAGACCTTTGCTGGCAAAGTAATGTCTCTGCTTTTTAATATGCTGTCTAGGTTGGTCATAACTTTCCTTCCAAGGAATAAACGTCTTTTAATTTCACTGCTGCAATCACCATCTGCAGTGATTTTGGAGCCCAGAAAATAAAGTCTGACACTGTTTCCACTGTTTCCCCCATCTATTTACCATGAAGTGATGGGACCAGATGCCATGATCATAGTTTTTCTGAATGTTGAGCTTTAAGCCAACTTTTTCACTCTCCTCTTTCACTTTCATCAAGAGGCTCTTTAGTTCTTCTTCACTTTCTGCCATAAGGGTGGTGTCATCTGTATATCCAGAGGAGGCAATGGCACCCCACTGCAGTACTCTTGCCTGGAAAATCCCATGGACGGAGGAGCCTGGTGGGCTGCAGTCCATGAGGTCGCTGAGAGTTTGACACGACTGAGCAACTTCACTTTTACTTTTCACTTTCATGCACTGGAGAAGGAAATGGCAACCCACTCCAGTATTCTTGCCTGGAGAATCCCAGAGATGGGGGAGCCTGGTGGGCTGCCTTCTGTGGGGTCACACAGAGTCGGACATGACTGAAGCGACTTAGCAGCAGCAGCAGCAGCAGCATCTGTATATCTGAGGTTATTGATATTTCTCCCAGCAGTCTTGATTCCAGCTTGTGCTTCTTCCAGCCCAGCATCTATCATGATGTACTCTGCATATAAGTTAAATAAGCAGGGATACAATATATAGCCTTGACATACTCCTTTTCCTATTTGGAACCAGTCTGTTGTTCCATGTCCAGTTCTAACTGTTGCTTCCTGACCTGCATATAGGTTTCTCAAGAGGCAGGTCAGGTGGTCTGGTATGCCCATCTCTTTCAGAATTTTCAGTTTATTGTGATCCACACAATCAAAGGCTTTGGCATAGTCAATAAAGCAGAAATAGATGTTTTTCTGGAACTCTCTTGCTCATGTGCTATTGAATATGTGCCAGGCACTGTTTTAGGTGCTGGAGATATAGCTGAGAACAAAACAAACTTGCATGATCTCCTGAATCTGAATTCCAAAGCAGCAGCTGCTGCTGCTGCTAGGTCACTTCAGTCGTGTCTGACTTTGTGCGACCCCGTAGATGGCAGCCCACCAGGCTCCCCAGTCCCTGGGATTCTCCAGGCAAGAACACTGGAGTGGGTTGCCATTTCCTTCTCCAATGCATGAAAGTGAAAAGTGAAAGTGAAGTCGCTCAGTTGTGGCCAACTCTTGGTGACCCCATGGACTGCAGCCTACCAGGCTCCTCCGTCCATGGGATTTTCCAGGCAAGAGTACTGGAGTGGGGTGCCATTGCCTTCTCCAGAATTCCAAAGCAGAGAGATGGACAAAAAATAAGTAAAACACAGTGTGTTAGTGATAAGTGCTACAGAAAAAACAAATCAGGGGGTGAGAAGGTGACATTTGGCTGAAGATTCCAAAGTGGGGAGGGATTGAACCATGTGGATATCTCAGAGAAGAGCATCCCAGGTGGAGGAAAAGTCAAATGCAGAGTCCTGAAGTGGGACTTACAGGAGTTACTTACATCGTAACAGGAGATACAGTGAGGCCAGTGTGGCTGGGCGAGTGAGTGAGGGGAAAGGGCTGGGGATGAGGTTCAAGAGGTACAGAGAAGGAGAGGGTCTTGGGAGCCACTGGGGAGTTTCAAGCAGACGAGTGACAATTCTAAATTATGCTTAATGGGGTCACTCTTGCTGCTGTGTAGAGAATGGACTGAGTAGGGAAAGTGCAGAAGTAAAAAGATATCCACTTAGGAGCAGGAGATGATGGCTTTGACCAGGGGTTGCAGTAGAGAAATTTAGAAGCAGTGGGAATCTAAAAACAACTCTGTCTGGTGACTTAGGCTCACAGAGGAATCAACACATCCCATGTGCAGCATCCGGGTGCAATTGACTCCACAGTCACTCATGTTCTATCTATCCATCTGACCTGACAGACCATGGGCACTCTGCTGTTAGGAACCAGGCCTAGCTTTCTCAGTCTCAGCGCCCAGCATAGTGCCCAACACTGTGTGGGCACTTGGATGGGTGGATAGATGGGTGGAGAGATGGATGGATGGATGGACGGGTAGACAGATGGATAAATGACGAGGGTGGGAAGCTGATTTCCCCAACTTCCCCTGTTCAAACAATGGTGTTGTGATTGGCCAATTTTAGAAAAAAAACCTCATGGAGCTGAATACCCAACAAAGGATATTCCAGAGACCCCCCGACTAAAAAAAGATATGGGCACACCTGAGGCCCCAAGGAGCCTCATCAGATGCCTAGGGGGAGCCAGAACTAGAGACTCTGTAGTCATCCCAACTGAGCCGAGAGACATTCTGAAAACTGAGCTTTGGACACTCCACAGAATCTTCAGAGTGTGGGACATCTGCTGACTTAGGGTGTGGAGTGAGGAGATTTTCCGAAACACTTTTTACATAACCCTAGAGGGCTCTAGAGACCATGCATGCCCCATATAGTATGTATGAAATAGTCCTGAAGGGACCACTGTCTGGGTGACATTGAGGAAAGTTTTCACTCATATGAGTGTTGGGTCCAAATACTTACCCAAGGACCTGCTACACCAGGAAGAAACCTTTTTGTTGTTAAATGTTCAGGCTCTCAGGGGACCCCCAGCTCTGTCCAGACTGCTCTCCCAAGTGTACCCCACCTGTAGCCACAGGAAGACTGGAGACAGAAAGTTTATCAAAAAATAAAACTCACTTTGATGACCTCAGCAAACAATGTCTCGAGAATGGTTAGTCATGCAATTCCCAGCCTGGATTCAGTCTGGCCACAAAAGCTTCTTCTATTCCACACGGTCATTAGTGACCCTGAAATCAATACATAGCCCATGCCAGCCCCAAGAAATGCAAAAACAATAATAGCCGCAGCACAGTTGAGCTACTGTGGTGTTTTGGGAGCTTGCTAGGGAGAAAACTGAAGTCTCATGACTGTATTTTCCCATTTTCTTATAAGGACATCTGCATAGCAGGTAAGTACATATGTCTGTGAGTATCTTCAGTCTCTCTGTGTATCTATCCCACTCTCTCTCTAACCCCCTCCCTCCTCTCTCTTTCTCACTCTCTCACATACACACAAAACATTCTGGATTCTTTTGCCTTTATAAATAGAACTGGCAAGCATGTATAATGATAATGATATCTGAGACAGTTAGCCAAGGAGAGGAATAAAATGTCTGCACAAGTAATAAACAAAAAACTTAAATCTGAGACAAAAGTTCAAGGGAGTATTTTAAGTTATCATTAAGATGCGGCAACAATAAGAATGTAATTGCCTGTTTGCCATACCAAAAAAAAAGCTAACTTTCAAAATGGAGAAATCAACACATACACTTAAATTTGTCTATGTAAAAATTATTTTAATGAAATAAAGACCTCTTATGGAAATGCACAAAGAAATACACAAATAGGTAAATTCTTTCATTCATAAAAATATGTTTTAAATGAATATTTATTGGTACCAAATATGTTCATTTTATACTGTTAAGGGGAAAAAAATGAAATAAAACAACACAGGGTTTGCATTTCTAGTAATCTAATAGACTGACATCCTGAAAAAATCCCTGACACAAAACATGTAAAAATCTTTTTGGTTATTGAATAGGTGAGCTAGGATGCAAATAGCAGAAATCCCAGATGCCAAAATACGGAGTGAGGGCTGAAAACCAGAGTGGCAAGCTGACACTTAGACTGTTAAAAGCTTGGCAACATTTGCCAACCTCAGTGATCAGAAGCTTTTACAGTTTTACAGATTTTAAGTTATGTGAGGACAAAGGACCAAAGTCCTAGACCTACCCATGGTGGAAATATAAGGCCAGGACCCTCTAAGGTCAATGCCCCTGGTGAAAGTAACTTACCCACCAGCAAAGAGATTAGAGTAAGGAAGCCTGTTGGATTTGATTTTGAATCAGAATGGGAAGAAACATTTCCCTGAGAATTCATAACCATTGAATTCTTCCTGTGCATTTGGAATTTAAATTGCACTCCCTACATGGTTTGGAAAACCTCAAGGTAAAAAATTAGTAGAGTGATTCCAGGCTAGTAGTGCTTCAGTGTGCCCAGAAGAATCCCTCTAAAGATGCTCACCTTGAACCCAAGCCTTTCAGAAACCCACAAAAAATGTCTCACTAAATATTAGCTCACTAACCAAAACTAAAACACACATAGACAAGTAAGCCACCAGGAATGAAAATAAACAGAAATAGCAAACAGCTGAATTAGACTTCCAAGAACTTCATAACAGAAATTTTGGATTCAGGGAATTAAATTATGTATTTTTAAAGAAGAAAGAAAAAATATTACCTCAAAATAGCAGAGGCAAGAGTGAAAAGAGCCAAATATCATTTTTCAAAATTAAAAAACATAATAATTTAAATGGAGATGAATGGATAAGAAAGCTGTGGTACATATACACAATGGAGTATTACTCAGCCGTTAAAAAGAATTCATTTGAATCAGTTCTGATGAGATGGATGAAACTGGAGCCAATTATACAGAGTGAAGTAAGCCAGAAAGAAAAACACCAATACAGTATACTAACACATATATATGGAATTTAGGAAGATGGCAATGACGACCCTGTATGCAAGACAGGAAAAAAGACACAGATGTGTATAACGGACTTTTGGACTCAGAGGGAGAGGGAGAGGGTGGGACGATTTGGGAGAATGGGAATTCTAACATGTATACTGTCATGTAAGAATTGAATCGCCAGTCCATGTCTGACGTAGGGTGCAGCTTGCTTGGGGCAGGTGCATGGGGATGACCCAGAGAGATGTTGTGGGGAGGGAGGTGGGAGGGGGGTTCATGTTTGGGAACGCATGTAAGAATTTAAGATTTTAAAATTTAAAAAAAAAAAATAAATTAAAAAAAAAATAAATAAACAGCTTACAGTCTTAAAAAAAAAATAAAAACATATTTTGATGTAAAATGATACAGATATAAATGCAAGTGTAGTGTTTACTTGCAAAAATCACAGTGAGATTCTGTGGTATTTAAGTATATTGCTGTTAGGTTGTTAAACTAGAAAACAGGAGTCCAGAATGGCTGTGGCTAAAAGACAAGGAAGGAAAAAAAAAAAAAAAATGGAAAATTCGGTGAATGGATAATCAGCAAATGAGAAACTGATAGAGCAAACAGACCTGAGAAAATCTACCCAGAATATTGACTGCATGGGGAGATAAAAAGATATAAAATTGTAAGTGGTTTAGAGATATAAAATTAAGAGTGATTGTAGAACATATGTCCAATCATAGTTCCAAGGAAAGAAATAGAGAGCTGCAAGATGATAAAAGCAAGACGGTGGGATAGAGGATTCCAGCCCTTACCTTGACAGAAATACCAATTTGACAACCACCCATGGATGGAAATACATCTGTGAGAACCCAGGAATCCAGTGAAAAGCTGCCAGTACCCCATTCAAAGGTGGCTGCGTCACCTAATGGATAAGATGTCTGACTTCAGATCAGAAGATTGCAGGTTCGAGTCCTGACACAGTGGCAAGGGGATGAGTTGCTTTTTGAGGGCTTACTTGGTGGCCCAAGCAGTAAGGAATCCACCTGTAATGCAGGAGCCACAGGAAATGCAGGTTTGACCCCTAGGTCAGGAAAAACCCCTGGAGGAGGAAATGGCAACCTACTCCAGTATTCTTGCCTGGAGAATCCCATGGACAGAGGAGCCTGGTGGGCAACAGTCTATGGGTTTGCAAAGAGTCAAACACAACTGAAGCGACTTAGCCTGCACCCCATTTGAAATCCAAGGACAAACACGTTGAAGAGAGTGAGAAAAAGTTTCACTTTGCCTGTGTCCTCCCTGCCCCACAAAGCAGTATTGCTCAATGCCAAGAGAGACCCTTTCCTGCTATTTCCCCCTCGGGGGAAGTGAGAACAGAGTGGGTGCCTGGTTTCTCCAGCCTGGAGAGAGGTTTCCCAAGAAGTTCAACTGTCTTGCTCCACCCAGATCACTGAGGGCATTAGCACAGCCGAATAATCCTGGGGAGCTACAATCAGGGAAAAGTCACAGAGACTCATAGCAACCACCCCATGGATCTCAAAATCCAGCCACAGGGTCCTACTAATTGGCTCTCAGACTCCACCAAGAGCTTTGCCCATGAATCCTATGAAGCTGCTCACTTGCCGCATCCCCAGCTGGCCAGTGCAGTCCCCAGCATTCCACATATACACAATAGTGCATGTGAGCCTTCACAAATGATGTGCGTGCACTCCCGGAGAGGGTGCGTACAAACCCCCACAGACAGCACACAAACACCAGCATTGGCCTCCACTCTGCTGGGTTCAAGGCACAAACCTTGAACACCTCAAAGCACTGCCCTGAGGAAATAAATGATAGGCTCTCAGCCCCTGGCCTGACTTTGTGGGATTAGAGAAGGCCCACAAGAAGGAATCCAAAGACTTCCTCTCCAAAGAGGGGACAAAAGAAAGGAATAAAAAGAATGAAAAAAAGCAATCTTTGAAGAAATAGTCACTGAGGATTTTCCAAAATTGATAAAGATATTAGTCCTCCAACTCAGAAAACGTACTGATCCTATTTTTTAAAAATCCACACCTGTGCACATCACAGTGAATGTGAAGAATATTCAAACTCCTTCTCCACTCATTCCCACTACCAAAAGGAACAATCTTAAAAGCACTGGGGAATAAAAGATAAAAAATGGAAATTTGAGTAGCAGAAGATGTCTCAGTAGCAGCAATGGAAACCTGTAGACAATAGAATGAGATATAAATGTGCCGGGGGTTGGGGGAAGATTGTCAATTGAGAATTGTATACCTAGCTGAACTATCAGTCTCTAACAAGAACTAAATAATGCCATTTAAGACAAACAAAATAAAACAGTGTCTTCATTAAATGAATTAATGAAGGAATGTATTTCAGGAAGAAAAACAGTTGATCCCAGAGGGTAGGTCTAAAATATACAAAGAAATGTGCATAGAATTATGTCCGCAGATTTGAAGATCCTATATAAATTTGGCCAGAATCATAACAGCATAAAGTATCTCAATGGTGAGATAATTGATAATAAAACACCATAAAAAATGGTGTTTTAAAGTAAGGATGGCCAGGTGTTTCTTTTAAAGATGCTATAGTGTGCAGAAGCTCCAGCTCTGAAACATACTGATCCAGAAAAGGCTTTTGCCACCAGAACATCAGAAAGCCCTTTCTAATGGATACGCTACAGGGCACTCTCCCTTCTGGATAAACTCAACCTGAAACCTTATCCTCCATCAAAACTACATCTGTTAATCTTCCAGATAATCCTTCAAATCCATAGGCCAGATTTCTACTCAACTGACTGCAATTCTGAATAAATCAGCCCGATGCCTCATAAAAGTAGTAAACATATTTAAGCCACTTATTTTATATTAACCACAAAATTTCCTTTGCCTTATGAAGACATCTGTCAAGAAAAAGGTAAGGTTATTGGAAGCTTTTAACTTTTCTCATTGGTCCTTGATTCTGTGCTTAGAATCTTTCAAGATCTAGGAACTTGAAATAAATCTTTAGGCATTAAGTTATCTAAAGGCCTATATCTTTATTTCACTACAAGGACCAGAAAAAATAAGACTAGTTGGGAAGTAAATCAAATCTCCATTAAAAAAAAAACAAAAACAAGTTTCTATTATAGTCGAGTCCTGTAAGTTAGACCTTGGTAACCAGACATATTGCTTCTCTATGAATTGAGTCCATGCCATTATCCCACAGGAACTAGGAAGAGAAGTACATGTTCTCGTGCTGAGGATAAGGTTTTATTATCCTGAACCAAGATTTATCACCATGGAACTCATGAGACAAGTAACACTGGTACTTAACTGCAATCATAAAAATATCAATCTTGTAAAACTAAAAATTATTGTCTTTGGCAAACATCCCTCAGATTTATTTGATCCATACAGATCTTCTTTGACTTACAATAGGAATTATGGCCAATAAACCCATCATAAATTGAAAATGTCATAAGTCAAAATGCATTTAATACACCTAACCTACCAAACATCACAACTTAGCCTGGCCTACCTTAAACGTGCTCAGAACATTTACACTAGCATGCAGTTGGGGAAAATAATCTAACACAAAATCTATTATATAATAAAGTGTTGGATCTCATGTAATTTATTGAATACTATACTGAAAAGTGGGCTTCCCTGAAAGCTCAGTTGGTAAAGAATCCACCTGCAATGCAGGAGTCCTGGGTTCAATCCCTGGGTTGGGAAGATCTCCTGAAGGAGGGAAAGGCTACCCACTCCAGTATTCTGGCCTGGAAAATCCCATGGACTGTATAGTCCATGGGGTTGCAAAGAGTTGGACACGACTGAGTGACTTTCACACTCACATACTGAAAAGCAGTTGTCTAAGTACAGAATGGTTGTAAATGTATTGGTTATTTACCCTCATGAGACATGTGGCTGAGCGAGCTGTGACTTGCTGCTACTGCCCAGCATCACAAGATAGTATCATACCACACATCACTAGCTGGAGAAAAGGTAAAAATTCAAAGTGTGGCTTCTATTGAATGCATATCACCTTCATACTATTGTAAAGTCAAAAACAAAAGTAAGATGAACCACTATAAGTCAGGGACCATCTGCATTAAATGATTATCTATCAAGTTAATTTTTTAGCATATCTCTGTATATTTTGCTGCTAACTGGACTTAGCAGACTTAAGGGAGACTGGATTGTCAATATCAAATGCCCTTGGAAGCATGACAGGTTTTCCTAGTCCAGGCAAAAATAGTCATATGTACAAATTCATGATGCGGAGAAACAACGTGGCTTATTTAAGAACTATGAATATTGATAGTGAAGAGTAGGATGTAACATTGAAAAAATTAGTCGTGGTCAGGTCTCAAAGACTGCATTATGCCATGCTGAGAATTTCAAACTATGTCCTAGAATTGGATTTGACCCAAAGGATATTGATCTGGGAAACAACATTAAAAGTACTTTGTATCAAAAAGTATGGATGCATCCAATGTAGCATGCAAGAGTTAATTTATAGCTTTCAGTTCAGTTCTGTTCATCACTCAGTTGTGTCTGACTCTTTGCAATGTCTGAGCACCTTGCAGTGCTCAGGGACTGCAGCACACCATGCCTCCCTGTCCATCACCAACTCCTGGAGTTTACTCAAACTCATGTCCATTGAGTCGGTGATGCCATCCAACCATCTCATCCTCTGTCATCCCCTGCTCCTCCCACCTTCAATCTTTCCCAGCATTAGGGTCTTTTCCAGTGAGTCAGTTGTTTGCATCAGGTGGCCAAAGTATTGGAGTTTCACCTTCAGCATCATTCCTTCTAATGAATATTCAGGACTGATTTCCCTTAGGATGGACTGGTTGGATCTCCTTGCTGTCCAAGGGATTCTCAAGAGTCCTCTCTAACACCACAGTTCAAAAGCACCAATTCTTAGGTGCTCAGCCTTCTCTATAGTCCAACTCTCACATCCATGGGTGACTACTGGAAAAACCTTAGCTTTGACCATATGGACCTTTGTTGGCAAAGTAATGTCTCTGCTTTTTAATATGCTGTCTAGGGTGGTCATAGCTTTTCTTCCAAGGAACAAGTGTCATTTAATTTCATGGCTGCAGTCACCATCTGCAGTGATTTTGGAGCCTCCCCCCACCCCAAAAAAAGTATCTGTCGCTGTTTCCACTATTTCCCCATCTGTTTGCCATGAAATGATGGGACCAGATACCATGATCTTCGTTTTCTGAATGTTGAGTTTTAAGCCAGTTTTTTCACTCTCCTCTTTCATTTTCATCAAGAAGCTATTTAGCTCTTGTTTGCTTTCTGCCGTAAGTGTAGTGTCATCTGCATATCTGAGGTTATTGATATTTCTCCTGGCAATCTTGATTCCAGCTTGTGCTTCATCCAGTCCAGCATTTTTCATGATATACTCTGCATATAAGTTAAATAAGCAGGGGTACAATATATAGCCTTGATGTACTCCTTTCTCTATTTGGAACCAGTCTGCTGTTCCATGTCCATTTCTAACTGTTGCTTCTCAACCTACATACAGATTTCTCAGGAGGTAGGTCAGGTGATCTGGTATTTCTAACTCTTTAAGAATTTTCCACAGTTTGTTGTGATCCACACAGTCAAAGGCTTTGGCATAGTCAATAAAGCAGAAGTAGCTGTTTTTCTGGAACTCTGTTGCTTTTTTAATGATCCAGTGGATGTTGGCAATTTGATCTCTGGTTCCTCTGCCTTTTCTAACTCCAGTTTGAACATCTGGAAGTTTACCGTTCACATATTGCTGAAGCCTGGCTTGGAGAATTTTGAGCATTACTTTGCTAGTGTGTGAGATGAGTGCAATTGTATGGTAGTTTGAACATTCTTTGGCATTGCCTTTCTTTGGGATTGGAATGAAAACTGACCTTTTCCAGCCAGTCTTGTGGCCACTGCTGAGTTTTCCAGATTTGCTGGCATAATGAGTGCAACACTTTTGCACCATCATCTTTCAGGATTTGAAATAGCTCAACTGGAATTACATCACCTCCACTAGCTTTGTTCATAGTGACACTTCCTAAGGCCCACTTGACTTTGCATTCCAGGATGTCTGGCTCTAGATGAGTGATCATGCCATTATGATTATCAGGTCGTGAAGATCTTTTTTGTACAGTTCTTCTGTGTATTCTTGCCACCTCTTCTTAATATCTTCTGCTTCTGTTAGGTCAATACCATTTCTGTCCTTTATCGAGCCCATCTTTGCATGAAATGTTCCCTTGGTATCTCTGATTTTCTTGAAGAGATCTTTAGTCTTTCCCATTCTATTGTGTATATATATATATATATATATATATATATATATATATAGCAGCTTTAAATCAAACTAAAAAGTCAGTTTTCATTCCAATCCCAAAGAAAGGCAATGCCAAAGAATGCTCAAGCTACTGCACAGTTGCACTCATCTCACATGCTAGTAAAGTAATGCTCAAAATTCTCCAAGCCAGGCTTCAGCAATACGTGAACTGTGAACCTCCAGATGTTCAAGCTGGTTTTAGAAAAGGCAGAGGAACCAGAGATCAAATTGCCAACATCTGCTGGATCATCGAAAAAGCAAGAGAGTTCCAGAAAAACATCTATTTCTGCTTTATTGACTATGCCAAAGCCTTTGACTGTGTGGATCACAATAAACTGTGGAAGACTGTGAAAGAGATGGGAATACCAGACCACCTGACCTGCCTCTTGAGAAACCTATATGCAGGTCAGGAAGCAACAGTTAGAACTAGATATGGAACAACAGACTGGTTCCAAATAGAAAAAGGAGTATGTCAAGGCTGTATATTGTCACCCTGCTTATTTAACTTCTATGCAGAGTACATCATGAGAAACGCTGGGCTGGAAGAAGCACAAGCTGGAATCAAGATTGCCAGGAGAAATATCAATAACTTCAGATATGCAGATGACACCACCCTTATGGCAGAAAGTGAAGAGGAACTAAAAAGCCTCTTGATGAAAGTGAAAGAGGAAAGTGAAAAAGTTGGCTTCAAGCTCAACAGTCAGAAAACAAAGATCATGGCATCTGGTCCCATCACTTCATGGGAAATAGATGGGGAAACAGTGGAAACAGTGTCAGACTTTATTTTTGGGGGCTCCAAAATCACTGCAGACGGTGACTGCAGCCATGGAATTAAAAGACGCTTACTCCTTGGAAGAAAAGTTATGACCAACCTAGATAGCATATTCAAAAGCAGAGACCTTACTTTGCCAGCAAAGGTCTGTCTAGTCAAGGCGATGGTTTTTCCAGTAGTCATGTATGGATGTGAGAGTTGGACTGTGAAGAAAGCTGAGTGCTGAAGAATTGATGCTTTTGAACTATGGTGTTGGAGAAGACTCTTGAGAGTCCCTTGGACTGCAAGGAGATCCAACCAGTCCATTCTGAAGGAGATCAGCCCTGGGTGTTCTTTGGAAGGACTGATGCTGAAGCTGAAACTCAAGTACTTTGGCCTCCTCATGCGAAGAGTTGACTCATTGGAAAAGACTCTGATCCTGGGAGGGATTAGGGGCAGGAGGAGAAGGGGACGACAGAGGATGAGATGGCTGGATGGCATCACTGACTTGATGGACGTGAGTCTTGAGTGAACTCTGGGAATTGGTGATGGACAGAGAGGTCTGGCGTGCTGTGATTCATGGGGTCGCAAAGAGTCAGACACGACTGAGTACTGAACTGAACTGAACTGAATATCTAAAAAGGAAAAAAAGCATTTCATCTTAAATTTTTGAAAGGAGAATAAGAGCATACTCAAAGGAAAATAAAAGGCAGGAAATAATTAGGCTCTCAAATCTCATTTTACACCTTGTGCTTTATATGTGTTCTCTTAAAATGTTTTTGCCCCTTCCCCTTCTTTTTGGTCGTATGCAAACTTCTACCCAGTCTTCTCAGGTGGCACTAGTGCTAAAGAGCCCAACTGCTAAGGCAGGAGACATAAGAAACATGGGTTCAGTCCCTGGGTTGGGAAGATCCCCTGGAGAAGGGAACAGCTACCCACTCCAGTATTCTTACTTGGAGAATTCAATGGACAGAGGGGCCTGGTGGGCTACTGTCCATGGGGTCACAGAGTCAGACAGGACCAAAGTGACTTAGCATGCATGCATGCACAACTCCTACTCATCCCTCAGGTCCAAATCAAACACAAGTTCTGTGAAATATTTTTGGAATCCCTCTGTACTAACACTGTACCTTGCACTTATTTGTTTTTGCCATTATTTCTATGTGTCTATCTCCATCACTAGACTCTGAACTTCCTAATGACAAGAGCTACTTAATTTTTGCACTTCTACGAGCTGGGTATATGGTAGGTACTTGTTCACATGTATTCATCTGGTGAATGAGTGGTCCCCATGGTTCTGGATTTACAGATGAAATTCAATAGATATAGACCATTCAATCACTAGATAATCAGGTCCTCCATCAATAATTTGGATCCTGGGAGTAATCTTGTTCACAAAATGCAAGAAGCTCTTAGTAAATGCTTTCTAATGAATTGGGAAGATGTGGTACACTACAAAACCAGGAATTAAGCTCAGCAATGTGATTATGTTGATGTTTCATTGAGTCTGGGGTCAAAAAGCTGTGATAAGGAAGTAATGCAAAATTGAGCCCTGGAACTGCAAGATATACCAGAGGGCTCTAGGACCTTATCAACCACCATGATCCTGAGGATATTTACTGAGAAATTTACTCACTGGGGTTGGTGACTTCTAGATATGGATTTGTCTGTCTGCTCTTCAAGCCACGCATTAATCTGCAGGAAGTTCTCTGAGCCTTGATCAAGACTAGCTTATCAGCATACCATTTCTTGCTGTTGTTCAGTCTCTCGGTCATGTCTGACTCTCTGCGACCTCGTGGACTGCAGCACCCTAGGCTTCCCAGTCCTTCGCTATCTCCTGGAGTTTGCTCAAACTCATGTCCATTGAGTCACTGATGCCATCCAACCATCTTATCCTCTGTGCCCCCTTCTCCTCCTGCCCTCAATCTTTCCCAGGATCAGTATCTTTTCCAATGAGTCAGTTCTTCACATCACATGGCCAAAGTATTGGAGCTTCAGCTCCAGCATCAGTCCTTCTAATTAATAGTCAGGGTTGTTTTCCTTTAGGAATGACTGGTTTGATTTCTTTGATGTCCAAGGGATTTTCAAGAGTCTTCTCCAGCACCACAGTTTGAAAGCATCAGTTCTTCAGTGCTCAGCCTTCTTTATGGTCCAACTCTCACATCTGTATATGATTACTGGAAAAACCATAGTTTTGACTATATGAACTTTTGTTGGCAAAGTGATGTCTTTGCTTTTTAATATGCTGTCTAGGTTTGTCATAGCTTTTCTTCCAAGGAGCAAGCATCTTTTAATCTCATGGTTGCAGACACTGTACACAATCATTTCAGAGCCTGAGAAAATAAAATCTTTCACTGTTTCCACTTTTTCCCCATCTATTTGCCATGAAATGATGGGACCAGATGCCATGATCTTAATTTTTTGAATGTAGAGTTTTAAGCCAGCTTTTTCATTCTCTGTTTCATCAAGAGGCTGTTTCACTCCTCTTCATTTTCTGCCATTTTCAGAATTGTATTATCTGCATATCTGAGGTTGTTGCTGTTTCTACTGGCAATCTTGATTCCAACTTGTGATTCAGCCAGCCCAGCATTTCACATGATATACTTTGCATATAAGTTAATCATACCATTAATAGCATACCATTAATTTCTATGTAAAGTAGAAGTCACAGACCATCACTCTGACACAATACAATCCTCAAAGTGTAGGGAACTGAATCATTTAAATTTCTGAACATAAATGTGATGATATGTCTCAAAAGTGATTCAGTGATAACAGAACAAGGAGGATCCTTGAGTAAGAAACAAAATAGTAGGAAAGAGAATGTCAGAAATTCCAGGTGAGGACCCTCAATGTCTGGTAAATGTCCAGAAAAGGCATATCTGTGGAGACAGAAAGTATAGTAGTAGTTGCCTGGGTCTGGGGGTAGAGAGAGAGAGTCAGTACAAATGGGATCAAGGAGTCTTAACTGGGTGATGAAATTTTCTAACACTGGACTGTGGTGATGGACACAACTGGACACAACTCTGTTCAGTTACTAAAAATCATTAAATTGCATAGATTAGTTTTGTGTATGATATGAACATGATAAAGAAGGCTGAGCACCAAGGAACTGATGCTTTTGAATTGTGGTGCTGGAGAAGACTCTTGACAGTTCCTCAGACAGCAAGGAGATCAAACTACTTAATCCTAAAGGAAATCAATCCTGAATATTCATTGGAAGGACTGATGCTAAAACTGAAGCTCCAATACTTTGGCCACCTGATGCGAAGAGCTGACTCATTGGAAAAGACCCTGATGCTGGGAAAGATTGAAGGCAGGGGGAGAAGTGGATGACGGAGGAGAAGATGGTTGAATGGTATCACTGACTCAATGGAGATGAGTTTGAGCAAATTCCAGGAGATAATGATGTCAGGGAAGCCTGGAGTGCTGCAGTCCATGGGGTCACAAAGAGTTGGACATGACTTGAACATGGACGTGACTGAACAACAATGTGTAAATGATACCTCGACAAACTTGTTGTTTAAATGACTTGAGTATATCAAAGCATAACGAAGTTTGGTCAGACACCACTTGTAGCAGCTTTGAATGCAATCACACCAAGGATTAAGGAGACTGAGGCCAGGAAAAACTGAAGTAGGGGGTTACGACAAGATGGTCACTGTAGCACAATTAACTTCCCACTATATAAGATGTCAAGCATAGATAGCAGTGGATAGAATGATCTAACAAACCTTCATGTACTCAGCATCCAGTTTTAGCAATTATCCAACTTGTGGACAATTGTATTTCATCTAAAACCCCACCTACTTCATCTCACTCCATATGCTGGATTATACAGCTCTGTATTTTTTTTAAATTTTTTAATATGGAAATTGTCAAACATACCCCAATCCAGACAAAACAGTACAATGAACCCCATCATCCTGCTTCCCAGCTTCAACAGTTATCAGCACATGGCCAGCCTTGTTTCCTCTGCCACCCTCTCACTATCCCCACCCCTGCATTATTTGCAAGACACCTCAGACATTTCATCTGCATTTATTTCATCTGTGAATCATTTCATCTGCAAATATTCCACTGATTATCTTAAAAGGCAGGGAGGTGTTTTTTTTTTAAATTCAGCCCCAACACCATTATCACTCCCACAAAATTAACAATATTTTCCTAATATTACTAAGTAACCAGCATTCAGATTTCCAATTGTATCACAAATATCAAAAACATTCTTTTAAGTGTTTGTTCACATGTTGCTATTTGCTGATATATATCAATATCTCTCAAGTTTCTTTTCATCTGGAAGCCTTCTCCCCAACACCATCCATTTCTCTCTCATTTCCTTTGCAATTTCTTTGCTGAAGAAATCAGGTCATTTGTCTGTAGAGTCTTTCACAGCCTAGATTTTGCAGCATTGGTTTTTAATAACAAAACATTGGAACCAGGAGATGCTTCCATCAAAAGACAGTCAGTTAAATAAATGAGGATATATCCATGTAATGGAATTCATAAAAGCTGTGATTAATTTACACCAACCAGAAAGATGCAATAGATATTTATTAAATGCATGCTCTGTGCCAGGTTCTATTCTAGGTGTTAGCGAGATAGCAATGAATAAAGCAAAATCTCTGCCCATTCAGAACATATATTTTAATGGAGCATGACAGACAAAAGCACATAAATGCATAGAATGTCAGGTGGCTGTAGGTGTGATGGAGAACAATACAGCAGGAAAAAAAGGAATAAGGAGCGTGAGGAGGTGGAGGAATAGCAGGTGGCAATTTCAAATAAGATGCCAGAGAAGGCTGTGAAGGGGTGACATAGGAACAAAGGCAGAAGGAGGTGAGGAGTGAGCAGGTTATGCAGATAAATGGGGGGAAAGAATTAAAGGAATAGCCAGCACAAAAGTCTTGGGGTGGGAGTGCGCCCAATATGTTCATGGAACAGACAAGGAGGTCACTGTGACTGGAGGGAGCCTGGGGAGAGGGGTGGGAGAGAAGCACTTCAAGGGGAGTCCAGGGCCCAGATTGTGCAGGACTCTGCAGCCCTTCAGAAAGCACGCTGGCTTTCACCTGGGCTGAGATGGAGTCATAGGAGAGTTTCCATCTGATGAAGCAGTGTCAGTGAAGATAGCTTCTAGTTATATGGCTTGATACACTTCTCTTTGGTGTAAACTCTGTCCATGGGGAGAGAAGTTGGGCCTTGCTGGACCATTTCTCCATCACCGAGGTCCTGCACGTGATCTCACGTACTGAAGACCAATCATCTTTCACTTGTCAGAGAGAGGACAGCTCAAAGGCCCCTCAGCTCTCCTGCTGAGATAGGACAAAGAGATCTGGGGTGGGTAGAGTTTATTAAGAAGAGGTTACCCCAGAAAGCCCGATTCACTGGTGAGATCCCCACTTTCTGCCATCTAGCCTGGGGCCTGGCAGTCCATCTGTCCCTCCCAGTGACCCTAAAGCAAACTACAACTTGTTCTGCCTGTTATTGTATCAATAAATGAAGTTTTATTTTGGCTGGCATACAGCCACGCCCCATTCAGCCGCATCACCTCCTTGGTTCCTTTAAGCTGGAGCAGAGGTGGGGAGCTGCCCCAAAGACCTTGCAGCTCCAAAGCAGAAAATATTTGCTATCTGACCCTTTGCAGAAAACTTCACTCATCTGTCCTAGTGGAAATCAAGCCCCCTAAAGTCAGAATAAAGCTATGGTTTTTTCAGTAGTCATGTATGGATGTGAGGGTTGGACTACAAAGAAAGCTTAGCATGGAAGAATCGATGCTTTTGAACTGTGATGTTGGAGAAGACTCTTGAGAGTTCCTTGGACAGCAAGGAGATCCAACCAGTCCATCCTAAAGGAAATCAGTCCTGATATTCATTGGAAAGACTGATGCTGAAGCTGATACTCCAGTCCTTTGGCCACCTGATGCAAAGAACTGAATCACTGGAAAAGACTCGGATGCTGGGTAAGATTGAAGGTGGAAGGAGAAGGGGATGAGAGAGGATGAGATGGTTGGATGGCATCACCGATTCGATGAACATGAATTTGAGCACGCTCCAGGAGTTGGTGATGGACACGGAGGCTGCTGCAGTTATGGGGTCGCAAAGAGTCAGACAGGACTGAGCAACTGAACTGGAAGCTAGGACCCCCAGCGAGGTTGCTCTGGGTCTTTGGCGAGTCACAGCCTGGTTCCGGCTGAGACTTGCTGCCATTCTGAGGAGCTCCTTCCTTGGTCTGAAATGAATGGTGGACACCCAGAGGCCCCCAGGTCCCTCTCCCCTTTTTCTTCCACTAGGCATATGGGCCCTGCCTCCACACATCGCCCCTCACACACACATACGTGTGCACACACGCACACATACCCAGAGTGCAGCCCCTGGGTTGTAGGGTTTCTGCCTGGATTCCTTCCTCTCGAACAACCAACCAAGGGTTCAGATCTCAGCTCTCTATTTACATGGACATGTTAGGTTAACTTCTCAGTGCCAACAGCATCTCACTCGAAGGCTGCAGAGAGAATCAGTTGTGATGGCATGCCAAGAGGCTGAGTCAAATGCCCAGCAGAAACTATTATGGCCTCACACACTGCCGCCATTTATGCCCTCCTCCTACCCACTCCAGCATTCTTGGGCTTCCATGGTGCTCAGCTGGTAAAGAATCTGCTTGCAATGCGGGAGACCTGGGTTTGATATCTGGGTTGGGAAGATCCCCTGGAGAAGAGAAAGGCTACCCACTCTGATATTCTGGCCTGGAGAATTCTATGGACTGTATAGTCCATGGGGGTCGCAAAGAGTTCAACTCGACTGAGCGACTTTCACTTTCACTTACCCCATTTACTGAGCCAAAGTACAGTTCCACCCAGATGCAATGATGGACAGTTCATCCCAGAACCAGCCCTAACAATCACAAGGCTACCGCATCTCTGCATCTGTGTCAACATCACAGCCCAGCTGTCCTCAGAGAATCCCTGTGTGCTCAGGCACCAGTGGGACATCTCAGGCTCCCCCCGCGACCCTCTCCCCTCTTCAGATAAAATCATACCTCACTCCTCTGTGTGGTTTGAGTTAGGCTGATGACATCCCAAAAGGAGTCTGACAGGAATGGTAGGGACAAAATGAGATAACTCTGCTGACCCCTAGCCTGCCCAGAGCACCTCCTCTTCAGCAGGTGAAGAGACCCAGGTAGCTTCCAGGAATCATGCCCATTTTCCAGCAGAGAATTTCCACTGCATTGGCCAATTTTTAAAATGGTCTTCCCCTTGTGGGCTCAGTCTAGAAGATGCTCCCTACTCTGGGCAACAGCACCATCCAGCTCTCAGAGCCTCTGTGGCCACTGGGTGGATGTCACTCCTCTGGCCTCCCTCCTCACCACCATCTCAGGTGCTCACTTAGTATTCTCATCTTATTTCCAACCTGCAGCATCCCAGAAGCTTCTGGGGCCAGAAGTCTTCCCGATACACCTCCCAGACTCAAACTGCATTACACTCCAATGTGTGGACAAAAGCTGCCTTTTATATCTCCTTTTAAAATGAGGGGGAAACCATTTGGATGTGTTTATAACAGGGGTTAGTTAGTCTTAGAAGCTCAGTCATGTCTGACTCTTTGCAACCCCATGGACTGTAGCCTGCAAGGCTCCTCTGTCCCTGGAATTCTCCAGGCAAGAATACTGGAGTGGGTTGCCATTCCCTTCTCCAGGGGATCTTCCCAACCCTGGGATCAAACCTGGATTTCCTGCTTTGCAGGCAAATTCTTTATTGTCTGAACCACCAGGGAAGCTCAAAGATGCAAAGTGTTAGTTGCTCACTCAGTCCATGGAATTCTCCAAGCAACAATACTGAAAAGGGTAGCCATTCCCTTCTCCAGAAGATCTTCCCAACCTAGGATCAAACCCAGGTCTCCTGCATGGTAGGCAGATTCTTTACTGTCTGAGCCACAAGGGAAGGGTGGGGGGAGAAGTTGCAGTGATCAGAATGATAGCCATGTTCCAAAGTTAGCCCATGTTCCAAAATAGCTGGGCCATTTTGTGTTATAAAGTAATGAAGGTTAGATGCAGATGGAAGGAGGGTAGTCAAAAACATCTGGTTGCTTCCATGTCCTGACTATTGTAAGCAGTGCTGCAGTGGACCCTGGCGTGTGTGCGTCTTTTTGAATTCCGCGTTTTCTTGGGGTATATGCCCAAATGTCCATCAACAGATGGATGGATAAAGAAGATGTAGTACATATACACACGGAATATTACTCAGTCATCAAAAGTAACAAAATCGGATCATTTGGAGAGACATGGATGGACCTACAGACTGTCATAGAGAGAGAAGTCAGGAAGAGTAAAACAAATATTGTACATTAACGCATATATGTGGAATCTAGAAAAATGGTACCAATGAACCTATTGCAGGTCAGCTATAGAGACATAGATAGAGAGAGCATTTTAAAAATTGGCCAATGCAGTGGAAAATCTCTGCTGGAAAATGAGCTTGATTCCTAGGAGTTACCTGGGTCTCTTGACCTGCTGAAGAGGGGCTGCTCTGGGCAGGCTGCGAGGCAGCAGAGTTATCTCATTTTGACACCATTCGTGTTGGACTTCTTTTGGGTGTCATCAGCCCCACTCAGACCACACAGGAGTGAAGGGGCATGTGGACACCTTGGGGGAACAGAGGGTGGGATGAATTGGGAGACTGGGATTGACATTCACCATATGTAAAATATATGGCTAGAGGTAACCTGCTATATAGCATAGGAGCTCAGCTTGTCACTCTGTGGTGACCTAGAGAGGTAGAATGGGGGTAGGGAGGTGTCCGAGGGAGGGGATACATAGATCCATAAATATCTATATACAGATATATATATATATATATATATATACAGCTGATGCACTTTGTTGCACAGCAGAAGATAACACAATATTGTAAAACAAATGTACCCCCAATAATAATAAAGAAACATTTTCTGAGCAGATGGGGGAGCCCAGCCTTCCCTACACCTCATTATTATATCTAGAATAGAAGCTAAAGGAAAGAAATTGTCCAGAATCTACCCAAGAATGACCTAGAAAGTCTTTGGTCAGCTGCAGCCCTGCCACATACAACTTGACATATGACTAAGAATAGCTATTCTAGTCCTGTTGGAACCTTTGTGTAGAAATGTGATGGACATGTTTTCCTACCCAGCACACTATCACCCCTGTTCTGTAAAAACCACTGAGGTTTTCATTTGTGGAACCATTTCCCCTTGCTGCCCTCCTCCCTTCCTCATCAGCCTGTAAGTCTCTGACAGTTAGGTGGGGTTGATCCCACTCCCCTGCTCCAGGGATGGGCAAGTAAGCCAGTGAGGACACTGCAAATCCTTGGCCACAGTGATGAGTTCAGAGGTGAGCAGAAGCCCAGTCTGAACCAATCAGAACCAACAAGCATCATGCCAAAGGTCTTAGCTTTCCGCTAGATAGGCAAGCTACATGGATGTGAGTCGCGCTACTGAGGACCCATCTTTGTCTCCTTTGAAGATGGTCTGCCTGAGAATGGAGCCAACCTAGACAATCCAGCAGAGCCAAGAGACAAGCCTTGATGATATCCCCAAATCTAGCCGTGTCTAGAGCCAACTGAGCCCTTGACCTTTCCAGTTCATAAGCTAATAAATTCTTTTCTCTGTCTCTTAAACCAAGAGTTCTGCTTGATGCAAATATTTGCCAGCCACCAGGAAGTTAGGAAGGGGAGTTTAAGCATCCTTTCCCTCTAACCTGTGGGAAATCCCTTTTTGAGCACTTAGTAACTCTTGTCTTTTTTGGAGTAGTGGGGGCGGGTGGGGATGGAAATTCAAAAGGTCACCTTTTGTCCTCTCCTTTGGCCTTCTCCAACAAAAAGAGAAATGGACAGGAGGGGAAACATTCCTTGACATGAAACAAATGAAAGTCTATATTTTCTAAATAAGTCATTGATTTTGATAAGATACTCATGAAATCCCCAAAAAAGATGCAGGGAAAAGGCAAAAACAATTTATACAAATGCCAGGCAGAGAGAAGGGAGCATATGAGCCCAGGCATCTCCTGGGTGCCCGGATCAGCCTGACCCACCGAGCAGCATCTCACTTTCCAGAGAGTTCCCGTGGCCCACAGGGAGATAGCTTCCCATATGAGATGTGAAGGAGGAACATCTCCAAATTGAGGAGAAGCTTTCCCTAGCAGCCTTGTTTCTCCCGTTCCCCTCATAGCATCCTTACCACTTTTCAAGGGATGTGGGTTGTATGGAGATGGTGGGAAAGGATGGAGAATGGGCTGAGAGAACTGCGCATTTTTCTATATAAAAAAATAACTGTTTGCTTTATACAAGTTTTATGGGCTTTGTATCCTTTACTGTTAGACATCCTATTTCCACAATGCCAGATGACACCCTGAGGTCCATAAAGTTTGCAGAAATTCCCTAAACCACAATGGACTCCGACCTTCTCCATATGACTCTAGGGCAACCTCATCAACTAAGCGGGTGAGGAGAGTCCTGGTACTACTTCTTTTTTCTTTAGCCAAACTGTGTGGCTTACAAGATCTTAGTTCCCCAACCAGGGATGGAGCCTGGACCCTCTGCGATGAAAGCACCAAGTCCTAACTACTGGACCATCAGGGAATTCCCAGTCCTGGTATTTCTATCAGCTCACACAGGTTGGCAAACACCGGCTTCACTCAGCTCATCCAAATCTCTCCTGCCCTTTTCTCCCTCCTGTTCATTGTTGATTTCTGAAGTGAAGTGTTGTTCAAAGGTTGACCTCCACTGAGTTCCAAAACCCCCACTCCAAGACTGTGGATCAGTTCCCCTGCTGGGACAGGCAGTCCCTGGGGGCTCACCCTCCCCACGGATAAGGAAGCAATCATACTAAGCCCTCTCGTCTCCAAGGCCATGAATACAACAATAATTTATTCATGCAATAATCATAATAATAATCCATGCAACAGTGAACTTTCCTTTTGTGCACAATTCTGTGGCTGCACTCAGTCAGGAAGGGAGAATACAAAGATAGACCAAACTTGGTCTCTGCCCTTGAGGAATTCATGGAAATCTAGCAAATAGGAAAAGGATGCCACCCTTGTAAAACCATCAGCTCTTAATAGAATTCCATATGAAGTTTAGTTTCTAGATTGTCCACCTTCCTCTTTACTTCTGTGCTCCTCCAAGTGGTCTGTCATTGTCTCTCTCTCTCCCCAACCCTGCCCCACCCACCCAAGCCTTCCCCCATTCTCCCCACCTCCCCCAGGTCCTGAAGCAATGCTGAAAAAGCCTTCCCTCCTGTGATGCATGGCAGGGTGGATTTTCCTGCACTCAACTCCAGCAGCACCCATGGCTTCTTCCCCCCAGTTCCCATCGCACACCTGCCTCCTCCCCTCTTGGAGTGCAGTGTTAGTCACAGAGCCACATCTGTGACCTGGGGGCCCCAGAGCTCACTCCCCGCTCTCTCCCTACATTGCATCTCTTTTTCTGTGACTCTGATCTGAATCTGGTCCCCAGTGACAATGGGATAATTTCTGGCACCATCTGACGCTCTGAGCCGTAACTCTCCATAGTTTTTATCTGCAGCGTTCCTCCCTTCCGTTACTGATGTTCTGGCATCAGCTGAGGAACAGAAGCACATCCCTGAATCCTGCCTAGAGCCCATGTCAAGGAATGCTTCCTCTGGAGAGACAAATAGGACTGTCCAGTGAGTGATCCTCAATGCTCAGCCTTTCTGGCAGTGGGCTAGAGGGATCAGGGTTCCCACTGCTCTCAGAGGCCGGGCTGCAACTCACATCCAACTTCCACAAGAATTCTGCAGGTACCAGAAGCTGGAGGTCCCTCGCTATTCCCGTGCAGCCGGACTCTAAAGACAGATGACATGTGATAGAGCCTTATGTTCCCCCCCACACAAGGCTATGTGGGCAAAGCTGCTATAAAAGTGGGTCTTCCCAGGAGGACACCCCCATGTTCAGCACAGACCACTCTGGAGGATGATGAGAGAATAGACAGGGCTTGTCTCATCCTGGTGGCTCTTGGCTTGCCAGAGGACTACCAAGGACTGATCCCCAAGGACTGATCCAAGGACTGATCCCCACCACACCATGTGGCATTTGCTCTCACTTACTCAGCCACAACCAGTCAATCCTAAAGGAAATCAGCCCTGAATATACATTGGAAAGACTGATGCTGAAGCTGAAGCTCCAATACTTTGGCCACCTGGTGCAAAGAGCTGACTCATAGGAAAAGAGCCTGATGGTGGGAAAGATTGAAGGCAAGAGAAGGGGACAACTGAGGATGAGATAGCTGGATTTGGATGGCATCATTGATTCAATGGACATGAGTTTCAGCAAGCTCCAGGAGCTGGTGATGGACAGGGAAGCCTGGCATGCTCCAGCCCATGGGGTCGCAAAGAATCGGACATGACTGAGTGACTGAACTGAACTGAACTCAGCCACAGCGTCTCTTGCAGAGTGTCTGTTTCCTGGGGTTGTTGTAACAAAGTACCAACAACCAGGTGGCTTACAACAACCAAAATGTATTGTCTCATGGTTCTAAAGGTTAGGAGTTTAAGATCAAGGTGTCAGCTAGGCCATGCTTTCTGGGGGAGACTCCTTCCTGGCCTCTCCTAGCTTCTCTGTTTTGCCAGTTTTCCTTAACTTATAGACGCATCACTCCAATCACAGGCCAACCTCTTCCAGCGCATCTTATCATTTTTGCCCTCTGTGCAAGTCTGTTTCTCCGTCCAAATTTTCCTCTTTTTATAAAGACACTAGTCATTTTGGATTAAGGTCCAATGACGACCTCATTTTAACTTGATTACCTCTGTAAAGACCATTTCCAAATAAGGTCATATTCTGAAGTACAAGGGGTTAAAGCTTCAACATATCTTTTGCAGGGGGACACAGTTCAGCCCATGAAAGAGAGTCTCCCCAGCAAGACCCATCTGCCTTCCAAATGTATCATCAGATCTCTGTCTATCCCCAGTGGGCTGCACCCAAGACTCCGTGTGACATACCCCAGGGCACACATTCTGGCCCACAGGGCCTGCCAACCTGGGCACTTAGTGCCTGCCCAGTCATTATAATTGTCAGTAATTTTTTAAAATATTTATTTATTTGGCTGCACCAGGTCTTAGTTGCAGCATGCAAGATATTTTAATTGCAGCAGTGTGAATTCTTATTTGTGGCACGTGGGATCTAGTTCCCTAACCAGGCATCAAACCCAGGTCCCTGCATTGGGAGCTCAGAGTCTTAGTCACTGGATCACCAGATGGTGGTGGTTTAGTCGCTAAGTCGTGTCCAACTCTTGGCGAGGCCATGGACTGTAGCCTGCCAGGCTCCTCTGTCCTTGGGATTCTCTAGGCAAGAATACTAGAGTGGGTTGTCATTTTCTTCTTTAGGGGATCTTCCCCATCCAGATATCAAACCTGGGTTTCCTGCACTGCAGACAGATTCTTTACAAACTGAGCTCCCAGGGAAGTTCCTCAGTTATCAATCTTCACTATCTTGCCAGACTCTAGTTTGAGTATTTGTCTGATTAATTCATGGTAGACCTGATGCCTGATGCTGGGAAAGATTGAAGGCAAAAGGAAAAGAGGGTGGCAGAGGATGAGATGTTTAGATAGCACCACTGACACAACGGACATAAATTTGAACAAACTCCAAGAGATAGTGACGGACAGGGAAGCCTGGCGTGTTGCAGTCCATGAGGTTGCAAAGAGTTGGATACAACTTAGTGACTAAATGGCAACAACAACAGTGGTGAGATTATTGGGACAAATAAATAAATCCTGGAGGCTTCTGGTCAACTATCCACTATAGTCAGCATATGCTGAGTGTCGTATTCACTAAGATCTCAAAAATGGAAAAAAGAAATCATCCAAAGCCATTACGTATGTGGAATTCATTTAAGCTACCTCTTTTAATGAGTAGAGCACCTCCCTACCACTTGACATGGAAGGCAGGTTATTAAGATGATGGGAAGGACAGCTGAATTAGCCGGTGACTAATGAAATACTTCAAATACACATAGCTCCTTTGACAGCATAGTCTTACTGTCACGTGGAGAAAGCATCATGACATTTATAAAACCTCAAAGGTGTTGTGATCCATCCTGGGCTCTGACTTTTCTGGGTTTAATCCTAGAACCTAAAGGGATATGGTCACAGCATCTCACCACAGCCCAAGTGGATTGTTTCCTCTGTCCTTTCCAGCTGCTCCTCCAATTCCTAAATCAATGGGACCCTTTTCGCCACTGCCCTGGCACTGCTCATGGTCTCATCCAGCTGGGACAGGACTGGTAAAACCCCAACAGCTGCGAGTCTACGAAACAAGGAATGAGAGAGCCATAAGCCATTCCAGCTGGGTGGAGAGCCTGGCATGAGGATAGATCTGAAATGATTCAACCCTAAATTGATAATCCTTGTCAGGAGCCTTCTGTTTGGTGTCCCCTATCTCATTCTGTTCAATTATTCATTCATTAGAAAGACATATCAAATTTTTACTAAAGAAGGCTGAACTCTAGTTTGAAACCCATTATTTTTCTCAATTATTCCTCTTCCTTCTGGTTCCTTCCTCCAGCCTATGTATTCTAGATATTGCATCTGAAAGGAGTACAGCTAAATACACTGAATTTTCCAACAAATTTCTGCCATAAAATCACTTCCTCATGCGGGTCTTATGGCCAGGGTCCAGATCTACAACGCCTAGTGCTTACTTTGCGCTCTGCTTTTCATGTAAAGAAAAACACCCAAGGGCTGAGAGTCTTTAAAGCTTATTAAGTGAAGGATTTACTTAGTTTCTGTGCTAACATTTCTGAGAGCCTGGCTACAGCCTCCCCTCTCCAAGCCCAAAAGCATTTCCATTAACTCTTTTTGCGGAGCCTACATTAAGAATTTCTCTAACATAAAGGAAATTCTTAGCTACAAGGTTTTTTTTTTTTTTTTTGCTGCTAAATTAAATTTAAATACCAGTTACTAAACACATGCTATGTATTGAACATGATGGGGAAATGCCAAAAAAAAAAAAAGGTGGGGGCAGGGGGGAATCTTAGTTCCTGCCTCCTGGGGCTGATAGATGGAGAGACATACACAAATAAGGGAGCTACAGCGGGTTCTGCTAAATGCTGTGCTGGGGGCATGTAGCAGACACCACTGGGCTGCCCAGATCTTCCCAGATAACTTCACCCCCGCTGCCACAGATGTTGGTGGCCATCAGCTCACACCGGGGTCCGTCTGCAGGTGCAGCCCTCAGCTGAGGGAATCTGGCTTGCTCTTGGTAATGCCTCCTCTTGAGGGGCACCCCATGCAGTGACAGGCTGGTGTGGGGTCGTCTCTGCAGATCAGCCAAGGTCTCTCTTATAACTCCATCCACTCACTCCTGCCTCTCCAGCTCCCTGTCTCTCCTACATGCAAATTTCTGCCTCAGAGTCCATTTCCTTAGAACCCAAGCCATGATGGGTACAAAGGGCAAAGGAATTTACTCAAACCAGAAAATCTGGAAAGGCATTTTGGACATTTATTCAGCCAGTGGTTATTAAGTACCTATTCTGACCTGGCACCATCTCAGGCACTGTGGGTACAATAGCTCACAAGGCAGATCTGGTTACTGCACTCACAAACAAGAGATAAATGCAAAGAAGTAAAGAAAGTGGTGTTGGCTAATATAAAATAAGAAGTCATAGGAGAGGGCTCCTTTGGGCAGGGTGGCCTTCCCCCAAAATGTCAAAGGGGTTGGCCAGGGTCAGATTCAGGGGAAGTGAGTCTAGGTGAAGGACATGTTAAGTGCAAAGTTCCTGAGACAGGAACAAACTGGGTGTGTCTAAGGAACGAAATGAAGACCCACATGATGGATTTCTCTGGTGGCTCAGTGGATGAGAATCTGCCTGCCAATGCAGGAGACACAGGTTCGATCCCTGGTCCAGGAAGATCCCACATGCTACAGAGCAACTAAGCCCATGTGCCACGACTACTGAGCCTGCACTCTAGAGTCGGAGAGCCGCAACTACTGAAGCAGGTGTGCCTACAGCCTGTGCTCCTTTACATCTAACCTCTATCCTTTACAAGAGAAGGCAGGGCAATGAGAAGCCTGTGCACCGCAATGAAGAGTGGCCCCTGCCTGCCCCAGTAGAGAAAGCCCACATGCAGCAACAAAGACTCAGTGTACCCAAAAATAAACTAAACAAATAAAAAGTTCAAAAAAAGACCCATGTGACAAGATGAGAGTGGGCACAGGAGAAAGACGGGAGGCTTGTAAGATCATGTAAGACCTTAAAGATTAGGCAGCTGGATTGCACTCTAAGGAAGATGAAAAGGCATTGGCAATTTCAGGGTGGGGAGTATTTTCTGCAGTTTAGGAAGAAGGAAGATGGTTCTGGTTGCTAGGTAAAGAATGCAGGGAGACCTGCTGGGAAGTTTTATTGTAGTGTGGGTTAGAGGTGACAGTGACTTGGGCTATGGAGGTGGCAGAGGAGACAGCATTAGAGGGATCTGCGTCCCACACTTAGGACAGACAGCAGGACTTGCTGACATTTTGCCAGGCATGTGAGGAAGAGCTACAAGGTCAGGATGACTTCCAGATTTGATCTTTTGGCAACTGGACAGTGATGCCATTTACTAAAAAGAGGAAGAAAGATGAGTAGGCAATTTAAGGATAGAGGTTAGATGTAAAGGATTCCAGATGGAGGTAACATTCATGCCATCGAGATAGGAAAATACAGCGCACATTCCAGAATCTGCTGCTCATCTAACGAGTGTAATGTGGTCGGCATATGGAGTGAGGGTGGTGGGCAGGAGAGGTTGGAAAAAGTCATTCAACTGAATAAAGAACCCAGAGAGAAAATCAGATTTGAGAGAAAAAGATCACTGAGTGTGCGTTGGGCGTTTTAAGTCAGTGGTCCTCTGGATGGAAAGTGGTGTTGGCAACTCGAAGTACTTAGCTGGAGTTCCAGCGGGAAGTAAAGGCAGAGGCTCCTGGCGGTGATTCCTGTGGGCGGGGCTAAGATCACACTGTGGGCGGGGCTTAGTGGAGTCCTGGAGAGCCGTGTTGGGGGGTAGGGTGGGGAGCAGACAGCAAAGGAGCCTTTGGGTCAAGTCAAGAACATCAGGACAGCTCCAGATAGCTCAGGGTCACAGGAGCCAAAAGAGGAAAGACTTTTGCAAAATGCAAGCTTCATTAAAAATTAGCCACCTGCTCTCCTCTGCATCTAGAAGTCTTCCTGACAAGTGTGGCCTCAGGGGCCTGCTCCCTTTTATGGGAAGAGCCTTCTGCACCTCCAGCGGAGCCTGTCCCCATGGCCAGAGAGGACTCCCAGGGACCAAAGCCTCCCTCCTCCAGCTTCATCCCTTCTGCTTTATCCTCTTTGTTTCTCATAAGGGCAAGGGTGTGGCTTGGAGGCACTGCCTCTCCGTGAACAGGAAGGCACTTCACAGTGATGGGCCTCACACTTCCCATGCATGTAACTCGCTGGAGAGCTTCTTACTGCAAACCCAAGCCTAGAGGTTTGGGTTCAGAAGGGTGAGATGGGGCCCACGCGTCTGTATTTCTAACAAGCTCCCAGCTGTTGTTGCTATTGCAGGGCTGTGGGCCACACTTTGAGTTGCATTGCCATAAAGCATCCTAGACTGAAATACTGACTTCTTGTAGCCAGGCTTCTGGAGTTGTACTAAGATAATAAAAATAATAGTGAATGTTCATTGAGCTCTTATTATGTGCTGCTCACTGCTAAGTGCTTTCTATGTATTATTTTATTCTTAAAACAGTGCTATGAGGAGGTACAATTATTAGCCTCAGAGAGTTTGAGTAATTTGCCCAAGGCCACACAGCTTTAGCAGTGTTGAGGTTTTTTCCCTGTCTCCACACTCTGAGCTTGTGACCTTATCCAGTACTTACATCAAATGTCCAAGTGGGTGGGACCTGCTAGGAACCCAGCCTGCTGAGGACTATGCCAGCCCTGCTGGGTGATCCTGAGACTTCTTGTTATGAAACTGGCCATCTGTCCCCTGCCACGATGGTTTTCATCATGCCCCACCATTGACACACACACCAGTGGAATTCACAATATGCCTCCACAGACACAGCAAAATTTCCACCTTGCACATGGGTGAAGTGTCAAAGAAACTGGAAGCAACTATAAATCTTGACTCACAAGCAGTCCAATAATTCCCAACTATCACCGTTAAGACAACAACGTCACAGCAACAGTCTTTCACAATGAACTACGGCAAGATGAGAGAGTCTGCCTATACGTGTGAGTCTTAACACACTAATTGTGGTGCAGAGGGGGTGAGAGCAATGTGCCATGAGTGCAACCTTAAACCTACTCTAATCTGGGGGGAGTTCCCCAAAGATACAGTGGTTAAAACTCCGCCTTCTAATGCAGGGGTTGCAGGTTCGATCTCTGGTCAGAGAACTAAGATCCCACACGCCTCAGGGTCCAGCCAAAAAATTAAATTAAATAAATAGATAAAACATGTTTAAAAGAAGAGTCACTCTAATTTTGGGAGTTGGAAAGTAAATCATTTGATCACCTCTTGTCTCCCTACCTGATTGACATCTGTGTTTTCACCTGCCTGTTATCCACTGCACTTCCAGCTCAGCCTGAGGAATGAGCTCTCCCTCTGTCTGAGGCACACTGGGTAGAGGCACCCAGACCTGGTGCCAGTGGTGGGCATGTGGCCAGGACTTGGCCACTGAGCCCACGAGACTCCCCAAACCTGACTGTTGCTTCAGGGATGGTCACCTCACACGAGCAGGCCCAGTCAGACTCAGGGCTGGAACCTCAGCCAGGCCTCTGAGAAACAAGAACCTCTCCTGTCTCTTGACCTTAAAGCTGAGAGAATGAAGTCCCAGAGCTGCTGGGGTCCATGAAGAGTTGGGTGACTACATAATTTATCACCCAAATCTGGACACTTTTGAAGGTAAAAGGAGATGCTGTTAATAACTATGCTGGTGTTTAGTCTTCCAGTCATGTCCAACTCTTTGCAACCCCATGGACTATAGCCTGCCAGGCTCCTCTGTCCACAGGGAAGCTCCAGGCAAGAATACTGGAGTGGGTTGCCATGCCCTCCTCCAGAGGATCTTCCCTACCCAGGGATCGAACCCATGTCTCCTGCATTGCAGGTGGATTCCTTACCATCTGAGCCACCAGGGATGCCCCGATTATGCTGGACAACAGGTAAATATTCACATTTTCCCAGTCAAAATGGAGTGATTCTATTCATGAGAAGAGCTGACAGCAAGGAAAAGGGAACTCAGAAATAGAAACTGGGTCCTGCTGATTGGTTTCGTTATTTAATAATTTTTTAATTATTAAAATACTTTGGCCACCTGATGCAGAGAACTGACTCATTGGAAAAGACCCTGATATTTTGCAAGATTGAAGACAGGAAAAGAAGGGGATGACAGAGGATGAGATGGTTGGATGGCATCACCAACTCGATGGACATGAGTTTGAGCAAACTCCGGGAGTTGATGGTGGACAGGGAAGCCTGGTGTGCTGCAGTCCATGAGGACACAAAGAGTCAGACACAACTGAGAGATAAACTGAACTGAATTTTTTAAATAGATTTTTTTTTGAGCAGTTTTCCTTTCATTGTAAAATTGAGTAGAAAGTAGACAGAGTTCCCTTATAACCCCTGCCTCTTCACAGAAGGAAATGGCAACCCACTCCAGTGTTCTTGCCTGGAAAATCCCAGGGACAGGGAAGCCTGGGGGGCTGCCGTCTATGGGGTCGCACAGAGTCAGATATGACTGAAGCGACTTAGCAGCAGCAGCAGCTTCACATTAAAATACAGCTGCCCTGCCTATCCATATGCCACACCAGATACATTTGTGATAATCAATGAGGCTGTAACATCACATTTATCACTGAAAGTCCATAGTGTTTACTTAGGGTTCATGTTTGATACTGTACACTCTGTGGGTGTGAACAAATGTACAATGACATATAGCCATCATTAGAGTATCGCACAGAGTAATTTCACTGTCCTAAAAATCCTCTGTGTTCTGTCTATCCATTTCTCTCTTCCTCTGAGCACCTGATAATCACTCACCTTTTTAATGTCTCCTTAGCTTTGCAGAGTCGCACACGGCTGAGTGACTGAACAAAAAGTTTGCTGTATCTAAAATGCTGTTCAGCTGGAATCATGCATTAGGTAGACTTTTCAGACTGGCTTCTTTCGCTTGGTAATATGCATTAAGTTTCCTCTGTGTCTTTTTGTGGCTTGATATGTCATTTATTTTTAGCACTGAATGATAGCCCACTGTCTGGATGGACCGCTGCTTGTTTATCCATTCACCTACAGAAGGACAGCTTGGGTTGCTTCCAAGTTTTGGCAATTACGAATAAAGCTGTTAAAAACATCCATGTGCCAGTTTTTGTGAAGACATTGTTTTTAACTCATTTTCCTAAACACCAAGGATTTAATGAACTTTTTATTTTAGAACAATTTTAGATTTACAGAAAAACTGCAAAGACAGAACAGAGAGTTGCCATATACCCTTCATTCAGTTTCCCCTAATGTTGACTTCTTACATCACCAACTATATTTATCACAGCTAAGAAAACAACATTTGGACATCACTACTAACTAAAGTCCAGACCATTCAGATTTCACCGCCTTTTCCATTAGTGACATTTTCTGTTCCAGGATTCCACCCAGGAGACCGCATTACATTTAGCTATCACTTCTCCTTAGGTTCCTCTAGTTTGTGATGGTTTCTCGGTCTTTTTTGTTTGTTTGTTGTTTTTCACAGCATGGAGAGTTTTACAGAGTACTGGTCAGGAATTTTGTGGAATTTCTCTCAGTTTGGGTTTCTCTGATGTTTTTCTTATGATTAGACTGGAGTCATGGGCTTCAAGGAAAGTATCCCAGAAGTGAAGTGCCCTTCCCAACAGAGCACAGCAGGATGTACATATTGTCAAAACGACTTGTCACTGGCCGTGTTGACTTTGATCACTTGGCCAACATGATGTTCACCAGGCTTTTTCTCCTTAAAGTTGCCTTATTTAGTTTCCCCTGTCCGTACTCTGTTCTTTGGAAGCATGAAATTAAGTCCAGACCATGCTCTAGAGAAGAGGTAATTAAGCTCCAACTCCTGACTAGTGGTAGTTTTGAGCCCCTGAACCCACCTATAACTGAAGCCAGACACCCCCAGCCATTTTTGTTTCCATGAGTAAATATGTTCTTTTATTGCTGGAACCAAGTTAGGTTGAATTTCTGTCACTTGCAAGTGAAAGACTTTTTACTCCATACTCCTTCTTGCTTATTTCAACCCCTCCTCCACACAAAAGCCAGCATGATTTGTGAATATATGATAAGTTCTCAGAACTACCCCTAGGTCACAGCCTGTTTGTACAGCCTGCGTGATGAACATCACTTGAGCTCTCGAACTGATGTAGCCCTGAGGCTTCAACCCCATCTGCCTCTCTGGAATAATATATTCTGTTGACCCAACACTGTCAGGAAAGCAGCCTATTTAGACTTGCTGTTTTATCACATTCAAAGAGCTTAAACACCCAGCAGTATTTATAGACATGATCCTTATCAAGGGCGGGGGGAAAGGGCTCTTTGTCAATCTTGGTGACCCAGATCGGAGGTTAATGATCTTGCTGGGGCTGTTAAGTTCAATCTTGCGCTTCTGTGCATTTCACAGTAATGAGAGGAGCCCGGATATACTGAAACATCCAGTTCCTTAACTGTTAATTCATCTATTCAATAAGTATTTATTGAGTTTGCTATGTGTTGGCTACTGTACCAGGCTTAGGGAACACGGCGCTAAACATGAAAACATCCATATCAGCATGGTGCTTATTTCTAGTGGGTAAACAGTTAATAAAGAGGTAAATGAGGAGATAAATCAGGTAATTTCAGACCATAAGTTCCATGAGGGAGATAACAGGAGACCTGGCGAGAGAATAACCAATGGGGGAGAAGAGAGGAGGGCTCTACATGGGGCTTTACATCTTCTTGAGAAGATGTCTCTAAAAACCGAAAGGAGAAAAGGAGTCAATCATGAGAAACACTAGGGGAAGATATTTCCGGGCAGAGGGAACAGCACTGCCAAAGGCAGAAGGCAAGAAAAAGCTTGTCGTGTTCCAGGATCAAGGCAGAAGCCAGCACGAGTATAAAGTAGGGAGTGGGGAGAAAAGCAATCAAAGCTTTCATTGAAGAAGTGGGCAAGGGCCATCGTGTAGGACCTTTGTAGCCATGGAAACAAGGAGTTGCAAGAAAGGGAGCAATACTCTCCAGTTTATGTTCTTAAAGATGCTCTGACTGCTGAGTAGAAAAGGGATTGTGAGGTGAAAGAATGAAAGAAAGGAAGCCAGTTAGCTGTCACTGAAGTCCAGGCAAGAAGCGATGCTGACTAGATTGAGGTGGTAGTTATAAACTCAAGGACAAAGGGACAGATTTTAGATTACTTTTGACCGATAGGACATGTTGGTGAATTATAAGTGAGGAAAGCCACCTGACTCCCAGAGTCAGGGCTTGAGCACGGCACCGTCACCTGAAATGCATGTGGGGTTCCGATTTGGACCTATTTCATTTGTGATGCCTGTTAGTGGATAGTGAAGCTGGGCATCTGCTGAGAGGGAGAGGTGGTGAGGAAGAGGGGAATTAAGAGAGAAAAACATTTGAAATGGCAGTCTCAGAGAGCAGTTAAACAAATGCCTTGAAGAACATGGGGATTCCCTGATAGTTCGGTTGGTAAAGAATCCTCCTGTAAAGTAGAAGACCCCAGTTCGATTCCTGGGTTGGGAAGATCTGCTGGAGAAGGGATAGGCTACCCACATCAGTATTCTTGGGCTTCCCTTGTGGCTCAGCTGGTAAGGAATCCACCTGCAATGCAAGAGATCTGGGTTCGATCCCTGGGTTGGGAAGATCCCCTGGAGAAGGTTACCTACTCCAGTATTCTGGCCTGGAGAATTCCATGGTCGGTATGGTCCATGCAGTCACAAAGATTCAGACATGACTGAGCGACTTTCGCTTTCACAAAGAACACGTGATGAGGTTTCTGGGGAAGGTTGTATGACCACTTGAAATCTGTGGTTCTGAAACTAACATTAAGCAAGGCAACCCAGATGTGTGATTTTCTCCTGCAGTATTTAACTCCACACATGAAGACTGATGGTTTGGTCCAACCAATGATGAATTTTTTTTCTAGATGAACAGATAAAGGGGCAGTGGAGGATGTTTGAGAAAGTGTGCTGATAGTAATGGGAAACGGAATCTGCGTCTCTTGAATAGAAGGACATTCAAGAGACAGGATTTAGGTCAATGGACTAGACATGCTTTGTCCAGTATGATAGCCACATGTGGCTATCAAATGCTTGAAATGCATCTGGTTGAAATTGATATATACAGTCAGTATAAAGCACACATATTTCAAAGAGTATGAAAAATAGAATGTGGGACTTCCCTGGTGGTCCAGTGGCTAAGACTATGCACTCCCATTGCAGGAGGTCCAGGTTTGAAGCCTGGTCAGGAAACTAGATCCCACATACTGCAACTAAAGATCCCAAGTACCACAACTAAAAATCCCATATGTTGCAACAAAGACTTGGTACAACTCAATAAATAAATAAGTAGTTTTTTAAAAGGAAGAAAAAAATAGAATGTGAAATATCTCAATAATGATGTTTCTGTTGGTTACAATGATAACGATAATTGTGACTGTTATTGTCTCAGACATGTCCGACTCTTTGTGATCCCATGGACTGCAGCATGCCAGGCTTAACTGTCCTTCACTATCTCCTGGAGCTTGTGCAAACTCATGTCTATTGAGTCAGTGATGCCATCCAACCATCTCATCCTCTGTCGTCACCTTCTCCTCCTGCTTTCAATCTTTCCCAGCATCAGGGCCTTTTCTAATGAATCAGCTCGTCACATCAGGTGGTCAAAGTATTAGAGCTTCAGCTTCAGCATCAGTCCTGCCAATAAATATTCAGGATTGATTTCCTTTAGGATTGACTGGTTTGATCTCCTTGCAATCCAAGGGACTCTAAAGAGTCTTCACCAACCCCACAGTTCAAAAGCATCAATTCTTCAGTGCTCAGCCATCTTTACAGTCCAGCTCTCACATCCATACATGACTACTGGAAAAACCATCTTTGACTATATGGACCTTTGTTGGCAAAGTAATGTCTCTGCTTTTTAACATGTGATCTAGGTTTGTCATAGTTTTTCTTCCAAGGAGCAGGTGTCTTTTAATTTCACGGCTGCAGTCACCATCCACAGTGATTTTGGAACCAGAGAAAATAAAGTCTGTCACTGTTATATTGTTCCTCAAAATATAACAATCATATTTCACATCTATTTGGTTAAATAAAAATACTTAAATTAATTTAACTATTTATATTTCTTTATTCCCTGGTGGTTCAGACAGTAAAGCATCTGCCCACAATGCAGGAGACCCGGGTTTGATCCCTGGGTTGGGAAGATCCCCTGGAGAAGGAAATGGCAACCCACTCCAGTACTCTTGCCTAGAAAATTCCATGCGTGGAGGAACCTGGTGGGCTACATACAGTCCATGGGGTTGCAAAGAGTCAGATACGACTGAGCGACTTCACTTCACTTCACTACAATGTGGCTACTAGAAAATTTTAAGTGACATATGTAGCTTTCATTAGTTTTCTATTGGACAGGGCTGAACTAAAAGTCTCATTGGGTTAGGAAAATGTTTCAAGTGGAGGTATTAGAATAGGAGAGGACATATAGGTCCAAAAGGGGGAAACTTGAAATTCACATTTAAGAGACTGTACAGTTACCATCAACAACAAGGTGACGGGAAGGCCAAGCAAAGGGGACATTAAAAGGTTGGATGATATCTGTGTAAATGCTGAAATCATCAAGAATGATGAGAACAGGGTGGGAATAGAGACAGTGGCTCTTTAGGCACTAGAGTCTCTAATGATTGAGAAGAAAGCAGATGACCACTTTGAAGAGAAGCAGCTGGCACTATAATCTATGGCTTCACTTGAAAGATTCTGGGAATTTTTGGAAAGGGAAAATGTTTGAGGATTGGCAAAGGGGAGCCCTGGGGTTCATGAGTTAAGAGAGAAAAGCAACCTAACTTGGGAAGTCTGCCCAGGAGGCTTGCAGAACTCTGGCTTAAGGCAAGGCAAGAAACAAACAAAAAAAAATGTTTGGGGGAGAACTTGAAAATATAGGGATGCCTCCTGGTTACAAACTGGGGATTCTAGGGAGCTCAGAGGAAATGTTTGGGGAGGGAAGTGATGGGAGAGAGGGGAAGGTGGTGCAATCAGTATGAAGAAAGCAGTGTGGGTCTACGATGCTGGATGATGGCAGATGCCCTTGAAGACTTGGAGTTCTGAGGGTGAGTGATGCAATCAGGCTCCTGCTGTCAGGGCTCTGGTCCTGAGAACATCTCAGAAGCAAGTGAATGATCAGCTGAAGCCATGTCCCGAATACTTAACCTGATGGTTTAGAAGCTAAGTGACAGTCTTCAGGCAACTGACATTCTCACTGGTTCTGAGAGATGTTTTAAAGGAATAATAATTAGTACTGATAAAAAAGAATAATTATCCTAATGAGAGGTACCAGGAATAATTAGAATTTGCAATGATGCTGTTCTGAAGACAAGTTAGAAAGGGCTTTTGATTAAACTAGATCAATGAGGGAAGATATTGGAAACAATGAGTGAGAGTGTCTGCGAATGTGTCAGTGGAGACATGGGTGGAAAATGCTGCTAACGGAGAATTTAAGAATGCTTACCCAGGAAAATGTGCTCACAGAGAGATTTATGTCTTTTTCACTATTATTTTAATATAGATTATATATAATATACATAGATAGAGTAGTTTATGCACCAGAAGGAATCAGGAGCAATCTATATTACTAGCTAACTGAAGCCACCAATAGGAATCGAAGTTTAAAAACGATGGTTACCGGGCTTCCTTGGTGGTTCAGTGGTAAAGAATTCACCTGCCAATGCAGGAGATCCGGGTTCGATCCCTGATCCGGGAAGATTCCACGTGCCACGGAGCAACAAAGGTGTGTGTCACAGCTATGGAGCCTGTGCTCCAGAACCTGGGAACCGCAGCTACTGAAGCCCGTCCCCCTTGGAGCCTGTGCTCAGCAACAAGAGACGCCACCGCGCTGAGAAGCCTCAGCAGGGCAACTAGAAAGTAGCCTCCGCTCACCGCAGCTAGAGAATGCCCGTGCAGCAACGAAGCCCCAGCGCAGCCAGCAGATAAACAAATAAAACCATTTTAAAAAGGATGGTTACTGTCATCATTACACGCTTCTGTGATGTTAACATTTTTACAATAAGCATATATTACTTTTGTAAACAGGACATATATATATATATAAATTTTGAAACTACCTTTGAAAACAAATTATACATATATGTATGTATAATTTGAATTTCTATAGCAATCTTTTCAAAAGGGTTTACAGTTTGTGACATAATGGAGAGAGGGACAAACTTTACAGAGAGCAAATATTTTCGTCTTTAAGGGCCACACTGTGTCCATCACAACTACTCAACTCTGCCCTGGTAGCTTGAAAACAGCTACGGACAACACATAGATTACTGCATGTGGCCGTTATCCCCAATAAAAGTTTATTTACAAAAAGATGCAGTCATCCCAATTTGACCCACAGGCCATAGTTTGCCAGCCCCTGAAAAATACACACATGGAATGAGATAGTAGCCAATTGAAGAGAAGCCAAAAAGCAAAAGACATAGGTTTTCTCTCACATTCGCTTGGCAACAGTTAATGTAATTCTGGGTGCGATTTTATGCCACGGTAACACTTTTGAAGAGAAAAAGGATTGAAAAAAAACAAAGCCGAGGCAATGAAACAATTATCTCAGACAGCCTAGAGATAGGCTGCTGAGACAGATGCTCAGACAGATGCTGCTGACCTTATTCAGAGAACTTACTTTGGACTTTCTTAGAGGTCAAGGCAAAGAGGGAAACATGAGACTTTCAAACCTCTCATCAGCAGATAAAAGAAAACATCCTGGTTTAGAAGGAAAATTGGTCTCTTCCCATTATTTGAGCTTCAAGAGAATCTTGTATTCTTTTGGTGGTGTTTTGGGTTTTTTGGTTTATTTGTTTTAGAGGAGGGTGACCAACAACACTTTCCCAGGACAGCCACAGTTACAGCAATGAAAGTTTCATGTCTTGAGAAACTCCTCCATCCCAGTTTAAAAACTGAAGGTTCTACATCTCAAGAATCTCCTCATTCTTGGGCAAATGAGGATGGTTGTTCACCCTAATTTTTTAACAAACACTGAGGGTTGAGTTCTCAATGATACTGTCTTAATGTATGGAATTATTTTCACATATGTTCATTTCTTGTGTCAACCAAAAAAAAAAAAAAAAAACAATTGCCAACACATCATTCATTCAACATTCAAATATATATTGAGAATTTAAGAATGCTTACCCAGGAAAATGTGCTCACAGAGAAATTCATGCCTGCCGTGGACCAGGCACTGTAGATACCAAAGTAAATAAAACGGTTAGGTTCTCAGCCCAGAGTCAGAGAGCGGGTTGCTAGGAAATGGAGCAGAAGCTTGGACAGCTGCCTCAGTTAATGAGACCGTGAGGAGGGAAAGGCAGACACTGGACACCAGAAGAGCAATAATTGGAAGTGAAAGCATGCATGGCAGAGAGGGCAATGCGATTGTTCCCATGGTCATGACGGAAGAGGAGAAATCAGAGAAATCTCAAGGACACAAGGATTCCTCTATTGAAAACACAAAGACATTTATGATGCAGAACTTCAGAATGGGAACCCTGGGCCACAGAGGGCACCTGCGCTTCTCAGTTAAAGCTGATGATGAAGCAGCCAAACATAACTCACTGAGGGCAACTCTATCGAATGTCACAAGTAGATGCCTGAGGGCTGGCCCTGCGCCACAAACATCTGCAGATCCTTACATTTTAAAAAATTACTTAAATTTTTATTTATTTATTTATTTATTTATTTTTATTTTAATTTTTACTTTATTTTGCTTTACAATGCTGTATTGGTTTTGCCATACATTGACATGAATCCGCCACAGGTGTACATGAGTTCCCAATCCTGAACCCCCCTCCCCCCTCCCACCTCCCACCCCATATCATCTCTCTGGATCATCCCTATGCACCAGCCCCAAGCATCCTGTATCCTGTATCGAACATAGACTGGCGATTCGTTTCTTACTTGATAGTATACATGTTTCAATGCCATTCTTCCAAATCATCCCACCCTCTCCCTCTCCCTCAGAGTCTAAAAGTCTGTTCTACACATCTGTGTCTCTTTTGCTGTCTCGCATAGAGGGTTATCATTACCATCTTTCTAAATTCCATATATATGTGTTAGTATACTGTATTGGTGTTTTTCTTTCTGGCTTACTTCACTTTGTATAATTGGCTCCAGTTTCATCCACCTCATTAGAACTGATTCAAATGTATTATTTTTAAAGGCTGAGTAATACTCCATTGTGTATATGTACCACAGCTTTCTTATCCATTCATCTGCTGATGGACATCTAGGTTGCTTCCATGTCCTGGCTATTATAAACAGTGCTGCGATGAACATTGGGGTACATGTGTCTCTTTCAATTCTGGTTTCCTCGGTGTGTATGCCCAGCAGTGGGATTGCTGGGTCATAAGACAGTTCTATTTGCAATAAAAAATTACTTAAATTTTTAAAATCTGAGATATTCCACAAAATCGTCTGAATTTTGTCAGTCTGAAGATCTGATGATTTGTCCCTGATGGCACAATCAGCTGGAGTGGATCTTGGCCACCCCCATAGACAGGTGTCTATACTCCAGCGTGAAAGGACCCCACCACTCCCTCTAGCCCTCTGACATTGAGGCCACTGGCCAGTCACCATTTGCCATTATACATGCCCTAGTCTTTTGTTCACACTCAGGCTGTTTCATTTGTTTATGTTAAGTTCCTGCCCGAGTAGGCATTTCTATACTCAAGTTATTGACTTGCAGGCTAAGCAAATTAACCAAGATATTTCCTGGTGATCCATGGGGCATGAGAGGAGACTCAAGATCCTTAGAGAGCTTACTGTTCTTGAGACCAGCCTGTAATTGTTTGAGCTCTACCTCACCTAGGAGATGGTGTCTTTTCCATTCCTCACAGAAACTGTAAAAACTTACCTGAACCCCTGCCCTCATCATCCTTAGATGACACGCTAGCCTTTATTTCCCTCCTCTCACTGAACCCCAAACTTCTCTTTGGGGAAACTTGACCACCCACCAGAACATCAGCTCCACGAGGGCAAGGACTATGTCTGTTCTGTTCACTGCTAGATCCTGGGCACTGAGGGATTCTCAATAAAAATGACTGGATAAGCAAATAAAATGTCTATCCTTTATCCAAGACTAATTATTCATCCTTCTGAGTGTTAATCTTACCTCCTTCAAGCATTCTTGGATACTTTGCCCTAGTGAGAGATTTCCTCCAAATCAAGCATCAAGATATCAGCTTTCCTGCCCACTCCAAGGAAAGGTGAAGGCAAAACACTCTAAAATTCAAGGGATTGTAGATGAGGTCGGCAGAATTCTAAGATGTTCCCATGATTTCCTGCTCAAATCTCCAGGACTATGAATACGATGCAAAAATATGCCTGTGGTCATGTTGCCTTATGTGGCAAAAACCACTTTTTAGATTGAATTAAGGTAACTTATCAGTTGACTTTGAGTTTCATCAAAAGGGAGATTATCCAGTGAGCCTAATACAATCGTATGAGCTTTAAAAGCTCAGAGTTTTCTCAAGTTGACAGCAGAAGAGTAGGTACAAGAGATTCAAAAGATGAGAAAGATACATGTCCTCATTGACTCTGACTATAAAGGGGACCAATATAAGGACTTGAGTGTGGCCAACAGCCAGCCAGGAAACTGGAACCTCAGTCCTACAACCACTAGAACAGAGTTCTACCAACCCTGTAAATGACCCTGGATGTGGTTTCTTCCCCAGGGCTTCCAGATGAGAGTCTAGCCTGGCTAACACCTTGATTGAAGCCTTAGGAGAACTGAAACAGAGAATCCAGCTAAGTTCTCTTTGACTCCACAGAACTGTGAGATAAGAAACAGATACTGTTTTAAGCCA
The DNA here is from genome assembly GCF_001704415.2 of Capra hircus. Classification (NCBI taxonomy): domain Eukaryota; kingdom Metazoa; phylum Chordata; class Mammalia; order Artiodactyla; family Bovidae; genus Capra; species Capra hircus. The sequence goes on from NC_030832.1 coordinate 20,633,532, forward strand.
CTGAGTTTGTAGTAATTAGTTACACAACAATAGAAAACTAATACCGTGAAGAGATACACCCCCAATGTTCAGGGTAGCACTATTTACAATAGCTATTTAAAATACACTATAATGAACTATTAGTCATTAAAAAGAATGAAATAATGCCATTTGTAGCAACATGGGTGGACCCAGAGATTATCATACTAAGTGAAGTAAGCCAGACGGGGAAAAACAAATATCATATGATATCACTTATATGTGGAATCTAAAAAAAAAGATACAAATGAATTTATCTACAAAACAGAAATAAATAAACCCACAGACATAGAAAACAAACTCATGGTTATTACTAAAGGGGAAAGGGTCGGGGAGGGATAAATTAGGAGGCCGGGATTAACAGAAACACACTACTATATATAAAACAGACCATCAACAAGGACCTACTATATAGCACAGGAAACTATACTTTGTAATAACTTATAAGGGAAAAGAATGTGAAAAAATATATATATGAATAATTGAATCACTGTACTGTGCACACATACTTCAATAAAATAAAATTAAATTTAAAAAGAAAGAGAAAACTAATGACATTACCACCTGGCTCTGTTTAATAGAGAAAGAGATACGCTAAAGGATGTAATGCTGCCCACACCTGGAGAACAAAGATGAGCAGACACAAGCCAGCTGCCCACTTATTGTGGAGGCCAGTTCCCCAAGCTGACAGGATACACCCTTCGAAGCCAAGTGCAACAGCGCTCCAATGCACAACCTAGCCTGGGAGGAGAGGAACTGGGAAAAAGAACATGGAGGTACCCAGCATTCCAGGCAAGGGGACACACGCCAACGAGGGGGCCCCTGAGGTTCGTGACAAGTTGACAGGAGACTGGGTCTCACCTCACTCCCAGTGAGGTCTTGCTCAAGTTGTACCACTTTGCACACCATGCAAGAGAGCCACATAACCTGAACATCCCAGGCGCCACTGGCCTGGGACACAAATGAGGTCACATCAGCACTCATACTCACAATTTGCTTGTTCAGACCCCTTCCTGTTGACTGTATTAGCTAAGGCACAAGATAAGTTCCTGGAACAGAGAGATGCAAATACATAGTAGTTTATTTCAGCTTGTAAAGAATCCACCTGCAATGCAGGAGACCCTGGTTTCATTCCTGGGTGGGGAAGATCCACTGGAGAAGGGATAGGCTACCCACACCAGTATTCTTGGGCTTCCCTTATGGCTCAGCTGGTAAAGAATCCACCTGCGATGAGAGAGACCTGAGTTTGATCCCTGGGTTGGGAAGATCTGAGAAGGGAACAGCTACCCACTTCAGTATTCTGGCCCAGATAATTCCATGGACTGTACAGTCCATGGGTCACAAAGAGTCGGACATGACTGAGCAACTTTCACACTTAAGCAAAATAGAAGTTTATATCTCTGTCATGTAACATCTCAAAGATAGGCAGTAGTCCTGAAAAGGAGGGTGACTCTACTCCACACTGTTGCTTAAGGTTCCTGGTTCCTTCTACCTGAGATGTTCTCATCCAAGTCAGAGCTCAAGTCCACATTCCAGTCCTCAGAGAAGAGGAAGAGGGGGAAGAGGGGAAAGAGGCCAAGCAACAGAAGCGGAGGCCAAGCAATTTTTTTTTAAGGAAGTGACACACCCCTTCCTCTCACACTCCAGTGGCAAGACCATGGCCATACCTGCCTGCAAGGGAGGCTGGGAAATGCAGTCCTCATTAGGTAGTTGTGGAGTCCTATTGCTGAAAGATGAGAAGATTACATTCTGGCGAGCCATAAGGAGTTCATGGGACAGCACCACCCCAAGCTTGCCGGGAACCTTGGAATACGTTTCTCACGAACTTGAACACCACCTGAGTATCACAATCCCTGTGTGTCATCCATCTCTGCTTTGTCAGAGCTCTGGGAATCTGCATGGAAAGCACTGCCCTGACCAGAGGGTGTCCTCTTGGGCTTCCAGCACTGTCTTAGTTAGGGATCCCTCCAAGCCAAGCCAGAGGCAAGTATTTGGGTGCAGGTAGTTTTGATTTGATTGAAGGAGAAACTGGGTCTTGTTCTGATGGGCGGGGCCATGCTCAGTAAGTCTTTAACCCAGTTTTCTGTTGATGGGCAGGGCTGTGTTCCCTCCCTATTGTTTGACCTGAGGCCAAACTATGGTGGAGGTAGTGAGGATAATGGTGACCTCCTTCAAAAGGTCCCATGCACACACTGCTGCACTCAGTGCCTCTGACCCTTCAGTAGGCCACCACTGACCCATGCCTCCACCAGAGACTCCTGGACACTCACAGGCAAGTCTGGGTCAGTCTTTGTGGGAACACTGCTCCTTTCTCCTGGGTCTTGGTGCACACAAGGGTTTTTGTGTGTGTGTGTGTGTGCCCTCCAAGAGTCTGTTTCCCCAGTCCTGTGTAAGTTCTGGCGGCTCTATGGTGGGGTTAATGGCGACCTCCCTGAAGAGGGCTTATGCCATAACCAGGTCTGCTGCACCCAGAGCCCCTGCCCCTGCAGCAGGCCACTGCTGACCCATACATCTGCAGAGGACACTCAAACACAATTCTGGCTCAGTCTCTGTGGGGTCTCTGGGTCCTGGTGCACACAAGGTTTGTTTGAGCCCTCTGGGCATGTCTGGTGAGTATGGGGTTTGATTCTAAATGTGATTCCACCCTTCCTACCATCTTGCTGAGCTTCTCCTTTACCCTTGGACGTGGGGTATCTGTTTTTGGTGGGATCTAACATTCTCCTGTCGACAGTTGTTCAGCAGCGAGATGTAATTGTGGAGTTCTCGCAGGAGAAGATGAGTGCACATCCTTCTTCTCCTCCATCTTTTACTAACCTTCTACTCCACCATCTTTTGCTAATCTCATCATTCATGGGAAATAGATGGGAAAACAATGGAAACAGTGAGAGACTTTATTGGGGGGGGCTCCAAAATCACTGCAGATGGTGACTGCAGCCATGAAATGAAAAGACGCTTGCTCCTTGGAAGAAATGTTATGATCAACCTAGACAGCATATTAAAAAGCAGAGATATTACTTTGCCAACAAAGGTCCATCTAGTCAAAGCTATGGTTTTTCCAGTAAGCATGTATGGATGTGAGAGTTGGTATATAAAGAAAGCTGAGCACTGAAGAATTGATGCTTTTGAACTGTGGCATTGGAGAGGAGTCTTGAGAGTCCCTTGGACTGCAAGGAGATCCAACCAGTCCATTGTAAAGGAAATCACTCCTGATATTCATTGGAAGGACGAATGTTGAAGCTGAAATTCCAATACTTTGGCCACCCGATGCAAAGAACTGACTCATTGGAAAAGACCCTGATGCTGGGAAAGGTTGAAGGTGGGAGGAGAAGGGGATGACAGAGGCTGAGATGGTTGGATGGCATCACCAACTTGATGGACATAAGTTTGAGCAAGCTCCAGGAGTTGGTGATGGACAGGGAGGCCTGGAGTGCTGCAGTCCATGGGGTCACAATGACTTGGACATGACTGAGTGACTGAACTGAATTGAGCTGATTTGAGAGGGGATCCCAAGAGGCAGAACTAAAGAAACAGGGAGAGTAGTGAGGGAAGGAGGAAAAACCAATAAATGGTGAGCTGTCGACTTGACTACTTGATTATAATTCAGTCCCACTGTGGACTTTCTGAAGAACCATCCCTCTGAAGGACCGGAGGCTGAGACATTTATCTACTGCCTTGAGACTATCCCTGGGGGCATTGTCATCCACCAAGGTAGAGAAGCAGAGAGAGAATGTAGGCACTTGAGGCAGGACACCATCCAAATGCATAAGAACTGCCTGCAGAGGCTGCTGCTGAAATCTGATGAGCGCCAAGGGATATAGTGTGGGCTGGGCTGGGGACATGACCTCCTGTCTTCTCTGAGCCTAGAAATGAATCCTTAAAGGATTCTCATCACAATTTCCTTGCCCTCAGGCAAGCCACCCATGCAATTAATGTCTCAGGTGCATAAGCTTCTGGGTCCAGTCCTGACTGAGGAACAGCCCTGATCACCACAAAAGTTGTCCCTTAACATGGCTGTCTTCTGGAGATTAAGTGGATTCATCAAGGCATTTCTGGTTCCCAATAAATATCAGTTGTTGCTATAATTATTATTATTAAATTGAAGGTTCGTGAACAATGCTTGGCTCCCGCCAGGTAAGCTGTATGTAATATAAAAGACAGCATTATTCTGAACCAAGATCACACAGTTATTAAATGGAGCCTGGATTCAATCCAGGCAACTTGATTCTCAGTCTGTGCTCTCCATCAGTATGGCCTGCCACCTCTCCGGGGTAATCACCGACAGATTTATTATGTCATAATACGATTGTGATGTTAATGCCTGGGGCTTCCTCAGGAGGCACCCAGGAAGATGCTCAAGCACAAGAAGGGACACTGCAAGAATTCATGAGAAGTGAGCCTCCAGGACAGCCATCCTCCCAGCCCCAAGCAGAAGAGACTATCTCAGCAGTGATCATCACTGAATCCTTCGACCATTCCCAACAGATGGAAAGGATTAGAAGTCGGAGACGAGGCTGGGGCCTTGGAGAACACTAAATTCTGGTGCAGGAGCTTTAAAGCCTTGGCATCAGCGATTTCAGGTTGGTTAGCTTTTTAGGACACTGCAAAGAAATTGGATGTGGAGGGGCAGGTGCAGGGAGCAGCCGCCGGGCCTGGAAGGCTGCCACGCCACCTGCGATGGGAGAGACCAGAGAAGAAAGCTCATTAACCGTCCCCAGATCATTAACTCTGGGTCCCCAGGGGCACAATCACTGAGTTTGGACTTTTCCTTTGGTTGGTCTCTCTGCAAGGGTCCCTGGGTGTTCCAGCCAGGGCCCAGGTGCTCATCTCTGGAAGAAGGTGGTACAAACCTCCCCTCTAGACAGCAAGAGTTAGTAACCATTGTGATTTGGGTAGAATAACAAAGGCTGCTATTTGCTGAAAACGGCTCTGCTCAAGTGGGGAAACTGAGCCTCAGAGAGGTTGGTTAACTTGCCTACGGTACACAGGTTAAAAGTGGCAGAGCCAGGGGACAAAGCAAACTCATCTGGATCTCCAAACCACATTCTTGACATTACTTTGCCCTCCGCTTTGTAGGATAGATTAAAACAGTTCTCCATAGTCAGCAGGAGCAGCCAAGAATGTATTTCAGGGGCCTGGGCTGCAGGCAGAGGGGTGTGGGCAGGGGAAGAGCTGGTCATATGGCGTGGGTCATTCAGGTAAGCATTGATAGTCCCTTACACGGTAAATAAATTCATTGGTTGATATTTATTAAGCGCCTCCTATTTTTGAGGCCTTGGGGATGGAAGGGCAAATGGGAGAAACTGGGTCCCAGTTTCTGGGAGGCAGGGGAGAGAGGAGACCTGGACATCACTCATCTCAGTTGGTGATGGAGACAGTGAGGGGAAGGAAAGAAAAACAAGACCCAGAGTGACACCAGCGCAGGCTGCAGGGCCATCCTGGAGACCTTTCTGGGGAGGAGGCCCTTGGCTGAAGCCTGAATAGTGAGAACCAACTCCAGGGAGGTCTGGGGCGAGAGAATTCAAGGGAAAGAGACAGCAAATGTCCTGATGCGAGAACAGACAGGCTAAGTCTAAGAACTGAAAGCAGCTGTGTGTCTGGGGACCAGGAGTGATGGGGGTGGGCCAAGAGAGATCCAAAAAGCCCCGCCCCCAGGCTGGCTCAACCCCTCTTCTCTGACCCCTCACCCTTGGATTCTATTAGTACATTTCTGTGTCAGGTTTTCTAGCCAGCCTCTGATGGGTCCTAGCCTGGGCACATAATTGGGGCTTAACTGGTTTTCACTGAACAGATCTGACCTGACACCTCAAGGGATAAGGTGGTACCTATCAGGAGGGTTTGGATGGCAGCCATAAGGCCACTGCTATGAGGAGCAGGTCAGACTTCATGCTGCAATGAGATGGGAGGGATAGCTTGGCTTGGCTTCTCTCTGAATTGAGGATTATTTAGGGCTCTCTATGTGGGTGGTGGGAGAAGGCAATAGCACCCACTCCAGTACTCTTGCCTGGAAAATCCCATGGACGAAGGAGCCTGGTAGGCTTCAGTCCATGGGGTCGCTAAGAGTCAGGCACGACTGAACGACTTCAATTTCACTTTTCACTCTTCACTCTAATGCATTGGAGAAGGAAATGGCAACCCTCTCCAGTGTTCTTGCCTGGAGAATCCCAGGGACGGCAGAGCCTGGTAGGCTGCCGTCTATGGGGTCGCACAGAGTCGGACACTACTGAAGCAACTTAGCAGCAGCAGCATGTGGGTGGTGGAGGGTGGCTGCAGGGAGGGGTGGTGGTCAGGGGTATTGGGTGGTGGAGGGTGGCTGCAGGGAGAGGTGGTGGTCAGGGTTCTGTGTTCTTGGCTGCTCCAGGATCAGGCAAAGCTCTGTCCCCTCTGCCTGAACCCTCCGCCTCCAGAATGATGGCTCCCTCACTTCTTTCAAGACTATTTTTTTGGTTTCACTGGGTCTTCATTGCTGTGTGACGGCTTTCTCTAGTTGAGGCAGGCAGGGCTACTCTTTAGTTCTCACTTAGGTGGCTTCTCTTGTTGCAAAGCACAGGCTCTAGAGCTTGGGCTCAGTAGCTGTGGCACCCGGGCTTCGTTGTGCCACAGCATGTGGAACCTTCCCAGACTAGGGATCAAACCTGTGCCCCCTGCATTGCAGATGGATTCTTCACCACTGGACCACCAGGGAAGTTTCAGGATTTTCTTTACACTTCACCTTTGGAGAAAACTTCTCTGAAAACCTCTCCTCCAACCTCCAGAACTTTTCTCCCCTTTCCCCATCTTACTTTCTCCAAAGGACTTGTCACTCTGAACATTCCATAGATTTACATATTGACATTGTTTCTTGCCTGTCTCCCCAGCACTAGAATGCAAGCTTCATGGAAGAAAGATACTTGCTTTTTGGTTAATTGCTATGCCAAGCTCAATAAATATTTGTTGCATGAAAGAAACCAACAAATGAATGAACGTTACCAGAGGCAGATGACTTGAGGCAGAACAAACATCACCTGTAGGACACCGCTTAAGAAGTGGCAGCCCTGGAATAAGACAAGTTTGCATTTCAATAAACTTACTCAACATTTGCCAGTTAGCACATCTAGGAGAAAGCTATTTCAACATGTACATTTTGTGTTTCATGCTTCAGTGGTATTTTTATTTTGAAGTAATAGTGGTGATCTGGGGAACACCATACACTTTTCAATGCTTAAAGCCTTCAAACCCAGCCTTAAACTCTGCAGCTCTCCATCCTGCCAAACCTTATCTATCAGATGGAGCCACTGAGGGAAAACTCAGCACCCACTGACATTTGTATATGTGTGTATGCTCAGTTGCTCAGTCATGTCTTACTCTTTGCGACCCCATGGACTGTAGCCCACCAGATTCCTCTGTCCATGGGATGCTACAGGCAAGGATACTGGAGTGCGTTGCCATGCCCTCCTCCATGGGATTTTCCTGGCTTAGGGATTGAACCCGCATCTCCTGCATTGCAGGCAGATTCTTTAACCACTGAGCCACCTGAGAAGCACCCCCCCCCCATTGACTCTAAAATTTAGAGCCTCTAGCAATCTCAACCTTTTGTTTGAGTAAGTTTTACCCGGCTTGGATATGGTTTAGTAAAATGCAGATTTCTGGGCCCAGTGGTTCTAGGGTAGAGCCTGGCCACAGACTCTGCTGTGAGAAATATGTCTCATTGCTCTGAAGGATGAATTTAATGTTGGTACCCATCAGGACATGGAGTCAAAAGAAGGAGACTCAAGTACCACACTGGTTAGTAAAAAATCTATAACCTCCAGATATTTCAAGATAAAAAAATCCTAAAGGGATGAAGAGTTGAGGAGGAGATGATGGGAAACTGCCCAAGACAGAGCAGCAAGCAGACCCCTCCTTTGTCTCCTGACAGCACACCATCCTGACACTGCATCCTACCTGGTTACACAGTGTGGCCACGTCCAGTGCTGCAGGGGAAAGCTACATGCCGGGAAAGACTGTTTATTATTGCCCTGGGAGAAGGTTTTTGCCTGTAGCCTATAAGTCTTGGAGCAAAATCATCCCCTTGGAGATAAGCTTGCAGCAAGTAACTAGATACCTGAAAATGTTTAAATGTCAAAAATACCTAGTCAATCTGGAAATCAAAACAGCTCTTGTGGATAAAAGAATGGGCACCAGAGTCAATTTCTGGCTGTTCCATTCATGGCTGTTTGACCTTGGAAAATTTATTTAGCACTGTGTGCCTCAGTTTACTTCTCCAAAAACTGGAGATAATGTTCATATCTACCTCATTAAGCTGTTAAAGAGAATCAAAGTTCTGAGGACAGTGCCAGCCAGAGTAACAGCTTCATTCAAGATCCTGGAACCACTGTTCTTAGGTCATTCTCTCATGCCATGGTTTGCAGCTCACACTCTAAATTTCCTCATCTGCCAAAAGGAGATGAGAACAGCCACCCTCGTTGCCTGAGATTTGACCCAGGCATTGCTGAGTAGGCTGTTGCTGTGATGCAACATCACACACAATGTTTGTGTGTGTGTGTGTGTGTGTGTGTGTGTGTGTGTAGCTTTGTTAAATTTTATCATGTGCATAGATCTGTGTGATCTTCACCACAATCAAGATCCATTACCACAAGCCTCCCTCCCCTACTGTCAAATCCTTGGCAATCTGGATTCTCCATTTCTGTAATTCTGTCATTTCAAGAATGTTACCTAAATGGAATCATACAGTATGTACTCTTTGGGGACTGGCTTTTTTTCCCCACTCAGTCTAATTCCCTTGAGATCCATCCAAGTTGTTATATGTATCAACACTTTGCTCTTTTTTATTGCTGACCAGTAATTCATAGCAGGGATGTTCCACAGTTTGTTTAACCACCCATCCATTGTAGGACACTTGGATTACTTCCAATTATTGCTTATTATGAATAAAGCTTCTATGTACATTCATGTATAGGCTTTTCTGTGAACGTTAAGTCTTCATCTCTCTGGGACAAATGCCCAGGAGTGCAATTGCTGGGTTACATGGGAAATGAAGTGAAGTTGCTCAGTCGTGTCCGACTCTTTGCGACCCCGTGGACTGTAGCCCGCCAGGCTCCTCTGTCCATGGGATTCTCCAGACAAGAGTACTGGAGTGGGTTGCCATTTCCTTCTCCAGGGGATCTTCCCAACCCAGGGATCAAACCTGGGTCTCCTGCATTGCAGGCAGATGCTTTATCCTCTGAGCCACCAGGGATAGGACACATATTCAATGTCATAAGAAATGCCATATTCTTTTTTGAGAGAGGTTGTGTCACTTTACATCCCCATCAGCAATGAATGAACGATCCCAGTCCTCTCATTCTCACTAGCATTTGGTTTTATCACTGTTTTTTTTTAACTTTTAACCATCCTGATAGATACATAGTGATATCTCATTGTGGTTTTAATTTGCATTTCCCCAACAGCTAATCATGTGAATATCCTTTCACATGACCCTCACTGACTTTGACAGGATCCATCTTCAGAAATTCTTCTCACTTGGTAAATAAAGATAATAACAACAATAGCACTTAACACACAGAGATGCTGTGAAAGTTTTCATGAAGCACCTAAAGAGTGATTGGCACATAAGGATTCAAGAAATGTTAGCTGTGTCTGTTCTTGCAAGAGAGGGGTTAGCAGTATAAGCTAGGATTTCCCTGGCCGCTTGCTGCAACTAGAGAAACCCCTCATGCAGCCACAAAACCTAACACAGCCATAAATAAATAAATAATAGTATAAGCTGCAAAGTCAAACAGAACCTTGCCCTACTGTAGCTGAGAATCTCCTTTCTAGTTCTCACTGTATTTCTCTTTAAAATGGGAAGAATGACATTCCTTTCCCTACTGAGTCACCAAGAAACTCAGATAAGACATGTAAAGCACTTACTATAGTGCCTGCTAACTCCTACTGCTAAGTCACTTCAGTTGTGTCCGACTCTGTGCGACCCCATAGATGGCAGCCCACCAGGCTCCACCATCCTTGGGATTCTCCAGGCAAGAACCCTGGAGTGGGTTGCCATTTCCTTCTCCAATGCATGAAAGTGAAAAATGAAAGTGAAGTCACTCAGTCGTGTCTGACTCTTCGCGACCCCATGGACTGCAGCCTACCAGGCTCCTCCGTCCATGAGATTTTCCAGGCAAGAGTACTGGAGTGGGGTGCCAAGTGCCTAGAAAGTACTTAAATGTTTTTCCCTTAAGTATGCAGTTTATCAGGTGGCACAAGTGATAAAGAACCTGCCTGGCAACGCAGGAGACGTAAGAGATGAGTGTTCGATCCCTGGGTTGGGAAGATCACCTGGAGGAGAGCACAGCAACTCACTCCAGTATTCTTGCCTGAAGAATCCCACGGACAGAGGAGCGTGGAGACCTACAGTCCATAGTGTTGCAAAGAGTCAGATATGACAGAAAGGGACTTAGCACGGCACACACATGCAATTTATCAGAGGCCTCTATTAAGCCTTGTCTCCCTAACTGACTCTTCATGCTTCTCAGTTCATGGCTTTCCATCCACCAGGGTCACTCTGCTGGGGCTGGGATGGGGCAATACTGGATACAAACTCTCCCTCTGAGGACTACTGTTCCAGTGGGGGCCCCCACTGCTCCAGAAGAAACAATAGATTTGGCTGGAGAGCTGGGTGAGATCTCATTTATCTAAGAAGCTTCCAAATGAAAACTAGCATTTGTACTTATTGCATTTCACCTCCAAATTTGATTACATTTCTCTCCTGCTGTAAATCTGCCTTCCCTTCTGCCAACTTATTATTAAAGCCAGGATGGAATCGGTAGAGTGATACGTAAAATTTCCATCTTGGCTTTGACATTCCAGGAAGTTACAAAGCAATTACAGCTGCTGAGCCTCAGGCCCTGATGAATCACAGAGCACAGCAAGGGATGGAAGGGGCCAGAGTGGGGACATGAGGGAGATAGTGAGCTGGGAATCAAAGGTCAATTAAAATGAAACAGTCAATTTTAATTTGAACGTCTTGCTTATATTCACATCCTCTTCCCATAAATGAGAAAGTAAATGAAGCCTGCTCATTTGTGTGGATGTGGTATGTATTTCTTGTTTTTTTTTTTTTTTTCCCGAGGACAATGAAGGGTTTTGAAATGGTTTCAGAGTCTTGAAGATTTGAAATTTGACATGTCCCAGGGAGAAAACATGTAATCTGGTGACCTGCCCAAATGTCAGCAGCTGCCTAACAAAGAGCCATCAGCACTTAGGGCCATAAGGGTCTAATGCCATCAGTTCCAGCTTTGGGAATAAGCACCTCTGTACTTTGGTCCTGGCCCCACCACTTAATAGCTGTATGAGCTTAGCCAAAGTGTGAGCAACTTCTCTGTGCCCCTAGTTTCTCATCAGTAAAATGAAGATAACAAGGCTTATCCCGACTGTTTATTTTAAAGATTAAGATAAATACTGTACCCAAGGTGTCAAGCACATCACTTGACCAGGTGTTCAATGTTATTTCTTTTCTTCTTGATCAGTGGACCTGAAGCCCAACCAAATGACCTTAAACAACAAACAGTTTAACTAGATTTTTTTTTTCTTTCTATTTTTTGGCCAGGCAACATGCGGGATCTTAGCTTCCCAACCAGGGAGCGAACCCATGCCCCCGGCAGTGGAAGCAAGGTGTCTTAAGCACTGGACCACCAGGTAAGTGCTTAGACATTAATTTAGTGGTATTCACCTTCCTGATGGGGGCTTAGGTTTCAGAACAATTTTAATTTCCTTCATGTGGGTTTCATGAACATGTTTCTCTCCCAGAGGCAAATAGAGGGATTCAGCACCACGGACAGCAGAGGTGCTTTTTGCCTGGTTATCACGGCGTTCATTGGCTGACTGGCACTTTGGCCCCTTCCTGTCAGCTCAGGGCTCAAAGACTTACTGCGAGCTGTACTGTTGACTTGGGGTTGGCCTGGAGTCTTGTGGTTCTGGCTCTCATCAGTGGGAAACATTTGCTTCTCCATTTGTATTTCTCTCCTCTAGTACAGGTCAGGGATTCCTCTAGAAGAAATTCCCAGTCTTTGAAAGGAACTGCTCTGCCTGCAGGTGTGGGTTTCTGGAATGGGAAAGGTGAGACAAAGTTTACTTGGGAGAACTAGGAATGGGAATTACCCTCGATAATCCAGGACAGTGTAGCTTGGGTGGAGAAGTAAGAACTTTTCTTTTTTTTTAGAAGAGCCAAGTTGGTATGAATCTGAAAAAGAAGAGGAAGAGAAACAAATGGGAGAATATACAGCAAATTCAACACCCAGAAGACTCAAGTTCACAACAAAGCAAGATTCAATGCATAGATTAAAGTGGTTCAAGAATAAGACTATGAATAACTAGTGGGCACTAGAATGCTCTTTCAAAGTGATGCACAGAATGTGCAGGAGAATATCCATTTCAAAGGAGCTGGGTCAACATAAGCCAGAGCACCCACTGGGGAAACAAAAGCTAGAAATGGAGCACTGCCCAATTGGGGGGTGAGGAGCAATGCAGCAGCAGTGATTTATTGTCCTTTTCTATCCCTCCATGGACCTTTCCTAGGACCTAGGGCCTTCCCTAGGGGTGGTTCCTAGCAAAGATGGTGGTGATGGGAATTGTGAGGGGTTTTCAGGAGGAAGGCAAGAAGGGGGTGTTTCCCCACTCCTTTATCATATTCATCATCATGTCACAAACCACTTCCCTGGATAAAGAAGAGCAAAGCTGTGTACCTAAGGGAAAATCCCAAATTGTCACAGTACGTACATGGGGAGAGATCAAGGGCAGCTCCAGCTGAGGGTGAGGTCATGGTGTTAGCCTGAAATTGAAGGGAGAAGAAGGCAGAAACAATATCCACACATAACACACCTCTGCCTGGCAGCAATCAACACCTGTTAATTCATTTGCAAGGTTTGGTTCCTGAGAACACCTGCTCCTCTCTTCCCCCAGCATCTGATGTTGTCCTTGAAATCAGAATGCCAGCTTCCCAGGGAGGAGCAGAAACACCAACAAACACAGCTGGCAAAAGGCACCCAGCTGGCCTCCTTCCTCATCCCAGCCCTGTAACTTTGCTGGTGAGGCCAACCCACACGCTGCTCCCTCCCTCGGGCCTCAGCTAAGACCCACTCTGTAGAAAGTCCTGGCATTCATATGTGCCAAGGAATCCAGCTGCCTTTTACCTGGCCCATGCTGAGTGATCAGATGGGGGCTTCAGGCCAGTGGAGGGGAAATCAGAGGGGACCCATCACCCCATTCCTGGATCCCTGCCCAGGCCTCTCTGTCTCTGTGCTGCTCCCTGATCTGGATTAGGTCATACTTGAAGATGGTTTTCTCATTTCTCTCTGTATCAGTGGTTCTTAAAGTGTGACCGCACTTTGGCACCTGCAGCATCACCTGGGAGCTATTTGAAATGCAAATCCTACAGCTCCACCCCAGACCACAAACACTGGGGGGACAATGTCCAGCAATCTGCTCGAGCAAGCCCTCCAGAGGATTCTGCTGCACACTGGCATTTGAGAACCCTTGTCGACAGGCGTCAAAAGAAGAAGCTGCCTCAAATTCAAATGATGTGTGATTGCTCTACTGTTTGCCCCAGTTGGTGGACTCCTGGATTAATTCCAATTTTTTCTGACAACAACAAAAAGTCTGTATCAGACATCCTCTCATATACACATCCTCGTGGATTCATGCTAGTATTTCTGTAGGGCACATTCTTAAAAGTGGATTTACTAGCATGAAGGATGTCCACACATTCAAACACTGTTAGATATGCCAAATGGACTTCTCAATGCACCAATTTGCATTCCCACCACAGAAAATGAAAGGGCGCGTGTCCTCCACAGTCTTTCCAGCATCAACTAAGTGTTCTCACTGTTTTCATTTTCTTTTCCAATCTGAGAGGTGAAAATGATATCTTGTTTTGATTTGCATTTCTTTTAGAGTGAAATTGAGCATCTTTTCTTATGTTTATTAGCCGTTTTAGCATAGTACTTTTTTGGTTGTCTCTGTTTTCAGCAGTCATCATGCATGACATATAATTAAAGGAAGAAAAGAAAAATGCTGGCCCCCTCTTTTCTGCAAAGTGCTTTACAGTCCATAAAGGAGCCAGATGGACATTTTAGGGCTGAATGTAGGGTGACCAACTAACGGTGCAACGTTTTGCAGAGGTGGGGAAGGAGGTTGCCAGGATATAGGATTTCTAATGCTAAAAATGGGGAGGTCCCAAGCAAACCAGAGTGAGTCAGTCACCTAGTTGGGTGATTTGCTCAGGGCATCATACAGCAAATCAGCAGCCAGCCTTAGTGGAGGCTCCCAGACCCCTGATCCCTGGTCCAAGGCCCCTTCTTGTCTGTTTCTGTAGAGGCAGAAATGGACATGGGAGTGCTGGGTGACAGGATTTCTCAGTCTCACCCAACTAGACAGGAAGCCCCTTTTGCTCATTTACTTCTTTAAACCCAGTGTATATCCCAGAGTCTGACAAAGAGTTAGTAGCTAGTGCTGACTGAAGTCATCATCACAGGGTTGAGAAGGGAGAGACCCAACACCGCAGTACAGTCCAACTCTTGAGTTTCGATGTCGGTTGATTGAATCCATGGGCTTGGAGGGTCTGTTGTCTTCAATGAACTAAACCATTTCATATAAGGGACTTGAGTGTCTGCAGATTTTGGTTCCATAGGGGCTCCTAGAATCACTCTTCTGTGGGTACTGAAGGATGGTTGCATCCTGATCACCCCTTAGTATCCATCCAACAATTTTACAAGGACATGTAGTTGAAAGACCAATGGGTGTTGGATAGATGTGAGTTCTAGTCAACCAAGTCCAATTACTTACACACTGCATAGCCTTGGAAAACTGCTTTGATCCCCAGTTTTCTCATCTCTACAGTAGAGCCAATTATTCCTGAACCATAGCAGAATGGTTAAGGCATGAGGAGGATATGGGGAAGAAAAGATGGTAGATTACTTTTGCCCTCAAGGTGGGAAGAACCAGCACCAGAAGCAGCTGGTCCAGTGGCCATAAGAGAAGCACCAGCATCTTTTCAAGGCTGTGCGCTAAAGGGCCTGGTCAAGAATTCTAACAGGCCTGAAATATGGTTGTCCCTCTCCTCTCCACGGCATGCTCCCTGGCACAGGGCTGAGGGTGCCCAGAGAAAGTCACGTTTCTTCCTAGAAGGAGTCCTCCCCTTCAAACCATCTGGCCGTGGGGCTGTGTCTCCCCAGAGAAGACGTACTTTGCAAATGCACACAAAGGCATGGTGTAGGCTGACAGCAGCCCTGATCTGCAGCGCACCTGCTTATTGCGGCCCCTCCTCTTCTCCCACCCTGAACCGGGAGAATAGCTTCCTCTCTTGTGGACCCCAGTGCTGGGTCAGCTAACCCTGATAGGTCATCTGAAGAGCAGTCTTTTGCTCATTAAGAATCATGAATCATTTGCAAAAGAGGACACTGCCTAAACACTGACACGAGGTCTCTGTGAATTACTATGTGAGGCAGATGGCTGCCAATTAAGAAGGGACTGGCCATCATAAATTCAGCAGGGCCTCAAATGGGGCTTTGTTTAGTGAGGTTCTGGCTCTAAATCCTGACGCATCTTCACCCTAGCCTGGCCTTGCGTGTTTACAGACACAACAGGAGCCCAGCTGTAGATGCTGGGGGACGTCTTTGGGCAAAATACCCATCTGCCCAGCAGCCAGCCCCTGCTCAATTAAGAGACAAAGAAGAGATGACTGCTACATGTTCAGTTTACTTCCATCCCTACAAAGATCCAGCCCAAGGGAGAGGGTAATCTAATATATTCTAAGTGATTTAAACTCATTTAAATTTAAAAAAAGAATTCTGCAGCAATGATGAGCTGCAGAGGAAACAGAGGCTTGATGACTCCACAGAACAAGCCAAAAATGTGGCTCAGAAAAGAGAGGAAACCCACAGAGGTGATCTAAAGTCTGACTGCTCAGCCAGCTAGCTAACCAGTTAAACAGACAGGCAAACCAGGAGATAAGCCTGCAACATCCTGTGAAACCAGGATGGATAGACCTTCGTTCTGCTTTTAATGATAAACTTGAATGAATTATCCTGGAGGAGGGAGAGCTACTATCAATTAAACTGAAATAGTAATGCTGATAAAAGAGCTGTGTGATGATAAAAATTAAGCACATTCATTCAGATGCAGCACACACATCTCACACCCTCTGTTCAAGGCACAAGCTCCTCATCCATCACGTCCATGCAGACACAGTGCCTGCATTCACCCTGATGCCAATCAGATGCAAAATTCCTCTCTCTGCCTATGCCCCACTCACCCAGAGACCACCCAGGGACAGTGCCTCCACTCACAGCAGCCCCCGGCACACACACATTCATTCCTCACCCACCCCAGAGCTGCACCAGGTACCAGTGGCCAACCCTCCATGCCTAACAAGATGATGGAGATTCTGCATCTCCAGTGATGTCTCTCTATCACTTAGGAAGGCGCCGCCCCACTGTGGTCCTGGGTGGTCCCTGGCTCAGGTCATAGTGCTGCAAGCACAGCTCTGCTGTTCCTAGTGGAATAAGGACCCTGACCACAGGGGTTCCAGGTCGGGAGGCAGGGAAATTTAGCCTTTGGCTGGGAACCTGTGCCTTCAGCCTCTCTCCAGGAGGTCTGAAGTTTGAATAAGCCTGTGGTTATCGGCCTCCCATGCTACCCCCATGGTGTTTCAGACATTTGTGAGTGATGAGTCCTTCCACATCTCGCAAGATTTGGTGGTTGTTATCTACCCAAAGTGAAAGTGTTAGTTGCTCAGTCATGTCCAGTTGTTTTCAACTCCATGATCTGTAGACCGCCAGGCTCCTCTGTCCATGGATTTCTCCTGGCAAGAATCCCAGAGTGAGTAGCCATTGCCTTCCCCAGGGTATCAGGGATCCAACCCAGGTCTCCTGCATTGAAGGCAAATTCTTTACCATCTGAGCCACCCAAGTAGCTCCCATCCACCCAAATGACCTTCTCAAATATCTGCAATGTGGACAATCCAAAGATGAGCTGGACAAGGCAGGGGAGTGTCTACAGGAGGCAGACTTCTGTGTCCCACAAAGCCTTACGAGGCGGCACTGCCTTTCAAGGGTTCACGGTCCAGTTCTCAGTTTATTAGGCTGAAATGTTGTCCGGGCTCTGACAGGGAACCCATTTCTCTGATGTGGACTCACGTGAAACTGAGACTGAACATGTGCCTTAATTCCAAAGTATTCACTTACAAAGTACTTGGAGAAGGAAATGGCAATCCACTCCAGGATTCTTGCCTGGAAAATCCCATGGATGGAGGAGCCTGGCAGGCTACATACCATGTAGTCGCAAAAAGTCAGATGCGACTAACACACACACATTCACTTACAGTGAGAAAAACAATTGTTCCCTCAAGCCTAGTGACCTGCGTGTTCTTTACTATAGAGGAGGGTGCACGGAAAGCCAAATTATATTCAAAAGTTGGGGAGACCAGCTTGGTGCTCTGTGATGACCTAGAGGGGTGGGAGGGGGAGGAGGAGAGAGGCTCAAGACCAAAGGGATATATGTATAATCATGGCTGATTCATGTTGTTGTATGGCAGAAACCAACACAACATTGTAAAAAAAAAGAAAGAAAGAAACCAAATAAATAAAAATGAACAAAACAGGTTTGACTGACCTCAGATGTGGTGGCCGTGATGAGTTCAGCCAGGACCCAGGGCCTCTGACTTCTCATTTGGCGGCTGGATGCCACCGCGGAGTCTCAAGAGAAGGTATGCTCCAGGCCAAAGGACATTTTGCACAGAAAGGCTTTTGGCCCAAATCTAAAGCTTTTGGCCCATTCTAGGAGCAGAACAAAGTCCTCCTCCAATGCAAGCCAGTCTCCTCCCAGGCCCCTCCCCCTGTGTTTAATGCTTGATCTCGGGGGTCGTGGAAGACGCAGAGGGCCCCTTCAAGAGATGCACACTGCCCAGCAGAAAGGAGTGTTCCTAACTGACAGACTCCTTCAGGGGCCTTCACCACTCCTCTTGGGTTAGCCCCTGGCCAATGACTGAGCAAGGCAGTGTACTCTGGCCTGGCCATTTCTGCCCAATGCAAAACCCTGCTAATGGGCAACTTGTGCTCTGGAGCATCCCCTGGGCTGGCAGAGGCCTTACAGGGTCTGCAGTGTGGTCTCACAGCTCCTCTGGCCCATCCTACCTTCTCCCATTTTCTTTACACAGGAGTTACTCCCAGGAAAAGGTTTTGCTTTTTAGTCCATTCCAACATCGTGAGGATCCCAGCCTGCAAGCCATGCTGCAGATGAGAGGTTAGCACACTGTGGCCCAGGGCCCAGCCCTGGCCTGTGGCCTGTTTTGTAAATAAAGTTTTATTGGTACACAGACAAGTCTGCATGTCTACTTATTGTCTCTGGCTGCTCTCACACTACAGTGGCTGAGTTGAGCAGTTGTAACGGAGACCTGCAAAGCCTAAAATATTTCATATTTTGGAATGAAAAAACAACCTCTGCTCTAGATATGGCAACCATAGACTAATGCAATGAAAAATGAGGGTCTCTTTCCCAAAGCCTGGACCTGTGAGCCTGAGACACCCTCTCTGTGCCCTCATTTTATGTGAGTTTCTCCCTGACCCATAACTGGTCTCAAACAAGACCCTGAAGTAGATACAAAACTACAAGTACAGAATTCAGAGTCTGAAAGACATTGGAAGGTCAAGGAGGATCTGCGTCATCTCGCCATGTTCAGACTGGCTCTGTCCACTGATGAAGCTGCAAAGCCATCCTGCCATGCCGTGTGTGTATCTGGGCTTAAAGGGGCCTACAAGCTTTTGACCATGACTATGAAAATCAGGAGGCAAGGATGTGGTGTAACCTATTACAGTTACCCATCACACCTCTACCACTTTGGGGAACAGTACTCTGATTCTCCTTGGGGAAACCACCTCCCTTCCATTCAAAATCATGTGGTTTCTGGAGATGCGAATGTCACCTCTGGATCCAAGGATGAACATGAGACCTTAGCCTGGCCTATCTGAATGTTCCATTCCTCTGGACACTGTACTGAATTGCGGAGTGGGGACAGCGTGGGTTGGGAAGATCCCTTGGAGGAGATCTTCCAATACTCCACTCCAGTATTCTTGCCTAGAGAATTCCATGGACAGAGGAGCCTGGTGAAGTATAGTCTGCAGGGTCACAAAGAGTTGGACATGACTAAGTAATTACATTCAGGCTGGTCTTTGACTAGAGCTATTAGGAGAAGAGGTTTCCCTGTTATCATTTCCGAAAGACTGATACATAACCTTGGCACTTCGGGAGCCATCCTGCCACTGCTTAGGGAGAGTTTGTCTGAGAGTGATGCCAACATCTAAGAAAGCAGAGTCAAGGGTGAGGGGGATGGGTTCCTATGGATGTCATTTCAGCACCTGGGTTTAGTCATGCCGAAGTCATGCCTGGAGCCAGCCCTGGAGTTCTTGGTTACATAAGCCAACAGGTTCTGCACTTTGCTTAAACTAGTTTGAGTGGGCTTTTCTGTCACTTGCTTCCCAAAGACCTGACTTGTGGACTTCCCTGGTGGCAGAGTGGATAGGAATCCATCTGCCAATTGGGGGGACATGGGTTTGATCCCTGATCGATGCAGAATCCACATGACACGGAGCAACTGAGCCTGTGCCCCACAACTACAGAAGCCCACACACCCTGGAACCTGTGCTCTTTAAAAAGAGAAGCAACCGCAATGAGAAGTCTGTGCATCACAGCGAAGAGTAGCCCCCACTTGCTGCAACTACAGAAAGCCCGCGAGAAGCAACGAAGACCCAGTGCAACCAAAGATAAAGAAATAAATACTTTTTAAAAAGACCTGACTTGATTTGTAGTAGGAATACATCCAGACCATATCCTTCTGATATACTGAGTATTTCAGAAAGGAGACTAGGACTCCTAAAAAGAGGCTGGAGATGTTGAAAGGATAGAAGGAAGAGGTGACCTGGGTTTGCACCTCTACATCCCCAGAGGCAAGGGCAGGAGTCCTAATGCAGAGACTTGGACCTCACAGATGGATATTATCTTTATCCCAAAGCCCTCTGCTGTGATGGCAGGGCCCTTTGCAGGCATTTTTCCTGTTATGACAAAGCAATTCCTTCATGAAACAGTCTGAAATTATTTCCAAATCCTCCAAGCTGTGTAGCCAGGGGGACTTTATTAGACGTATCTATTCTGTAACCCAGCTTCTCACAAGACATCCAGGGATTTCCTTTAAGCTGCCTCTCCTCCCTCCCAGGAAGAATCCTCATGCTGCTTCTCAGACATTAAAAAATAAGATGAGAAAGCCCCTGTCATTCAGATCCTAACCAGCTTAGCTGACTGGCTCCTGCCAGCTCCCCAGCCAGCTGGTGGACACACCCACCTTCCTGTTTGTGCTAAATCCCCTTGTGGCTGAGAGACTTCACCCACCATGGCCAAACCCACTCTTAGATCTTCAAGGCTGAGCAGACAGTTGAAATGCAACAGAAAACGACACTATTTATATTTTCATTTCTATTAGACCTTTATAATGATTTCTTATTGAACTGAAGCTTAAATGGCTCAAGAGTGATCGTAATAGAACATTTAATTGTTTGCTTGTCTAACTCTCTCAGTCCTAATTAAATATTGTTTTTCACTGAGCAGCTTACACTGTAGCGTTTTTCTCCCCCTCACTGAAGAGAGCACGGGACCGAGGCAGAATTCAGATGAGCCGGGGCTCCCTCCCTGCTCACATCCTATTCATTTTTCATCCAACAGCAGGAAGCAGAGCCCTCTGGAGGGAGAATCGCTGAGTTCTTAGGAAGGGCTTTCGGAGATGATCTCACGCCAGTCCTCGGAGATGACCTGGGTGGTTAAAAGATGAGCTATGACAGCTCACACTACCCTGTAGGGTTTCCTACAGAAAGAGCTGGCTCATGGTTTTAAAAGCTGGTGTCAGAGCCATTGCTGACACCTTTCTCCCACAACCCTTCTCAGCAGCCTTACCTTTAGCGTCATCAAAATCCAGCCATATCTCATCACCTCCAGGCCATCATCCAGATCTAAGCCACATTCCCCTCTTGCCCAGGTTATTGCAGAAACCTCTTTCTTGGCCTCCTCTGTTTATCCCAGCCCTGCCACCATCTGTTCCCACCAGCATCTGGAGTCCCTCCATTCTCCCCTCCCCATCCCAGGACACTGCAGTGGCCCCCAGCTCACACAGAAGAAAGCCAGGGTTCTGACAATGGCCTCCACCCTGCGGCTCCTATTGACTTTGTCTCCTAATTCCCCTCTGCTCATTCAGCTCCAGCCTCGCTGACCTCCTAGCTACCTCCTTGGATACTCTTCACGTGCCTCCTCCTCCAGGCTTCTCATTTACCATTCACTCTTCCTGGAATTTGTCTCTCTCTGAAATCTGCAGGCTCGCTCCATTACTCCTTCATGTCTCATCCAAATGTCACCTCTGCTTGGGTGGGGGTGGGGGGCTTTGATCATCCCATTTAAAATTCCCACTACCCCACACTCCCTATCCTCCCACTTAGTTTTATCTTTCTCCATAGGTTTTACCGCTGACATACCTTTTTAGTTCACTCATTTATTCTGTTTATTGTCTAGCTGCCTTCCTAGAATGTTAACTCCAGGAGGACAAGGATTATTCTCTGCTGTGTTTTACTGTTGAATCCCTAGTGCTTACAAAAATGCCCGGCCCTAAGTAGGTGTGAAATATTTTTTGAGTGAATGGAATAAATGTATATGAATGAATGAATAATACAATGGCAAGGGTCTACTCTAGGGAGAAATATCAACAACCTCAGGTATGCAGATGATACCACTGTAATTGCAGAAAGTGAAGAGGAACCAAAGAGCCTCTTGATAAGGGTGAAAGAGGAAAGTGAAAAGGCTAGCTTAAAACTCAACATTCAAAAAACTAAGATTATGGCATCTGGTCCCATCACTTCATGGCAAATAGATGGGGGAACAATGGAAACAGTGACAGATTTTCTTTTCTTAGACTCCAAAATCACTGCAGACAGTGACTGCAGCCATGAAATTAAAAGATGCTTGCTCCTTGGAGGAAAAGCTATAACAAATCTAGATAGTGTATTAAAAAGCAGAGACTTTGCTGACAAAAGTCCATATACTCAAAGCGATGGTTTTTCTAGTAGTCATGCAGAGATGTGGGAGTTAGAGCACAAAGAAGGCTGAGCACCGAAGAATTGATGCTTTTGAACTGCGGTGTTGGAGAAGACTCAAGAGTGCCCTGGACTGCAAGGAGATCAAACTAGTCAATCCTAAAGGAAATCAACCCTGAATATTCTTTGGAAGAACTGATGCTGAAGCAGTAACTCCAATAGTTTGGCCATCTGATGCAAAGAGCCAACTCACTGGAAAAGACCCTGATGCTGGGAAAGATTGAGGGCAGGAGGAGAAGGAGATGACAGAGGATGAGATGGTTGGATGGCATCACTGACTCAATGGACATGAGTTTGAGCAAATTCTGGGAGATAGTGAAGCCTGGTGTGATGCAGTCCATGAGTCACAAAGAGTTGGACATGACTTGGTGACTGAGCCTGGATGAATTTGCACTTTGCATCCTAGCATGCTGGGTATCAAAAAAATCTTCCCATGGGAGATGGAGGCGGTAGGGGCATCATCCAGTGAGCATCTTCTGAGTAAGCTCCAGAGCTTAGAATAAGCCCTAACCTTCCAGTTGTGTCTATTTAATTGGGGGGCAAAATAGTGAAAGGAGAGGGAGCTTGAGCCTGAGTTTAAAAGATGCTCTGGTTCACAGCATGAGAAGGGATAAGTTGACTCAAGGAGTTTCCCAGAGGTATCAGAGGTGAGGACAGCTCAGAGAAAAATGAGGTATTGCTGTGAATACCTATAAAGTCTGTGGGTGCTCTGGGAGCCTGGGGATGACCTTATCTGTTTGAGAACCAGGTCAATCAAGCAAAATTTTCTTGAGGGAAAAGGGGAACGTAGGTGGTATAGCCAGGACCACTCTGTTTGTACAGACACATAGGATCATGGGGTCAGCCTCCAGGTGGGCCATCTCCAGGACCAGAATCTTTGAGACATGTTCTTCTCCAAAGTCTGCTGGAGAGGGCATTCCACTTTATCTCCTATTCACCAGGTATACAGTTACAAACTTCTTATAAGAGTATTTTTTCATGAGACTTCACATTTGAGAACCTCATTCAGTTCAGTCCAATGTTTATGTATTCATCAAATTTTCAAGGTTGGCAAACTTTACATTTTCAACAGTTATGTTAAACGTCCCACTGGAAATGTACCAATTTATACTGTCCTTTTCTCATACCTTACATTGAGTATCTATCATGTTTTCATCTGCTTTGAAGGGAGTCAAACTTCCCAGAGATTTGTCTATTTGATTTATCTTTTCAAAGTTCTGGTTCTTGATTTGACTAATCAATTCCTTGACTTTTTGCTTTGTGATTAATGTATGTTCTTATCTTTATTAATTTCTTCCTCTCACTGGTATTTTGCTATTTGCTTTCCAGCTTCTGATTTTGAAATCTTAAGCCAATTATTCTTAATCTTTCAGCATTTAAGCATATTTATTTTAGTAATAACAGCTTTAGATTATGGATTTTACTGAGAGTAACTTTAGTCAAATTCCCATATGTACTTTTATACAGTGCTCTCACCACCTTAAATGTCTAAGTAGTCTGTCTTTTCAGTATTGATTTCCATTTTGACAGAAGAGTTATTTTTTATTTTGTTTAATTTCTGAATATCATTTATCTTAATCTAGGCATACTCTTGCTATTAATGTGACCAGGACATATAGTGTGTAAAGTTTTAATTTGGAGATTTGTTGTGGATTTCTTCACCAGATATTTGTATTGTATATCAGTCAGGATAAGTTAGATTAAGCTGCAGTCCAAACACCCCACCTAAGACATCAGTGGTTTAAATATCTTGGGTAAACTGAGAATTCTTCTCAGCCCAGTCATTCAGGGGCCCAATATGATGGAATCGCCATTTTGACACATACTTCCATGATCACAGAGGCAGGGAAAAGAGCCTGGCTCTTTATTTTTTTTAATTAATTTATTAATTGGAATTTGAGGATAATTACAATATTGTGATGGTTTTTGCCATACATCAACATGAACTGGCCACAGGTAGACAGGTGTTCCCCCCATCCTGAACCCCACTCGTACCTCCCTCCCCACCCTATCCCTCTGAGTTGCTCCAGACCACCAGCTTTGGGTGCTCTGCTTCATGCATTGAACTTGCATTGATCATCTATTTTAAACATTCAATGCTGTTCTCTCAAATCATCCCACGCTCCCCTTCTCCCCCTGAGTCCAAAAGTCTGTCCTTCATATCTGTGTCTTCTTCGCTGCCCTGCATGTAGAATCATCATTACCATCTTTCTAAATTCCATATATATGTGTTAATATACAATATTTGTCTTTCTCTTTCTGACTTAGTTTGCTCGTGTAATAAAGCCTGGCTCTTTAAACCACTTCTGTGCCCATTTCATCAGCTAAAGAAAACTCAGATTCCTCAGTTCAACAGAGCATGGATGTCTTTTCTTTTTACTCTTTTTATTGAAGGATAATTGCTTTACAGAATTTTGTTGTTTTCTGTCAAACCTCAACATGAATCAGCCATAGGTATTCATATATCCCCTCCCTCTTGAAACTCCCTCCCATCTCCTGCCCCGTCCCACCCCTCTAGATTGATACACAGCCGCTGCTTGAGTTTCCTGAGCCATACAGCAAATTCCCATTGGCTATCTATTTTACATATGGAGCATGGATGTCTTATCCTTTAAAGAGAGGAGTAGTGAGTATTTACGAATAAGCATTCTACCATGTGCATTCGACAGATACTTATAAAGGACTATGGGGATAACACCTACTATACATCCTAGATTGTTATAGACATTGGGATCCCGACAGACAGCTTTTAGCTCCAGTCCTGCTTCCTTTTCCCATCCATTCTCCAGCCAGAGGTGGCCATGTGACCCAGATATAAGTGGAAGTCGGTGGGGTTCCTGGGAAAGAGTTTGCTTTTCTGATATTGGTGGTGCCCTGTCTTCTTCCTCCTTCTCTCTGTCTTGACTGCTAATGTGGGAAAGGCCAAAAGAATCCCAGATGCTTGACATTATTGAGCGTCTGAACCAAAACCAGCAGCAGCCTACCTACAGATTTCTCATATGAAGAAAAACTAGATTCAGGTTTGGACAAGCCACTGTGGTTGTCTTTTGTTACCTGCATCTGAGGACATTTTTTTCTTTTTTTTTTTATCTTTATTGATTTACTTTATTGAGTGACAGGCTGTGACGGCACAGGAGTGGCCAAGAGGAGCTACCCCACGTACAAGGAGTGGTGGCTGCATGGGTGCAGGAGGGTCGAGAGGAGCTACTCCACGTTCAAGGTCAGGAGGGGCAGCCAGTGAAGACATACCCCACGTCTAAGGTAAGAGAAACCCAAGCAAGAAGGTAGGTGTTGCAAGAGGGCATCAGAGGGCAGACACACTGAAACCATACTTACAGAAAACTAGTCAATCTAATCGTGCTAGGACCACAGCGAAACTAGGCCATGCCCTGTGGGCCCACCCAAGACGGGCGGGCATGGTGGAGAGGTCTGACAGAATGTGGTCCACTGGAGAAGGGAATGGCAAGCCACTTCAGTATTCTTGCCTTGAGAACCCATGAACAGTATGAAAAGGCAAAATGATAGGATACTGAAAGAAGAACTCCCCAGGTCAGTAGGTGCCCAATATGCTATTGGAGATCAGTGGAGAAATAACTCCAGAAAGAATGAAGGGATGGAGCCAAAGCAAAAACAATACCCAGTTGCAGATGTGACTGGTGATAGAAGCAAGATCCGATGCTGTAAAGAGCAATATTGCATAGGAACCTGGAATGTTAGCTCCATGAATCAAGGCAAATTGGAAGT
Source organism: Capra hircus (assembly GCF_001704415.2). Taxonomy (NCBI): domain Eukaryota; kingdom Metazoa; phylum Chordata; class Mammalia; order Artiodactyla; family Bovidae; genus Capra; species Capra hircus. The sequence continues at coordinate 20,659,433 of NC_030832.1, forward strand.
GGTCAAACAGGCGATGGCAAGAGTGAACATAGACATTTTAGGAATCAGCAAACTAAAATGGACTGGAATGAGTGAATTTAACTCAGATGACCATTATATTTACTACTGCAGGTAGGAATCCCTTAGAAGAAATGGAGTAGCCATCATGGTCAACAAAAGAGTCTGAAATGCAGTACTTGGATGCAATCCCAAAAAACGACAGAATGATCTCTGTTCGTTTCCAAGGCAAACCATTCAATATCTCAGTAATCCAAGTCTATGCCCCAACCAGTAATACTGAAGAAGCTGAAGTTGAACGGTTCTATGAAGACCTACAAGACCTTTTAGAACTAACACCCAAAAAAGATGTTCTTCTCATTATAGGGGACAGGAATGCAAGGGTAGGAAGTCAAGAAACACCTGGAGTAACAGGCAAATTTGGCCTTGGAATGAGGAATGAAGCAGGGCAAAGACTAATAGAGTTTTGCCAAGAGAATGCACTGGTCATAGCAAACACCTTCTTCCAACAACACAAGAGAAGACTCTACACATGGACATCACCAGATGGTCAACACCGAAATCAGATTGATTATATTCTTTGCAGCCAAAGATGGAGAAGCTCTATACAGTCAGCAAAAACAAGACCAGGAGCTGACTGTGGCTCAGATCATGAACTCCTTATTATCAAATTCAGACTTAAATTGAAGAAAGTAGGGAAAACCGCTAGGCCATTCAGGTATGACCTAAATCAAATCCCTTATGATTATACAGTGGAAGTGAGAAATAGATTTAAGGGACTAGATCTGATAGATGGAGTGCCTGATGAACTATGGATGGAGGTTCGTGACATTGTACAGGAGACAGGGATCAAGACCATCCCCATGGAAAAGAAATGCAAAAAAGCAAAATGGTTGTCTGGGGAGGCCTTACAAATAGCTGTGAAAAGAAGAGAGGCAAAAAGCAAAGGAGAAAAGGAAAGATATAAGCATCTGAATGCAGAGTTCCAAAGAATAGCAAGAAGAGATAAGAAAGGCTTCTTCAGCGATCAATGCAAAGAAATAGAGGAAAACAACAGAATGGGAAAGACTAGAGATCTCTTCAAGAAACTTAGAGATACCAAGGGAACATTTCAGGCAAAGATGGGCTCAATAAGGACAGAAATGGTATGAACGTAACAGAAGCAGAAGATATTAAGAAGAGGTGGCAAGAATACACAGAACTGTAGAAAAAAGATCTTCATGACCAAGATACTCACGATGGTGTGATCACTCACCTAGAGCCAGACATCCTGGAATGCGAAGCCAAGTGGGCCTTAGAAAGCATCACTTTGAACAAAGCTAGGGGAGGTAATGGAATTCCAGCTGGGCTATTTCAAATCCTGAAAGATGATGTTGTGAAAGTGCTGCACTCAATATGCCAGCAAATTTGGAAAACTCGGCAGGGGCCACAGGACTGGAAAAGGTCAGTTTTCATTCCAATCCCAAAGAAAGGCAATGCCAAAGAATGCTCAAACTACTGCACAATGGCACTCATCTCACACGCTAGTAAAGCAATGCTCAAAATTCTCTGAGCCAGGCTTCAGCAATACCTGAACTGTGAAATTCCAGATGTTCAAGCTGGTTTTAGAAAAGGCAGAGGAACCAGAGATCAAATTGCCAACATCCACTGGATCATGGAAAAAGCAAGAGAGTTCCAGAAAAACATCTATTTCTGCTTTATTGACTATGCCAAAGTCTTTGACTGTGTGGATTACAATAAACTGTGGAAAATTCTGAAAGAGATGGGAATACCAGACCACCTAACCTGCCTCTTGAGAAACCTATATGCAGGTCAGGAAGCAACAGTTAGAATTGGACATGGAACAACAGACTGGTTCCAAATAGGAAAAGGAGTATGTCAAGGCTGTATATTGTCACCCTGCTTATTTAACTTCTATGCAGAGTACATCATGAGAAACGCTGGGCTGGAAGAAGCACAAGCTGGAATCAAGATTGCCAAGAGAAATATCAGTAGCCTCAGATATGCAGATAACACCACCCATATGGCAGAAAGTGAAGAGGAACTAAAAAGCCTCTTGATGAAAGTGAAAGAAGAGAGTTAAAAGGTTGGCTTCAAGCTCAACATTCAGAAAATGAAGATTATGGCATCTGGTCCCATCACATCATGGGAAATAGATGGGGAAACAGTGGAAACAGTGGCTGACTTAATTTTTTTGGGCTCCAAAATCACTGCAGATGGTGACTGCAGCCTTGAAATTAAAAGACGCTTACTCCTTGGAAGGAAAGTTATGACCAACATAGATAGCATATTCAAAAGCAGAGACCTTACTTTGCCAACAAAGGTCCGTCTAGTCAAGGTGATGGTTTTTCCAGTGGTCATGTATGGATGTGAGTGTTGGACTGTGAAGAAAGCTGAGCGCCGAATATTTGACGCTTTTGAAGTGTGGTGTTGGAGAAGACTCTTGAGAGTCCCTTGGACTGCAAGGAGATCCAACCAGTCCATCCTAAAGGAGATCAGTCCTGGGTGTTCATTGGAAGGAATGATGCTAAAGCTGAAACTCCAATACTTTGGCCACCTCATGTGAAGAGTTGACTCACTGGAAAAGACTCTGATGCTGGGAGGGATTGGGGGCAGGAGGAAAAGGGGACGACAGAGGATGAGATGGCTGGATGGCATCACCGACTCGATGGATGTGAGTCTGAGTGAACTCCGGGAGATGGTGATGGACAGGGAGGCCTGGCGTGCTGCAATTCATGGGGTCACAAAGAGTCAGACACAACTGAGCAACTGAAGTGAAGTGAAGTGATTTACTTATTTTGTTGAAGTATAGCTCTTTGCAATTTTACACAACTTTCTGATGTACAATGAAGTGAATCCATCATATGCATTCACATGTCCCGCCTCTTGGACCTCCCTCCCGCCCCAACCCCATCCCACCCCTCTGGGTCATCACAAAGCACCAAGCTGGCTTCCTGCTGAAAGCATTTCTGATCCACTTAATAATTCAGCATATAAACAAGATAGACAATTTCTATCTTCAGTGAATAATAATCCTTTGGAAGTATTCTGTTGTGAGATAATAGAATATAGAATATATACATATTGGAATATATATATATGTATGTATGTATGTATGTATGACTTCCTTGGTAGCTCAGATGGTAAAGAATCTGCCTGCAGTGCAGGAGGCCCAGGTTCTATCCCTGGGTCAGGAAGATCCTCTGGAGAAGGAAATAGCAGCCCAATCCAGTATTCTTTTTTTTTAATTTATTTATTTTAATTGGAGGCTAATTACTTTACAATATTGTGGTGGGTTTTACCATACACTGACATGAATCAGCCACGAGTGTACATGTGTCCCCCATCCTGAACCCCCCTCCCACCTCCCTCCGCATCCCATCCCTCCAAGTTGTCCCAATGCACCAGGTTGAATCCCTTAATTCATGCATTGAACTTGGACTGGTCATCTGTTTCATTCTTGCCTGGGAAATCCCATGGACAGAGGAGCCTGGCAGGCTAAAGTCCATGGGATTGTAAAGAGTTGGACACAACTAAGCAACTAACACACACACACATATATGTTCTGACCCTGGTTCCTGAACAGAGCTCCTAAAACTCTTGTAATTTTCGGACTGGTAAGAGCATTTGGAGCATCTTTTGTTCTAGTATTTGGTATTTGATCTCAGTTCCTGACCAGAGCTCCTAAATCCCACGAATTCCCTCAGTGATAGTTTCTTTTGTTCTCAAAAGGGACTCTTTGTGTAGTCCTGGATGAGGGAGGAGCAAGTCACCAGAAAGACCAAGACATAATTAGAAGCTTGGAATTTTCAGCCCTACTCCCAATTCTTCAGAGAGGGGAGAGGGGCTGCCAATGAAGTTAATAATTGATCATGCCTATGTGAGGAAGCCTCCATTTAAAAAATCCAATAGTATAGGGTTTAGAAAACATCCAGGTTGAACACATCCATGTATTAGGAAGGTGACTCACCCCAACTCCACTGGGACAGAAGTTTTTATGCCAGAGTGTTGTAAGCACAGTAGCAGTAGTAAGTATGAGAGTTAAGGATGAAAGACACAAGAGGGGTGACCTTTACCTGTTTATCTATAGACAGCCAAACACAATGCTGAGTGCTTTCTAAATATGCAAAAGAGTTTATGGGATTTCAAATGTCACAAAATCTTTATCCTTAAAAATATGCTGTGAGGACTTGCCTGGTGGTCCAGTGGTTAAAAATCCACCTGCCAATGCAGGGGACATGGATTCAATCCCTGCTCTGGAAAGATTCCACATGCCATGGTACAACTAAGCCTGTGCACCCCAGCTACTGAGGCCTGGGCTCCCTAGAGCCTGGGCTCCCTAGAGCCTGGGCCCCCTAGAGCCTGGGCCCCCTAGAGCCTGGGTACCCTAGAGCCTGGGCCCCCTAGAGCCTGGGCTCCCTAGAGCCTGGGCACCCTAGAGCCTGGGCACCCTAGAGCCTGGGTACCCTAGAGCCTGGGCCCCCTAGAGCCTGGGTACCCTAGAGCCTGGGCCCCCTAGAGCCTGGGCACCCTAGAGCCTGGGCACCCTAGAGCCTGGGCACCCTAGAGCCTGGGCACCCTAGAGCCTGTGCTCTGCAACAAGAGAAGCCACTGCTGTGAGAAGCTCACAGACCACAACAAAGAGCAGGCCCTGCTCCCTGCTACTGGAGAAAGCCCATGAGCAGCAATGAAGCCAGTGCAGGGAAAAACAAAAATAATAAAAATAGATAATAAATTTTAAAAATACGCTGTGAAATAAGATTTGCAAAATGTTGCTGATTATAGCACAAAGAAACTATTTTCCCTCCCTCTCTTTTTTTATCAGTTATAATAGGCTTGGGCTTCCCACGTGGCTCAGATAGTAAAGAATCTGCTCAAAGTGCAGGTGACCCAGGTTCGATCCCTGAGTCAGGAAGAGCCACTGAAGAAGAGAATGGCAACCCACTCCAGTGTTCTTGCCTGGAGAGTTCCATGGACAGAGGAGCCTGATGGGCTACAGTCCATAGGGTTGAAAAGAGTCAACACACCTGACACACACATAATAGGCTTAACAACCATACTAACAATTACTTAGACAACTTTAGATTTCACTGTTCTTATTTGCAGTAACAGCTTTGTTGAGATACAATACATAAACACAAAATTCACCTGTTTAAAGTGTAAGTCAATGGATTTTAGTATGATCACAGAGTTGTGCAGCCATAACCACAATCTATTTTCGGATATTTTCATCACCCCAACAAGAAACTCTGTACCCACCAGAAGTGCCTATTTCACCCCAGACTGCCCCCACCCCACTCATTCCTCCTTCACTCCAGTCCCACCCACAGCCCTTGATGAATACTAATCTGTTTTCTGTCTCTATGGATTTACTTGTTCTGGACATCTCATATAAATGGAGTGATACAGTATGTGGTCTTTTAAACTAGCTTCTTCCATTTACAGTTCATTCATGTTTTAGCATGTATCAGTACTTCATTTCTTTTTATTCTTAAATATTATTACACTGTATGAATATACCACATTTTTACTTATTTGTTGGTAGAAAGACATTTGTTTCCATTTTTTTGCTATTATGAATAATGTTGAAATGAATATTATTATACAAGTGTTCATTTAAAGACCTGCTTTCAGTTATTCTGGATATATATCTGGGAGTGAAATTGCTGAGTTGTATGTTAACTCAATGTTAACTCTGAGAAACTTCCAAGCTGCTCCCTAAAATGGCTGCACTGTTTTGCATTCCTACCAACAGTTATGAGGATTTCAATTTCTCCATATCTTCTCCAACCCTTGTTATTATCTTTTTTATTTTAGCTCTTGGAGGGAGTGTAATACCTCAGTGTGGGTTTGATTTGCATTTTTTTTGGCAGCTAATGATACTGACATCTCATATGTTTATTGGTCATATTTGCATCTTCTTTGGGGAACTGTCTATTTAAATTCTTCATCTACTTTTAAGTTAGGCTGTCTTTGCATTGTTGAATGTTAAGAGTCCTTTAAATATATTAGCACAAATTTCTTATTGGGAATATGATTTGCAAAAATTATTTCCCATTCTATCGGTTGTCTTTTCACCTTCTGATGGTGACTTTCAGAGCACAACAGTTTTTAAACCTGATGATGCCAAGTATCTATTTTTCCCCTTCTGCTTGTGCTTTTGGTGTCAACTTTACAAAGATTTACATCAATATTTTCTTCAAGAATATAATAGTTTTATCACTTAACTATTTGGCTGTGCTGGCTGGGTCTTAGCTGTGGCAGACAGGATCCTCAGTCTTCACTGCAACATGCAGGGTCTCATGGTTGCAGTGTGTGAACTTCGTAGGTGCAGTGTGCATGTGGGATCTAGTTCCCAGACCAAGGATTGAACCCAGGCTCCCTGCATTGGGATTGTGGACTCTTACCCCCTGGGCCACCATGGGAAGTCCCTATCACTTAATTTTAGTCTTTGACTCATTTTGAATTAATTTTTGTTTATGGTGTGAGATGGGATTCCCAGGTGACTCAGCAGGAAAGAATCCTCCTGCAATTCAGAAGACACGGGAGACACCGCGGTTTCGATCCCTGGGTTGGAAAGATCCTCTGGAGGAAGGCATGGCGACCCACTCCAGTATTCTTGCTTTGGAGAATCCCATGGACAGAGGAGCCTAGCTGGCCACAGTCCATAGGGTTGCACAGAGTCAGATGCAACTGAAGCAACTGAGTATGAGCTGATTGCTTCTCATACCAACACACATGGTATGAGATAGAGATTTAACTTCATTCTTTTGCATGTGATATCCAGTTGCCTTGACAGTATTTGTTTTTCGTCTCACTGGGTTGTCTTCACACTCTTGTTGAAAGTCAGTTGACTTTTATTAATATGAGGGTCTATTTCTGGATTTTCAGTTCTGTTCTATTGACCTGGATGTCTGTCCTTATTCCAGCACTATACTGCCTTGACTACCATAACTTTCTAGTAAGTTTTGAAATTAGGACATAGGAGTACTCCAACTTCTTTTTCTTTTTTTTTTTAATTTTTATTTTTTTTATATTAATATTGTGTTTATTTCACTACTTATCCAACTTCTTTTTCAAGACGTCTTTTGGGTTATTCTGGATCCCTTAAATTTCAATATGAATTTTTGTATCAGCTTGTCAATTTCTGCAAAGAAGACAGTTGTGGTTTCGATAGGGATTTCATTGACTCTGTAAATCAATTTGAGAAATATTGCCATCTAAACAATATTGTCTTCCAACCCATGAGTATGGGAGGTCTTTTGATTTATTTAAATCTTCTTTAATTTCTTTCAATAATGTTTTGTAATTTCAACATACAAACCTTGCATTTCTTAAGTTTATTCCTATTTTATTTTTTGATGGCATTGTAAATGGAATTGTTTTCTTAACTTCATTTCCAGGTTGTTCATCACTGGTGCATAGAAATACGATTAGTTTTTGTATATTGATCTTGTATCTTGCAAACTTAATTTATTTATTAGTTCTAATTGCTTTTTTAGTGGGTTCCTTCAGAATTTTCTATATATGACCATGTTATCTGCAACTAGAGGTAATCTGACTTGATTGTTTCCAATCTGTGTCTTTTATTTCATTTTCTAGCCTAATTTCCCTGACTAGAACCTCCAGTACAATGTTTAGTAAAAGTGATGAGAACATATGAAATCAATGATTGTAATAGTGTAACTCCAGATATGGGAAGAAGCAACAAGAGGGAATACATTCCTGGACCATAAGAGGCAAGTCATCTGGAGGTGGTCTGTAGCCTTTTGGCACTGTGAATGAGGCCTACCCCAATAACAGCACGCTGAGTGGTCTATCAGTGAAAGCTTCGCCAGACCTGGGAATAAGCATTCCTAGCACCATGGGATAAAGTGGTCATGAAATGTCCCACAAACCATGGTCAGATTTTCTGCTGACTGGAAACTGGACCTTGTCATCTACCTCTACAAGGATTAAATCCTGGCCACTGAAGCTGCTGACCTTCAACATCCCCTGAAAGAAGTTCAGGGTGGAGATAGGAATGAGGCACTCTGTGCTCCGGGGAAAACTGGCAGAACAGGTCTTCAAAACGTTAGATATTTTCAGGAGAAATTTTTATGAGTCTCAGTTCTTGCATCTTCTTCTACCTAAAGAAAAACTAACATCAATAACGGTGACATCTGCTTTGGCTATTAAGGAGAATATTACAATTAAAAGTCAAAATGAAATAAAACAAAAAAGAGAGAACAGATATCCTTCTTGTTCCCAATCTTAGGAAGAAACATTCAGTCTTTTTCCACTTATATGATGTTAGCTGTGGGTTTTCAATAGATGTTCTTTATCAGGTTAGGACGTTTGCTTCCATTCCTAGTTAAGTATTTTTATAATGAAGGAGTGTTGAATAGTGTCAAATCCCTTTCTTCAGCTACTGAGATAATCATGTGACTTTGTCCTTTATTCTATTCATGTGGTCTTTTAAAATAATTGAGTTTGGGACCTCCCATTGCAGGGACAGATCCCATTTAGTCATGGGGTGTAATCATTTTTATATGTTGCTAGACTCAGCCTGCTAGGTTTTGTTGCAGATTTTTGCATTCATAGTCACAGTTTTCTTTTCTTGTGAAAGCCTTACCTTATTGGGGTATCAGCGTAATACTAGTCTCAAAGAATGAGTTGCAAAGTGTTCCCTTCTCTTCAGTTTTTTGGAAGAGTTTAGTATCAGTCCTTTAAACGTTTGGTAGAATTCACCAATGAAACCCTCTGGCTCAAAGCTTTTCTTTGTGGGTAATTTTGTTTTGTTTTACTAACTCAATCTCTTGTTAAAAGTCTATTGAGACGTTCTACTATTTCCTGAGTCAGTTTTGGTAGTTTATATCTTCCTAAGAATTTGTCCATTTTGTCTAAGTTATCTAATTTGTTGGCTACAGTGTTCAGAGTATTCTCTTATAATCTTTTTTATTTCTGTAAGGTCAATAGTTATGCTGTAAAAAAAAAAAAAGAAGAAGAAGAAGAAAAAGAGCTTCTTCTCTCAAATCTCTACTCTATGCCTTTTCTCAATACTTAACGTTTGACACCCAAATGTGGGAGGGTTTTTCCAACACCAAGCAATCCTCCAATTTTCTGTAGAAACCAACCGGATGCCCTACAGTGCAATAGCCCTGACACTGTCTGTTGGGGTTAGCAAATATCCCACAGACAAAGGACTCAGCACCAGAGGACTGCACACATGCCCCCACTGTAGATGCCAATTGCAACTCCAGGTTGTTACCTGTGCTTCCGGCCAACTGACTATAAATCACAGATTCCTATTACACCCTCTCCTTCTGATAGTTTGCTAGAATGGCTCACAGAACTCAGCAGACAATTTACGAGATTACCAGTTTATTATAAAAGAATACAACTCAGGACGGCCACATGGAAGGGATGCACAGGGAAAGATATGCGGGAAGGGACAAGGGGCTTCCGTGCCCTCTCCAGCAAGCCACACTCCCAGCAACCTGTGTTCACCAACAGGGACGCTCTCCAAACGCTGTACTTTAAAGATTTTTCTGCAGGCATGATTGATTACATCGTTGGCTGTTGATGATTAACACAACTTCCAGCCTGCCCCAACTCCTCTCAGAAAGTTGTGGGGGTGGGATTGAAATTTTCAACCCTCTAAACAAGTAGCTGGTTCCCCTGGCAACCAGTTCTTCCCTGCCCCAACCCTTAGGAGGTTTCCCAAAGTTATCACATCATCATAAACTCAGGTGTGATTGAAAGGGGAGTGTTAGGACTAAAAAGACATGGCACTCCTTTCATCGTTATCTCTCATCACTTAGGAGACTCCGAAGGTTTTAAAAGTTCCGTTGTCAGTAACCTGATGGAGACCAAGTACATATTTCTTATTATAAATCACAAAGTCCTCTTTTTCATTCTTGATTTTAATGAGTCCTGTTTTTTCTTGATCAAACTAAAGATTTGCCACTTTTGTTGACCTGTTCAAAGTACCAACTTTTTGTTTTTCCTCTATTGTTTTTCTAAGCTTTATTAATTTCTACTCCTCACATTATTCTTTCCTTCTGCTTTCTTTGGGTTTAGGGTGTTCTTTTTCCCCATTTCTTTTTTTAAAATTTTTATTTACTTATTTTTGGTTGCACTGGGTCTTCCTTGCTGCCCATGGGCTTTTTCTCTAGTTGTGATGCTCAGGTTTCTCTTGATGTCGAGTATGAACTCTAGGGCTTGTGGGCTTCAGTAGGTTCAGCCCAGCTCTAGGGTACAGACTCAATAGTTAGGGCGCAAGGGTTTCGTTGCCCAGGCACTTGTGGGATTTTTCCCAGACCAGGGATTGAACTTGCCTACCCTGCACTGGTAGGCAGGTTCTTAACCACTGGGCCACCAGGGGAGCCCCTGTCCCCCACTTCTTAATGCAGAAAGTTGTTGATTTGAGATAGTTCTCTCTTTTTTAAATGTAGGTATTTGCAGCTGTACATTTTTCACTGTTTTAGCTGCTTCCCATAAGTTTTGGCATGTTGTGTCTTCTTTTCCTTTCATTTCAAAGTATTTTCTAATTCCCTGTGATGTTTTTTCTTTTACACATTGGCTATTGAGGAGTGTGTTTCTAATTTCCACATATTTGTGAATTTGTGAAAAACAGAAATTTTTTCTGTTGCTTTTACCCCATTATATAAAGAGAACCGTCTTTGTACGATTTTGATCCTATTAAGTTTATTGTGACTTGTTTCATGGTGTATTGTATGACCCACCTTGGAGAATGTCCCACTTGTGATCTTGAGACAAATATATATTCTGCCAGTGTTGGATGGAGTGTTTTATAGATATTTGTTAAGTCTAATTCATTTGTGTTGAAGTCTTCTATTTCCTTGTTGATCTTCTGTTTAGTTCCATCCATCCCCGTCCCTGAAAATGGGCTAATGAAGTCTCCAACTATTACTGTTGAATTATATATTTTTCTCCCAATTTTGTCCATTTCTGTTTTATGTATTTGAGGGTACCGTTGTTAGGTGAATATATATACTTGCCATATCTTCCTAATGTATCAATCCTTTCATTATCAAATGCCCTACTTTAGTATCTTTTGTTTGTTTAACAGTCTATTTTTTTCTGGTATTAATATAACCATTCAGCTTTTTTATGGTTGCTATTTGCATGTTATTTCTCTCACATCATTTTATTTCCAACCCACTTCTATCTTTGAGTCTAAAGTGTATCTTCTATGAATAGCAGATAACGATATCTTGTTTTTAAATCCAGTCTGACAATTTCTGCCTTTTGATTAGATTGTTTAACTCATTCACACTTAATGTTATTATGTATATAAGTTGGAACTACTGTTTTCTGAATACCAAGTCTTCCTTTTGTTTAGTTCCTCACTTTGAATTTTTTTCATTTTGCTGGAGACCTGCTTCCAGTAAATTTCTTATGGCTATATGTGGATAATACCTTTTCTGAGTTTTTGAAAAACTGAAAAATTTGTCTTTTATTCTTATGCACAAACAATAGTTTGGAAGGGTATAGAATTCTAGAGTTGCAATCATTTTTCCTCAAAATTCTGTAAACTTTTAGCCATTGCCTTCTAATACTCCCTGTTGAAGGGGAACAATCTAATGCATCTTTCTTTCCTCTTTAATCACATTTTAACCTATTGAACTGCTCTTACTATGTTAACATGGAAGATTTATAAAAATCCACAAAATACATCCATGTACAGACTTTTTTCCAATCAATTCTGAGGATAAATCAGGAAACCCTCTTGGCACAAAGATTTAAATATTAAGGTCAAAAACATAAATAGATTTTCAGGTCAAGTAATTTTTCATTTTTTCTTTGATTATTTTTTCTCCTCTATCTTTCACTATATATTTTCTTCCTTTTCTGTAAATACTGAATTATTCTATCTAGTTTGATATCTTATTTTGTCTTTCAGGATTGTTGTTTCTTTGTCTTTTTTAACCAAGTGCTAGAGGAGCTTCTTAAATAGAGCTTTTTAATGAATTAATTTAATTGCGCTAGTCTATTTTCTCAATCATGTTTTGTGGCTCTAAAAATTCCTTTTGCTTCTCTGATAATGCCTTTTCCTAGTAGCCTACTTTTATTTACGTTACTGCCGTATCCTCCCCAGTCTCACTGCGGCAGTATGGCTTCATAAGATGGCACTTGTTTTGAATCCTCAGAGACTCACTCTGATGAATGTTTTCACGTGTCTAGAGAGCTTTCTCAGAAATAAGGTGAAGATAGTTTAAGGCCAGTAGCTGAAGCAATTGCATTAATAATTCTTCACACTGATGAATTGTGAGACCAAAGGAAAAGGAAATTCTACATTAGACTGCTTGTTTATCTAATTGACCTCGGTTACAGAAACTTGAGATAAATATACCTCTCATTTACGGCATATGACCACCTTCAGGCTGTGAAAATCCTACTTCTCTTATTTTGTTTATGCATCTATATAGGTAAATAGAGTGCCTGAAGAACTATGGACAGAGGTTCATAACATTATACAGGAGGCAATGACCAAAACCATCCCCAGGAAAAGAAATGCAAGAAGGCAAAGAGGTTGTCTAACAAATAGCTGAGGAAAGAAGACAAGCGAGAGAAAGATATATCCAACCAAATGCAGAGTTCCAGAGAAGAGCAAGGAGAAATAAGAAAGCCTTCTTCAATGAGCAATGCAAAGAAGTAGAGGAAAACAATAGAATGGGAAAGACTAGAGATCTCTCAAGAACATTGGAGGTATCAAAGGAACATTTCATGCAGGATGGGCGCAATAAAGGACAGTAAAGACCTAACAGAAGCAGAAGACATTAAGAAGAGATGGCAAGATTACACAGAAGAACTATACAAAAAAGGTCTTAATGACCCCGATACCCATGAGGGTGTGGTCACTCACCTAGGGCCAGACATCCTGGAGTGTGAAGTCAAGTGGGCCTTAGGAAGCATTACTACAAACAAAGGCAGTGGAGGTGATAGAATTCCAGCTGAGCTATTTCAAATCCTAAAAGATGATGCCTGTAAAGTGCTGTACGCAATATGTCAGCAGATTTAGAAAACTAAGCAGTGGCCACAGGACTGGAAAATGTCAGTTTTCATCCCAATCCAAAGAAGGGCAGTGCCAAAGAATGTTCAAACTACCAGACAGTTGTTCTCATTTCACATGCTAGGGAGGTTATCCTCAAAATCCTTCAAAGTAGGCTTTAGCAGTATCTGAACCAAGAACTTCCAGATGTACAAGCTGAGTTTAGAAAAGGCAGAGGAACCAGAGATCAAATTGCCAACACTCATTGGATCATAATGAAAGCAAGGAATTCCAGAAAAACATCTACTTCTGCTTCATTGATTACACAAATGCCTTTGACTCTATGGATCACAACAAACTGTAGAAAATTCTTAAAGAGATGGGAATACTAGACCACCTTATGTGTCCCCTGAGAAACCTGTATATGGGTCAAGAAGCAACAGTTAGAAACTTACAGGGAACAATGGACTGGATCAAAACTGAGAAAGGAGTACATCAAGGCTGTATATTGTCACCCTGCTTCTTTAACTTATATGCAGAGTACATCATGTGAAACACTGGGCTGGATGAATCACAAGCTGGAATCGAGATTGCCAAATATCAATAACCTCAGACATGCAGATGACACCATCTTATGGCAGAAAGTGAAAAGGAACTAAGGAGCCTCTTAATGAAGGTGAAAGAGGAGAATGAAAAGCTGGCTTAAAACTCAATGTTCAGAAAACTAAGATCATGGCATCTGGTCCCATCACTTCATGGCAAATAGAAGGGGGAAAAGTGGAAGCAGTGACAGATTTTATTTTCTTGGGCTCCACAATCACTATGGACAATGACTGTAGCCATGAAAATAAAAGATGTTTGTGTTTTGGAAGAAGAGCTATGACAAACATAGACACCATATAAAAAATGAGAGACATCACTTGGTCAACAAAAGTCAATATAGTCAAAGATATGGTTTTTCCAGTAGTCATGTATGGATGTGACAGTTGGTCAATAAAGAAGGCTGAGCACTGAAGAATTGATGATTTTGAATCGCGGTGCTGGAGAAGTCCCTTGGACTGCAAGGAAATCAAACCAGTTAATCCTAGAGGAAACCAACACTGACTATCTATTGAAAGGACTGATGCTGAAGCTGAAACTCTAATACTTTGGCCACCTGATGCAAAGAGCCAACTTGTTGGAAAAGACCCTGATGCTGGGAAAGATTGAAGGTTAAAGTAGAAGGGGGCAACAGAAGATGAGGTGGTTAGTTAGCACCACCAACTCAATGGTCATGAATCTAAGCAAACTCTGAAAGACAGTGGAAGACAAAGAAGCCTGTCATCCTACAGGCCACAAGGTGGCAAAGAGTCAGACACAACTTAGCCACTGGACAGCAACAACAGCAGAGTCTAGCGAACTCTGGCTGACATGTAGAAGGCATTTCATAAACCTTTGTTAAAAGAATGATCAAATCTTCAGCAAACACTGGGCAACCACGTGGAATCTATGATGAAAATGGAGGGCTTCAGTTGATCCTGCAGTTCCATCTTTTGACCCCAAGAGAGGGCACAGAGCCTGGCTGTAGATCATTGCTTCCTAATGCTAGTGGGACCAGGGGTCAAGGATTAATGTGGTCCTGCCCTGGTAGGCTTTGGACAACAGACCTAGAATCTGAGTCAGTTGAGAGCAAAGACGAAGATGAAACAGGAGCCAAAGAAGTGTGTGTTGCAATTGTGATAAATGCTGTGTTAGGGTTACTTGGAGCTAGAGAGGCATTTGATAGTGACGTTGGAGGAGGGTAGAAGTCAGGGAAGACTTTTCTGGTACTTGAGAAGAAATTAATATGGATCAACCAGGTGACAAAGAGAGGGGGACATCCTATTCTTTCCTTCTTCATTTCTTTTTCTTCTGCCTCCTCTTTCTACTCTTCCAGTCCTTGTCTTAGAATTCTGAGTGTGCCAAAGTTATGCCAAAGGAAGCCTATGTCAGTTAGGGAAGAGGCTCTTCTGTTGAAACAAAAGACCTAACAATGTGCTACCTTAAATAAATTAACAGGCTTTTATTTTCACACAACAGTCCAGAACTGCAGGATTGCACTGCCCACCCCCACATGTGGCTTCCATGTCTGCTCCAGGTGCCAGCCAGCAGTAAGGGGGGAAGGGAGGAAGTGGAGGGCAACCTACTCCCTTTTAAAAGATGTTACTCCCCTGGTAGGCCAGTGGTTAAGAATCTGCCTTCCAGAGCAGGAGATGTGGGTCTGATCTCTGGTTGGGGAATTAAGATCCCACAGCAAAGCCCTCATGACACAACAAAGTCCTGGTGCTGTGCTTAGTCGCTCAGTCATGTCGACTCTTTGCGACCCCATGGACTGTAGCCCGCCAGGCTCCTCTGTCCACAGGGATTCTCCAGGCAAGAATACTGGAGTGGGCTGCCATGCCCTCCTCCAGAGGATCATCCCACCCCAGGGATCGAACCCAGGTCTCCTGCATTGCAGGCGGATTCTTTACCACCTGAGCCACAAGGGAAGCCCAAGAATACTGGAGTGGGTAGCCTATCCCTTCTCCAGTGGATCTTCCCAACCCAGGAATTGAACAGGGGAAAATGGCAACCCACTCCACTATTCTTGCCTGGAGAATCCCATGGACGGAGGAGCCTAGTGGGCTACAGTCCACGGGGTCGCAAAGAGTTGGACATGACTGAGTGACTTCACTCGCTCACTCCTGCACTGCAGGCAGATTCTTTACCAACGGAGCTATGAGTTTACTGTCTGAGCCATCAGGAAAGCCCCAACAAAGACCTAGTGCAGCCAAAAAAAAAAAAAAAGATGTGATTTGGATATTGTATATACCACTTCTTCTTACACTTTTTCAGGCAGAAGTTAGTCATGTGACCATACCTACTTGTAGGGAGGCTGGGAGATGCAGCCTCTGGTAGCATAGGGAAGGGATAATGCAGAACAATTGCCAGTATCTACTGCAGAAAACAAGATCATTAACCCAGAGAAATCAATTCACTTCTTCAGTGCCTATTAGCACTTGCTTGGGTGTTGACAGAAGTTTTAAGGGCCAGAGCAGGGAACCTGGCTGGGCCCTGGCTTGGATGAGGGTAGTTCATCTCAATTAACCCTAACATTGTGTTCACACTCATCTAAATAGATAGGGAGGCAAAGGGGATTTCTTTTGATCAATTGGCTAAGCGGACAGAAGAGGATGTGTATCTTCCCAAGGCCATTCAGCAGGCCAACAAGCTCCTAACTCCCTCCCCAGAGCTCCAGCCACACGACCTTCCCCACATAGCTCAAGGCCAGGTCACTGAGCTCCAGGGCCTGTCCTCATCCACTCACCTTGGATGAAGATCAGGGAAATCCAGTTGCTAATCCATTTAACACCAAGCACTGGGCATTCTTCTACCTACTTTACACACATGACATTGAGGCACTAAAAAAAAAAAGTTAAACAATTTGCCTAGGGCCACAAATTTGGGCCCTAGGGCTTCCCTTGTGGCTCAGCTGGTAAAGAATCCACCTGCAATGTGGGAGACCTGGGTTCGATCCCTGGTTTGGGAAGATCCCCTGGAGAAGGGAAAGGCTACCTGGTTCCAATATTCTGTCCTGGAGAATTCCATGGACTGTATAGTCCATGGGGTCACAAAGAATTGGATGCAACTGAGTGATGTTCACTCACAAATTTAGGGCATGGTAAAACTGAGATCTGAACCCAGGTGGTATAGCTCCAGAATCCATGATTTTAATCTGTTACATGAGACCACACCTGCTGCAGAGAGGAGGTGGCCTCTCCCGTCACCATGACGTCAGGTCAGAAAGAAGCCAACCTCAGATTCAGAGTGAACAAACATTTGTTGAACGTCTCAATGTGCAGGGAAACTTTGACTCTGCCACTCATGGAGGTTCTGAAGCAGCAGACTCAATTAGCCTTCCCCAATCCCCTCTCTGCCCCTTGTCCACCTATTTGCCAGGTTCTCCCACACCAGAGCCTCGCCAAAACATCTCTGCCTCACCCTGCCCTCTGCCCACCCTCTGCCCACCTTCCTCCTCCTTCTCTAAGCCCAGGATGCTTCAGCCAAGACTGGTCAGCTGGCCACCCAGCTCTGACCACAGCCACTTCTGTTCCACTGGGCAGGGAGGAGGGTGAGCACAGACCAGACACAGTCTGAGCTACTGTGTGAAGACAGGCTCTCTGGCCTCAGCCCATGGGGAGGGTCTGGCTGCTGAAACCCTATTAGCCCAGACACGCAGGCTCGGGAGAAGGCGGTCAGGGAACACGAGAGTGGTTGTTAAGTAGAAAGCACCACGCGTGTTGCCCCCGTTATTCCCTTTCTGCACTGTCACTCTGACAAGCTCTGACACAGGGGATTAATTTTTCATGCCACTCTGCCACAGACACACAGATTTGTTTGGAGCGATGACAAACGAAATGCAAATGTGGCTGGGGGCACAGGGCTGAGATGCGGAGACCACGGGTCACACCCTGCTCCGGCCTCACCCACCTGTCCCATGACGCCCGCAGCCGCCACTTTGCACCTGCCATATCCCAGTGGCACCGAGGAGCCAAAGGTGACTGGCAAGGAGAGGGCACACAACACTCTCAGTGGGTAGCAGGCAAGTTGATTAAGAAAAATTCACTCCCTCAATACGGCTTCTGATCGCATGTTTATCTTCATTTGAACCATCCTGGGTAGATGTGTTTTAATTGCAAGCCACTTCCATTCTTTTTCCAGAAGCAGGCAGGGCATAAATTATAAAATAAATAAATGATTAAGAAACATCTAATTATTGTTATTAGTTTCTTACTTGAAGGTACTTCTAAGCTGCTTCTTATTAAAGTCATTCATCAAGGAGCCACTGTGCCCTTTCTGGAGGCGCTGCTCCCAGGACCAACTCGAGGCTCGCTGCCTCCCGAAACCCGCTGCTTAATAAACACGGGAATATTGATGGCTGTGAATTCCTCCCTCAGCCTAAACTCCAGCTTGATGGATTGATGCTTCCTAAACATGGCGACTATTTCTCCAGCCATTCATCAGCCCCACCACAAATACAGGTGTCAGCCCAAACAGACGTCAGCCTCTAACTGCCTCCCCCAGAGCAGACGTGGGGAGAAAGCCTGCGCTTTCCCACACAGGGACCTCATCCATTTTTCATGTGCTGCAGTCCCTTGACTTATTAAATATTTATAACAATGTCATTATTTACCAAACAAGCTACCAGGCTGTGTCCGAGGTCCCCAGAGCCTGGCTCCTGCGTGTACAGAGCAGGGCTTCCCCCCACCCCAGCACCCCTTTTTCCTCTGGAGAACCTTCTCAGTGGGTCTGGCAGACAGGTCTCTCTCCCTTCTTGCATGAATGCCTTTGTAGGTTCTCCCCAGACTTGCCTGGAGGGGACGGGGTGGGGGACTGGAGGTGCGTGACCCTGCTGGAGACCGATGCATGAGGAAGCTAAGGCGCTATGAGCAGGGGACTCCCACCGGGCCCCCCTTGCCATTCCGCCATCCTTGCCATGCTGAACTCACCAATCCCCTGATCCACTCCCCACGTCACTCTCGTCTGTCTGGGACCACCGTCCCAAGCTCTAATGCTTCCAGGTCATGGCAGATTACATCTCCAGCCAAGGACAAAGAACTCACAGGCTCCACAAGGATTAACTGAGTGCCTGCAGGTGTGGGGCGCTGCCTTAGGTGCCAGGGACAGTGCAGTGTGGCAGACACTGGGCTCTCTCCCCAGCGCTCACCAGCTCCCCTAAGTTGCTTCCCTGCTGGAACCTGCCCTCCCACACCTCCCCCAACACTGGCTGGAAATGGTGGTTAGTCACTTCCTTTGCTTTCCTCGTAGCTTGGCCATGGGCAGGTAACCAAGATCCTGGTCAATGGATCCGAGGGGAGGGTTTTAGAAAATGGTGAGGGGTTGGGGTGGGGGGGCGGATCTAAGAAACATTCCCCTCCCTGGTCAAGACACTCTGGTAGAGAAAGGCCCCATCTTTCTCTGCTGGATGTCATCACTGAAGGCCAAATCTGAGGACCTGCTGAGAACGGCAGAGAGAAGAGCCTTGGTCCAGGCTGAGGCACTGAGCCAGCCCTGCACTTCCCTGCTTCTGACCTTCTCATTAAGCGAGCTTTTTACCATGTCTTTCTTTCACCACCAGAATACCCCCATGGGCCTCCCTGGGGGCTCAGTGGTGAAGAATCCACCTGCCAATGCAAGAGATGCGGGTGCCGCCCCTGGTCTGGGAAGATCCCACATGATATGGAGCAACTAAACCTGTGTGCCACAACTACTGAGCCTGTGCTCTAGAGACCAGGAGCCACAATGACGGAAGCCTGCCTGCCGTGCAGCCTTGCTCCACAACAAGAGAAGCCACCGCAGTAAGAAGCCACCGCACCACAACCAGAGAGCAGCCCCTGCTCGCTGCAACTAGAAGAAAGCCCGCACAGCAGCCAAGACCCAGTACAGCCAAAAAGTAAAAATAAAAACCTCCCTTCCCAAAAAGAAAAAGAATACCTCTGCAATAAAAAAGTTGTTGCAGGCAAGACCCACTTGCGGATGCTAAAATTAGTGGGCCACAGGAGGAGAGATGGGACAGTTGCATGACCTAACGTTACCTCCCCAAGATATTTATTAAGTCCATAGGGAAAAATAGCACCTTTACAGTGTAGAAACCCAGAAGACATCACCTTAACCAAATGGCCAATGTTTTACCACCACCGGTAAAAGGACATTATCAGTCACCTTCTCCCTCTGATATGTTGTTTTTGGAATATTCTTGCCAAACAATGAAAAATCTCAGTCTGACCATGACAAAGCATGAAATAAATCCAAACTGAGACACATGCTATAGAATAACTAGTTAATACTCTTCAAAATTGTTAAGGTTTTGAAAGAGTGAAAGTCAAAGTTGCTCAGTCGTGTCCGACTCTGCGATCCCATAGACTATACAGTCCATGGAATTCTCTAGGCCAGAATACTGGAGTGGGTAGCCTTTCCCTTCTCCAGGGGATCTTCCCAACCCAGGGATTGAACCCAGGTCTCCCACATTGCAGGTGGATTCTTTACCAGCTGAGCCATAAGGGAAGCCCAAGAATACTGGAGTGGGTAAGCCTATCCTTTCTCCAGTGGATCTTCCCAACCTAGGAATCAAACTGGGGTCTCCTGCATTGCAGGCAGATTCTTTACCAACTGCGCTATCAGGGAAGCCCCTTGTGAAAGAGTGAGGTCTGTAAGTTTGGAGGAACTAAGGAGACATGTCACTTCAACATAACATGGGGTCTCAGACTGGTTTCTGGAATAGGAAAAAAAAAGACATTAGTGGAAAAACTGGTAAGATTCAGATAAAGTCTAGTTTAGTTGATAATAGTAAACCAGTATTAATTTTGAGTTTCCATAAGTATTTTGGTTCTGCAGAATGCTGACATTAGGGGAAGCTAGCACTTTGCTGGAGCAGCCGTGAAGAGATACCCCACGTCCAAGGTAAGAGAAACCCAAGTAAGACGGTAGGTTTTGCGAGAGGGCATCAGAGGGCAGACACACTGAAACCATAATCACAGAAAACTAGTCAGTCTGATCACATGGACCACACCCTTGTCTAATGCAATGAAACTACACCATGCCGTGTGGGGCCACCCAAGACGGATGGGTCATGGTGGAGAGGTCTGACAGAATGTGGTCCATTGGAGAAGGGAATGGAAAACCAGTATTTTTGCCTTGAGAACCCCATGAACAGTATGAAAAGGCAAAATGATAGAATACTGAAAGAGGAACTCCCCAGGTTGGTATGGGTAAACTCCAGGAGTTGGTGATGGACAGGGAGGCCTGGTGTGCTGCGATTCATGGGGTCATGAACAGTTGGACATGACTGAGCTCTGAACTGAAACTGAACCGAGGGAGGAATATATGGGAATCCTCTGAGCTATTTTTTGCAACTTTTCTATGAGTCCAAAATTAATTTCTAAGTTTCAAAAAATTAAGCCAATGACACTCTTCTAAACTGTGTTTCCAAAAAGTAGCAACTTCTCCACTTCTGGAATTCACTGTAGTAAAAATTTACTCAGAGATTCCACACAAAAGAGGACTTTATACAATGTAGAAGGATTCCTCTTCTAGTAACTGCATTACTAAATGCAGTTGTATAGGTTGATTATTAAATTTCCTTAATAATAGTATAGAGTATTGGAGTAATTAATGAAAAAAACACACAAGTTTTGAAGTAATGGGCCTATGTTTGTATCCAAGATGTACCACTTAGACTGGTGTGATTGTTAAGTATTTACTCTCTCTGCACCTCAGCATACATGCATAGATGGCACCCCACTCCAGTACTCTTGCCTGGAAAATCCCACGGATGGAGGAGCCTGGTGGGCTGTGGTCCATGGGGTCGCGAAGAGTCGGACACGACTGAGCGACTTCACTTTCATTTTTCACTTTCATGCATTGGAGAAGGAAATGGCAACCCACTCCAGTGTTCATGCCTGGAGAATGCCAGGGACGGGGGAGCCTGGTGGGCTGCCGTCTATGGGGTCGCACAGAGTCAGACACGACTGAAGGGACTTAGCAGCAGCAGCAGCACAGTCAAATTTGGTTGTACACTTTGTTCCTTAGAGCTGAAAACATACGAAATGACATAAGTAACACAGCAAAGACAGAGACTCAGCTTTCATGGTGACTACATTCTGGTGGGGAAGACTCATGACAAATTAGTACCAGTGAAGAAATAAGAATATCAGAGACTGGGATGTGCTATAAAAATACAGTAGGGTGATGAAATGAAGAATGAAAAGAACTAAAGAATTGAATATAGAGGTATTCATTTTAAAAAATGACTGCAGAGTCAGGTGACAAGGACGCTGGATGTGGGACTCCGTGTGGGATGAGACAGGACCTGCCACATGGACATGCCAGGGAAGAATATTCCTGGCAGAGGAAACAGCCAGCGCCAAGGCCTTGTGGTCAAGACACTCAGGTGGCTTCTATGCCTGCAGTGAAGGAGAGTGATATAAGACAGGATTGGAGAAGTGGACAGATTTATTTAAGAGGCTGATGCAGAAGCTCAGTCAGGAGACTACAGTGACCTGAAGTCAGATGTCATCAGTGGAAAGAAAGGTGGGCAGATTCAGTACATAATTGCGGGATCACTGTAGACGGTGACTGCAGCCATGAAATCAAAAGACACTTGCTCCTTGGAAGAAAAGCTATATTAAACCTAGACAGCATATTAAAAAGCAGAGACATCACTTTGCCAACAAAGATTCGCATAGTCAAAGCTAAGGTTTTTCCAGTAGTCATGTACAGATGTGAGAGTTGGACCATAAAGAAGGCTGAGCACCAAAGAATTGATGCGTTTGAACTGTGGTGTTGGAGAAGACCCTTGAGAGTCCTTCGGACAGCAAGGAGATCCAACCAGTCAATCCTAAAGGAAATCAACCCTGAATATTCATTGGAAGGACTGATGTTGAAGCTGAAGTTCCAATACTTTGGCTACATGATGCAAAGAGCCAATTCACTGGAGAACACCCTGATGCTAGGAAAGATTGAGGACAGGAGAAGGGGTGACAGAGGATGAGATGGTTGGGTGGCATCACTGACTCAATGGACATGAGTTTGAGCAAACTTTGGGAGATGGTGAGGACAGGGAAACCGGGCATGCTGCAGTCCACGGGGCTGCAAAGAGTCAGACACAACTTAGCAACTGAAAACAACCAGGCTTAGACAGGGTTTGCAGATGGATTAGATGTAAAGATAGGTCTGAGGGGAAAAGCAGAGTCAAGAATGGATATCTGGTTTCTGGACTGATCACCTGGAGCGGATGGTGATGCCATTTACTGAGCCCTAGAAGCAGATGGAAAAATGGGTCAGAAGCAATATGTAAAGAGATAATGCTTGAAAACTTTGCCAAGTCTGATTCATGAAGTGCAGGATAGAAACAAACCAGAAAATAACCCCACACCAGACCCATCATAATGAAACTGAAGAAAAACAAAGAGAGGCATCTTCAAAGCATTTAGAAAATAAATACACACCTTCAAAGGAACTGACTTATCTATAGAAATAATAAAAAGTGAAAGACCATGGAATGAAAATGAAAGAAAATAACTTCCAACATAGAATTCTATCCTCACTGGAAATAACCTTTAAAAGCAAAGGCAAAATAAAGACATTTCTAATCACATAAAAACTAAGAGAATGCATCATTAGTTCAGTTTAGTTCAGTTCAGTCGCTTAGTCGTGTCCGACTATTTGCGACCCCATGAATCCCAGCACGCCAGGCCTCCCTGTCCATCACCAACTCCCAGAGTTCACTCAGACTCACATCCATCGAGTCCATGATGCCATCCAGCCATCTCATCCTCTGTCGTCCCCTTCTCCTCCTGCCCCCAGTCCCTCCCAGCATCAGAGTCTTTTCCAATAAGTCAACTCTTTGCATGAGGTGGCCAAAGTACTGGAGTTTCAGCTTCAGCATCATTCCTTCCAATGAAATCCCAGGGCTGATCTCCTTCAGAATGGACTGGTTGGATCTCCTTGCAATCCAAGGGACTCTCAAGAGTCTTCTCCAACACCACACTTCAAAAACATCAATTCTTTGGCGCTCTGCCTTCTTCACAGTCCAACTCTCACATCCATACATGACCACAGGAAAAACCATAGCCTTGACTAGATGGACCTTTGTTGGCAAAGTAATATCTCTGCTTTTGAATATGCTATCTAGGTTGGTCATAACTTTTCTTCCAAGGAGTAAGCGTCTTTTAATTTCATGGCTGCAGTCACCATCTGCAGTGATTTTGGAGCCCAAAAAAATAAAGTCTGACACTGTTTCTACTGTTTCCTCATCCATTTCCCATGAAGTGATGGGACCGGATGCCATGATCTTCATTTTCTGAATGTTGAGCTTTAAGCAAGTCTTTTCACTCTCCTCTTTCACTTTCATCAAGAGGCTTTTTAGTTCCTCTTCACTTTCATTAGCATGGGTTTAAAAAAGAAACACGAAAGGAATTCTTCAGGAAGAAGGAAATTGACCACAGAAGAAACACTGAAATGCAGGAAGGAAAGAAGAGCGATGGACAGTAAATATCTTGGTAAGTCTAAGCGAATACTGGCTTCTAACATCAATTATGATAATGTCAGTGAGGACTTCCTTGGTGGCACAGTGGATGAGAATCCGCCTGCCAATGCAAGGGGCACAGGTTCGATCCCTAGTCTGGGAAGATCCCACATGCCAAGGAGCAACTGAGCTACAACTACTAAGCCTGTGCTCTAGAGCCCGGGTGCCACAACTACTGAGCCTGCCCACTGCAACTAGCGAGGAGCCCCTGCCCCCTGCTACTAGAGAAAAGTCCACCCCAAAGCAACAAAGGCCCAGCACGGCCAAAAATAAATGAATGCAAAAACAGGATAGAAAAAATAATAGTAATGTTTGTTGTATAAGTTATATACACAGCCATCCCTCAGTATCATGGGAGATTGGTTCCGGGACCCCCACCCCCACCTCGTGAGTACCAAAATCCGAGGATGCTCAAGTCCAAGGATGGCATAGTACTGTCAGTTGTCCATGTTCACGGGTCCCCCATCTGTGGATTCAACCAATCATGGTGTAGAAGCCACAGAAGGGAGGGCTGACTGCGTATATATATGCTAAACACACACTGAATCTGAATACACAACAAATAGCAAACGGCAGAAAGGGTAAAATGGGGTTAAAGTGTTCTAAAACCCTGAAGGGGTCAAAATTACCAGTTTTTCTTGCACTCTTTTAAAAATCAAGAATGCCTGTTGAAATCACAAGGATAACCACTGAAAGAAGAGCAAAAGAATGAAATACAGAAGTGAAAACTGGAATTTAAGAAATGGCTGATTAAACTGCAAGGAGATCCAACCAGTCCATTCTGAAGGAGATCAGCCCTGGGATTTCTTTGGAAGGAATGATGCTAAAGCTGAAACTCCAGGACTCTGGCCACCTCATGCGAAGAGTTGACTTATTGGAAAAGACTCTGATGCTGGGAGGGACTGGGGGCAGGAGGAGAAGGGGACGACAGAGGATGAGATGGCTGGATGGCATCACGGACTCGATGGACGTGAGTCTGAGTGAACTCCGGGAGTTGGTGATGGACAGGGAGGCCTGGTGTGCTGGGATTCATGGGGTCGCAAAGAGTCGGACACGACTGAGCGACTGAGCTGAACTGAACTGAATCTAAAAGAAAGAAGAGAAAAAGAAAAACAAAACAGATAGGGTAAAACTAAATACATTAGTGATCATATTAAAAGTAAATAAACCAAGCGTACCAATTTAGCCTCCCCACCATCATATAGATATTGTTAGCCACAATTAACAGGTAAAGAATTTGAGGCACAGAGAGGTGAGCTGTCCAAGATTGTCCAGCTAGGAAGTCATGGTACCAGGGTTCAAACCTAGGAGCCTGTCCCCGAGGCCTGAGCACGCCACTTCCCCTCTGTTCACCCAACACTGTTTCAGGTCAGCACAGGACTCTACCAGATTCCTGTAACAAGTTCCTAACCAGGGCTTGCTGGTGCCACGTCGTTGCCATGGTGACCATGCTAACTGGATCTCATCTCTCTTCCAAATTAAAATCACTTCCTGGATTCTCATTTACTTCAGGACAAATGTGTATGGTCATAAAAGATCCTTCCAGATGAAGCCTCTGGCAACCTCCCTCCCCCTTCAGCCACTGCTTCCTGCCTTCCTGTCCTACATTCCAGAAGACTGGACTCCTGAGATTTCCAGAAAGCACAAGCAGTTTCCCCAGCCTGGGATGAGCAAGTTATGCTCAGATGCCTGCTCCTCTGTAGAGGTCCCCTGAAGGTCAGGGTCAGCCCCTCCTCCCCATCCCGAGGCCTTTCTCTGTGCCACGCCCTGTGCTGAATGCTTAGGGCATCTTTCCGGTTTAACTCCATGAAGTACCATCACTCTTCATCTTCTAGACAGAAAGCCAAATGCAGAAAGGCTAAGTGGATTACCCAAGCAAATCCACTCCTCCAGTTGGTAAATATTTACTTAGTAACTACTTAGTAGTGACTTACTTGTGCCTGGCACTCTCCTAGGTGGTGGGAAAAGAACAGAACAAACAGCCCTGCCCTCCTGTGAGCACACAAACCATTTTAGGTATACACACTGTACCCCACACACAGCTCTAGTGGTAAAGAGCCTGCCTGCCAACGCAGGAGACGCAGGTTTGATGTTTGGGAGGGGAAGACCCCCTGGAGGAGGGCATGGCAACCCTCTCCAGTATTCTTGCCTGGAGAATCCACGTGAACAGAAGAGCCTGGTGGGCTACAGTCTGTAGGGCCATGGAGTCGGACATGACGAGCGACCTGGCACACATGACTGCATGCTGCATATATACTGTGCAGATAGTGGCTGTTGGTACTAAGTGACAGGAAGCAAAGTAGGGAGGAGGGAGAAAATGTGAGGCTGGGTGCAGTGTTTTAAAAGGTGGCCAGGGCACACCTAGCTAAGAGGCTGACATCTGATAAAAGACATTAGGAGATAAGGGAGTGAGCCCGGGCACCTCAAGAGACAAGGCTTCTGAGCACAACAGCAGGAAGTGGCTGGAGATGGGGTGGGAATATGGAGGTGCCTTGAGGGAGGAAAAGCAGAAAGCACATGCTGAAATCTTCATTATCTATCCACCAACCTAACCCCGACTAGACAGCGAGTTCCTTGGAGAACGGCGTTGCTAAACAAAGAAAAGTGAAAGTGAAGTCACTCAGTTGTGTCCGACCCTTTGGGACCCCATGGGCTGTAGACTGCCAGGCTCCTCCATCCATGCTCCTCCGTCCATGGGATTTTCCAGGCAAGAATACTGGAGTGGTTTGCTGTTTCCTTCTCCAGGGAATCTTCCCAACCCAGGAATCGAACCTGGGTCTCCCACACTGCAGGCAGACTCTTTATCATCTGAGCCACCAGGGAAGCTTGGACTTTAATTTTGAATCAGACAATTAAAGGGGTGCTTTCCCCAACACACCCTTTTATGGATTTGGAATCCTGAGGCTGGCGCTGACCACACAGCTGCCCACCCCGTGCCTTCCCTTTCCTGCTCTCTGGAGATGAGGACTCTGACACAACGCCCCTGTGTCCTAGGAACTGGATCTGTACACCGAGGGCCTCTATGAAATCTTCCTAAACCAAGGAAAGCTACAGGAGAGCCTGCTGGCAGCAGGGAAGCCCAATTCTGACTGCAACACTGGTTTCACTCACGTTGTCTTCCCACTTTCTTAAAGAAAAACTGAGTTGTTTTAAATCCAAAGAGCAAGTCAAATTAATGTCAGCCTCCTGCATATGCCAAGAAACAGGGTACCAAGCTGATGGGTTACGCTGCATCAGGCAAAAACCTGTCTGGGAGAGGAGAGCTCTGGTCTTCTGTGTGGAAATGTGGGGAGGGGGTGAGAAACACGGCTGAGGCCAGACCAAGTCAGGACTGAGCTGCAGAGGGTTCTTAATGAGGAAGACTCAACCCACCCAAAGAGGGCACACCTACCATACGACCCATCTCAAGACAGAGAACAGAGCCACGAAAAGAAAACCCAAGACGTCCACCTGGGAGAATTCAGGAGGTGCCAGGGATGGAGAAAGGGCATCCTGGGGGCTGAGGGTGGCTTCAAGCCACACCCTGTGGAGTGACAGTGACCTGGAATCAGTCACGAGACCCACAGGAATACGTGTGCCAGGGAGAGGGGATTTATCAGGCCTTTGCTTTTTCCAGGAAGACTGACACAGAAGGGAAACATGTGTGGGGAGATACTGATCATTCAAATATTTGAAAATCATCTTCCAAATTCTAAGGAGACAGTGATCTTTCAATACTTGCCTTATTATTAAAATGACTACGGTATCTGTATTTTACAACGTGAACATTTTCGGACATTAAAGATGCCTCTCAAACGATCAGTGTACTACATGGTTACATTCTCTCATACAACCTAAAGCACAATCTTACCAGTTAAAATTAGGTTTATGGTGCTGTACTTTAGGTTTTATGGTTCACTCATCCTTGGTTAGGAACAGCCTCCCCGCCCTAACCCTAAACCATAATGCTGTGCCATAGGAAAATAAGATCTGTCCTGTGATCTGTATCCAACAATTCTTAGGAAAAATGATGGCTGGTGGTACTTATCTAAACTGAAACCCCTGTCCACTTAATAATGCTCCTCAACTCATATCAAAGAAGCATTCCCACACAGGCTAAGAACTTGAAGGATGGACACCGTTGATAATGCTGACCTCTAGTGCCCCCAAGTGGTTGTAGGTGATGTGACATCCTCAATAGGGAGTCATCCTGAGAGGTGACATCTTCATCACAACAGGATGGAGGAAAAAGAAGCTATCAGGGGCAAGAGGGTCCAGAAAAGATGGTTCCTTTTAAACCGCTGTTGCCTCCCATCATAAAATCTTGGTAGAAGAGAGAAATAATACAAAAGTTGGAAAGCCCACTGGAACTGAGTTAAAATGTGAGTTTTTATCTACTTCCAGGGCCCATGCCTCTTGAAGAAAATGGCTGCATTTACTCTTGGTTATGAAAATTAAATAAGCATGGATGAGATTTTTTGTTTGTTTTAAAATGTTACTTACAAAATGTATGTATCCTTCTGCAACTTGTTTTCACTTAATACTACAACTTTAAAGCATTTTGTATCCATCAGTATAGTACAAGTACCTGTTTAATTTCCAAAGTTAGTTTAACACCAAAAATATGGAGGTTGGCAAGGGGAGAAAGAGGAATATGGCTTGAAGAGGGCATCATGTAATAAATTTATTATATTTCATTACATTTTTCCACTTTTCTCTTAAATTCCAACTGTATACTATATAATCAACTGCTGTTCCAGAAATAAAACATTTTAAACATAAAAATATAAATTTTGCTTCTTAAAAGTGCATACACTTTGAATAATAAAACATACAAATAAATAACAGAAGTCAGTGACATATCTCATGCACTTGTTCTAAAATAATTTAAAATGTATGATACACTTTGTTCCCAGCCTCAAGGAAAGACATTCTGCCTTCCATATTACTGTACAACTAAAAAAGAAAATCATACACAAATCACTATGAATGGTGCATGACCACCACCAAAGCATTTTGTTATACAGTGATATGACATGCAGCTTTTAAGACAACTATAGAAATTCCACGGTAAAAACTTAAGAGTTCAATCAAGAAACTACTTTTGTAATGGGGCTTGAATTCAATTTTAACCAGTGGTGAGAGGCACAGTTGGTGAGCAAAACCAAAGGGAACATAAATGCATATGTGAAAGGCCTACAAGGAGAACTTCAGCTCCAGAAACACAGTAACTGCCTCCCCATTTGGTATAATGACACCTCACCATTTAAAATAGCACCTAGGGGATTTCATATTGCATTTTCACCGTTACAACTGGTATCACTGCTCAGGGCAGCCTTTCTAAAGGAGCATTTCCAACTTGGGTTTTTACTTCTAACTGATTCCTTGAAGTGTTGAAAACCTCCAGTAAACTGTGTTTTCTTCTTCTGTAGGCAGCATCATGCTTAACAGGCAGCAATCACCTGAGAAGCACAGCAGCTTATTTTGAATATATTCTTAGTGCATTCAGCTCACCACAGATTAAAACTAAATTTCATTCGCCTCCATAGGTAACATGTACTGCCAAATTTTTGGATGCATAGTCATTTTTTTAGTTACATGAAAAAAATACTGAGGGTTACTGACCACCGCCCTCCCCCCCCAAAAAAAAACCCCAAATAAAATGCTTCACAGTCATTTAAAAAAAAAAATCCTGAAACTACATTCTGGATAGTAAGAGAGTGAGCTAAATATTCCTAAAGAGGAAATTGGGCAGCAGCCTAGGGTTTGCTACTATAACTATTACCAGGTGACCATGGTCTATCAGAATCAGGGACAGCTTTTTCAAAGCCACTGGAGGTTTTACTTTAGCATTTTCTAACTCAGAGTGACCACCCTGCTCCCTGCCAAGGTCTGGCCCTGCTGTGGCCTCTGGTAGAGAGGCTGTGGGAAGGAGGCAAGCCCCATGGGACACTGACGGCTCCAGTGAACTACAGACCCCTGGCTCCCACCAGACGGGCAAGGGCTGAGGCACTCAATGCTCCGAGCTCCTCACATCAGAAAGGCAGCCCCCCTTATTTCAAACAGGAGTTTGGTCAGTTAACGTTTTTTTTTTTTCCCTTGTCTCTCTCTCCAAAGCAACAGAGGACTCTGAGTCATTTGTGAGTACTTCACAAGGCAGTGATTCTCGCCATATTTCTCAGCAAAGGGAAGGTGTATCACAGTGCTTCTCAACTCTGCAAATTAGAAACACTTCCGAGCTTTAAATATCTTGATGGTAGCTCCTGGGACCTGCCACTACACTAATTAGATCAAAAGCTGAGGAGTGGGACCGAGGCATTTTTAAAAGTTCCCCAGACAATTCTAGTGAGCGCTGGGTATCCCAACCTCAGACAAGTTCTTCGCAAGAGGCTTGATGGAATCCGGGAGAGTACATGAGATCTGAAAAAAGCCTCCCAAGTCTGGATCTCCCTTCTCCCTCAACTGGGAAACACCAGTCTTAGACGACTGTGAGCAGCTCTAGAACCTAATCCTCTGTGGACGCTACCGTACACTCACAGCTCAGTCGCACTGTGACCAGTGGTGGGGAAAGTGCCAAAGCTTTCCAGAACAGCTCTAAGTCTCTACAAAAGTGTCTGAAAATTGTTAGCACTGTTAGAAGTCACATTCTTTCCTTGTGACCACGATAGAACCCTAAAAGATATAAAACATTAAGATCTATAGAAAATGGCAGGTCATTTTTAGAACAAAATACTTTAGGAAAGTCTTCTGGCTAAATACAGTATATAAACCACTGTGTGTTCAACACACCCATTTCCACTCCTGCTTGCAAAATACTTATTTTACACACAATCTTGCCAATGATTAAAAAAAAAAAAAAAAACCCGGCCAAGAGAAACACATGCAAAGCAAAACAAAAAATCACATTCATGCTTTTCAATACTGATTATAGAATTACAGATTCAAAAATAGAGCTCCAGAATCTAAGAGATGTCTTTTTTTTTTCAAACTCACATTGAGTGTAAGTAGTCTGTATTTTTTCTTAGTTGTTTGCATAGGTAGTAACAGCATGCTTGCTGGGTTAGACGGAGGCCATGCAAAATTATTTCCATTACTTGGGGGAAAAAAATGATTGGTCATGCTCAAAATGCAGATGCAAAAACACTTTGAGAGTTGATCAAACGGCAGTATGGACTGTCCATTTAAATAAACGCATGGGATTTCCTCCCCAAAATATGAAGTTAGCAATAACATTACCCTTTAAGAAATTGAACACAGACAGCCTGCACAGTAACAGCTATTTCTTGTGTTTATGTTTATGATATAGGCACTGGTTTGTCAGCAACTTTGCTCTTCTCAATTCCAAGTAATACAAAGTTCAGTGTGCCTCATAGAATACGTTTTATTGAAACTGTGCTTGTGATTTGCATACTAGCTCAAAAATCCAACCCAGGAACACTAATAATCTTTGCATCCAATAATTATTATAACCTACACAGGGAAACAGTATCTCCAGCTGCTCAGTAATTGGTCAGAATGAAATTTAACATTGATGTCAATCTACTTTTTAAAACACGTTTATTTGAAATAAATGAGCTTTGTTCACAGCTCTTCTGTTCCTTTTCTCGTAAAGGCTGTCACTTCTGTTTCCTTTACATTCTGTCCTGTTTTCTTCATGATAGGTTATTTTAGAGGGATGACCATTTCCCCCCCACCACCCACAGAAATCCCCGCATCCACCTCACACAAATGCAGGTGACCAAATTCTAAAGAAGAGGGACTGCAGATCGGATTTCCAACCTCTTAGTCGAGACAGCACAGTCTGAAACAGAGGATGTGACAGAAAAATGTCTCCAAAGATGAAGAAGGGCACTGTTGGTTTCCAGAACAGAGCAGACTTGTTCAGGAGGTCCCCAAGCCTCGGCCGATCACCAGGATCCACTTGAGCTTCCTGCTTGGGAGGACTGTCGCCCCGTCTAGGACGTCACTGGCACCCCTGGTTCAGCGGTGCTCCCAGGGCCCATCAGCTGCACGAACTCCCGAAGCTCGCAGCTTGCCTTTACAAGCAAAGCAGGCCCTCAACGAATGTTTGCCGAATGCATGATGAAAGGAGGATGGCAGAAGAGGTCAGGGCAGCCTCACAGACAGCAACAGTACTCTGCGAAACCACAAACACTCCCACACCCATTTCTATCTGCCCAGTGGAGCATTACTTACTTTCAGCTAGGCTGCTTTTAGGATGAGAAAATACACAGAAAAGGTGGGAGACGGTCTTGGGGTGCCACACGCTTAAGTTTCTTTGTGCTTCCCCATTACATTAGGGGTTACAAAGGCAAGGTGCAGGGCTGTTGGAAGGAATGATGAAGACTCAGTGCACCCGATGTTCACGGGAAAAGAAATCAAGGATAAAGGTTTTAAAAAGCAAACAAACATTACAGATGCAACACTACTGTTGGTGATTATTTTGTGCCTATCAGGAAATATGACTGCTCTAATTAGGCCCACCTGGTTGTCAACTAGGAAGGGGTCTACCATCTTTAGCAGATGATTTTTAACCCCAAAACACATATAAGCTCATTGTGCCAAACATCACTGAGAAGAGAAAAAACAGAACACCGAGTCCCTAACTCCACCAAAGAACAGAACTGAACCAAGTGTAATTTTTCTAGAAGATACTTCACATCACAAAGAGCATCTCCAAACTTTTGGGCAAAATATCCTTTTTCTGTGGCTTAAAGGTTGCAACCTAATAACTAAGGATGAAATTTTCACTGCTTACCAAGATGCCTAGACAGTGCCATACTTCCTGATTTCTTTAACATTAAAATCTGAAACAGGAACTAAATTCCATAGACATACAGTTTATAGATATGCAAAGTTTATTTCTAGATCCCATGGAACTTTAATATATTTCATAGATTTGGGTTGTTTTTTTTATTATTATATAAAGACACTAAACACAACAGAAAATCCATTCTTGGAGAACTCCGAAATATTTACCCCTGGGAAAATTAAATTACATTCTATTAATGCTTAACTGTTTATATTCCCCACCTCCCCTCCAAAAAAAGTGTTATTAAAACACTGAGTAGTCCAACTGTGATTCTAAGACTGTTTCAGAGCTTCAGATAAAAGATTTCAAATGAGATTTACCTATTAAAGAAAGATGAGAGGTTCAAATAGACAAACACTCAATTCCAGATATTGACAACCCCACATCTGGTGCAATCTTTTCAGGAAATCAAAGTGATACAGGAAAACTCACAGTGGCTAAACACTGATGGAGCTGTCAATGTGCTGCTCGAAGCAACAAGATCAAGATGGAAGGCAGTCACAGCCCGGCAGGGGAGAGTGAGGCTGCTCTGGGGAGCCAGACGCCTGCACGGTGAGATGAGGACTCCTGGTAGAGTGGTGAAGTCAGGATCAAGCACAACAGGCTCAGAGTAAGTGGATTTCACGGAGCACTAGCATAACTCTCACAAGGCCAGATGTGCTGTCTTAAACGTCGCAGGGGTCTACAATTTCAGCTTACCCCCAACACACGTGGCCTCCAGACTTGCAGGTTAACCTGCTTGTGCTCAAATTAGCAGCAAAATAAAGCAACCTACTAGAAGCATCTCCCTAGAGGCATTCACAGAAAAGAAAGGGGGAAAAAAGAAAAACAGGGCAGTGCAGAACCCATAGCTATGCAGGTAATGTATGTTCTAGTTACTTCGCACACGGCAATACTGAAGAGGGAGATTATATGAATGGATCCGTGTACAAGGTGTTCAGGAAGAACCTGAAGAGTCCATGACTTAAAAAAAAAGTTAATATGTAAACGCATATAAACTTAGCATGCCATATTTCACAGCAAAGTGACAAACGCTATTCAAAGAGAATCAGAACCATGACTCTCTTCGACATTTTTAAAAAATGGAAAATAAAAAAGCTAAAAATCCCAGAACACCTCCTAAAAGCTTGAAATAATCTATATACATATCTTGCCTATCTGTGAATTTCTTGAGGTTCCCTTTTTCTCTAAACAAGAAACGCAATTTTCACTGACAATGCCAGATGAAACAGGCTCCAGCCTGCTTGTGAGTTTCATTACATCTTCAGCACAAAGAAGAAATAAATGCATTCCTGAAAAACAATCCCAACGAAGCCTGACAGGCAGGACCAGTGTGCACATAACACTGTCACACGTCGCTCGAAAACACCACCACTGGCTGCTGGCATCAGGCGACTTCTTTCCTCTCCAGGTTACAAGACGAGGAAACACGGGTGTGCGCACTCGGGGCAGCATGGGGCTTTCCATTTCTAACATAGGAAAAAAAGCAACACCAGAGAAGGAAATGGCACAGATTTATGCATCCAGTCTAGAATTCATTTCTTTTTTTCCAGGAATTTTCTATAGTCCATTTCAAAACCCCAATGACCTTAGTGAGCAAATTTACAAGGGAAAAAAAAAATGTTAACTACTAGTGATTGGCTTTCTGGCTATCCGACTTGCCATCTCTTAAAACACATCCCACAGGTCAAGACAGCTTATGGCAATGCACGTCTTTGCAGATAGGAAGGTGGTGAAAGACTTCATTTCTACCTCTAAAAACTTCTCTCTGTGGCAGTAGGAGAAACAACAGCAACCCACAGGCCACCTTGTCTGATCCTTTCACGGATGCGCAACCGTCCTACACTAGCTGAGTATATACCTGAGAAACGTTAGTGTGAAAATATTGCCCTTGACAAAAACTGGTAAGATGGGGCCAAAGTGCAGAAAGCGACAGTTTTCCCCTCGGTTTATTTCACTGTTAGTGTCACAGTTCATAAGAGTTCCTGGTGCCACGTGACAATCCACAGCTGACGACAAATTCCGCTCAGATGAAACGAGAGTCAAGTAATTCATCCTTCTACAGAGCACACTAGTGATAGCTTAACTGGTTTCACAGGTTTCAAATCCCTAGTGTCCAATGAAAGTCGTTAAGAGTTCTCTAGAAAGAAATATGTACAGTTACTAAAGGGACCGTCCAGGGTATCGTCTATAATTATTTCAGTTAGCTTGGTGTCAATGCTTTGCCTATGGCTGTTATTTGGTTCAATGGCAGAATAAGGCGACGCTTTTAACAATTTGCAATTGAATTCTCCATATACACACACGCGCGCACAAACACACACGCGCGCACACACACACACACACACACACACACACACACACACACGGCAGGCACATGACCCCCAAAAAATACAAAACAGAAGCATAAAGGGCTTTGGTGGGAGGGAAGGGGTTCTAAATAAATTAACATCTTTACAGATAAAACACCTGGACTGCAGAAGTATCACTGAGGTTTCTGAGAAGGCCGTGCAGAGGTTTGCATGCTAGAAGGTAACTTTCTGGAGGATTTCTCAGCAGGCTGCCTGCACCCAGGAGACGAGGGCGCTGCAGAATCGAGCTGAGAAGTCTTGGGCTTGCGAGCGGACAGCAGGGAAAGTTTAGCAGCAGCGGGGTCCTTGGAGGCGAGCAGCTCTTTCCCAACCGCACTGGCATTTGGCTGCTGGGAGCCTGGCGACTGGGAGCCTTTCTCTGCCTTGTCATCCACTGCGCTCTTACAGACGGACCTGACGGAGCCCCCGCCCGCCTTCTTGGACAGCAAGGCGGTCTTGCCTAGATCTGTCGACCGCCGGGTCTCTTTCTGTCTCAAGGCCGACTTGAAGAAGGACAGCCCCTTGTCCTCGGACTTGCTGTCCCTCTTCAGACCAGCCTTCACGCTCATGCTGGGGGAGCGCAGGCTGGCCATGGAGGAGCTCCGCACGTGCTTGCTATCCGCCCTGCCGTCCCCGGCCCTGGCCTGGCTCACGCGCGGGGAGTTGGGTTTGGAGCTGGAGGTGACGCTGGCCCTGTCGGAAACCAGGCTGTGTCTGGAGCCCTCTCGGCTTAAGCTCCTGTCTGAAGTCCTGCTCTTCCCAGGAGGGAAGGGGCCCCTCGGGGCAGGGCCTGAGGCTTTCTTTGCAGATGTGGAGGAAGCAGTGTAAGCGAGGGAAGAAGCCGACTTCTGCTTCTGGAGCGAAGGGGACGACACTGACTCGTGGGACTTGGGGGAGGACTCCTTCTTTGGGGCAGGGGCAGGGGAGGAATGCCGTCCACTGGCCCTGGAGGAAGAATCGGCTTTGCTTCGGGAGCGGGAGGGCTTTACGGACACTTTTACGGGAACGGGAGAAGAAGGGGACGTACTGGAAAGAGAGGACTCCTGGCTGGCCAAGGCTGGTCTCCCCTTCCGCAAGCTTCGATCTGGCTCAGAAGTGCCTTTGGCGCTGGGGGATCTCTTGGTTGTGCTCTCTGGTTTCTTTGCGAGGGAGCCTGGGTGGCTTGGGGATTTCACCTCTTTGACTGGAGAGCTGTCTACAGAATCGCTCTGATCCACGTATGCAATCTGGTTATTGTTATCAAATGGATCAGAGACAGGGGGCAAGTGATCCCCATGTGCTGAGCTTCTGCTCTGTGTGTCCACCACGCTGGAGTTCAACTTGCGGGCATCTGACTCGTCTCTGAACACACCTTCCATGACAGCCAGAGGGGCCCGACCCACAGCCTTGTGCTCCCGCCGACTGTGACTGTCACTCGAGTCCTGGTGGCTGCTGGACAGGTTCCTCAAGCTACCGAAGCAGGAGATGGAGACCTTGTCATCCACTGCCTCCCCGATCTTCTCCAGGGTGGACGCAGAGGTGTGAATCGGAGAGTCTCCTGAGAAGCGGGAAGGGGAACTGGAGCGCATTTGCAGCTTGGCAGACAGGGACCAGGAAGGCCGGATGCAATTTTCATTGACGGCCAAGGGGCTGGTGACAGACGGTCTGGATGACAAGCTCTGGCGCTGGACACTTCTCACGAACGGACGAGTTGAGAAGCCTCCTGAATGCAGCAAAGAGATTACCGTTAAGCCAAGCCAACAAGATGCGCTAGTAACATCTACAGAACAAAGGAAGGCCAGCCTCAGGGGACGACGGGAGCGTGACCTTCAGAGCC
The DNA here is from genome assembly GCF_001704415.2 of Capra hircus. NCBI lineage: Eukaryota > Metazoa > Chordata > Mammalia > Artiodactyla > Bovidae > Capra > Capra hircus. Next base: position 20,696,468 of record NC_030832.1, read on the forward strand.
AGTGCGTCTGGGGTCAGTGAGTCATCACGTGATTTTAACTTTTCTGAGCCTTTACCAATAAAATAGGGGCATTCTAACTTCGGGAGCAGCAAAGCACCTTCTTGCTCAACATTAGGGCTCGGCAGACTTTTACTCTAACGGCCAAGACAGTAAATATTTTAGGCTTTGTGGGGCAGCTGTTCAACTCTGCCCCCCTAGTGCAAAAGCAGCCACAGGCAACAAATAAACAAACAGGCGTGGCTGTGTTCCAACAAAACTTTTGTCAACAAATAAAGACAGGGGCCATATTTGGCCTGTGGGCCATAATTTCCTGACCCTTGTAACTCACAGAGCTACTAGAAGAATTAAATAAAGTCTTCAAAGTCCTGTGCCTGGCAAGGTACCTGACATTGCACACTGCCCAATAAACGTGAGCAGTTCATCTTACTAAGGACACTGGGGCCCACAGCAGCAAGGTCTGTGCCCGTGACCACAAAGGTAATTAGAGGCAGAGCCAGCAACAGAACCACAACCCCTTCCCCAAACTCAACATCACAGGCAGGCGGGCCTGTGATCACTGGCTGTGAATGCCATCAGTGGAAAGGACTAGAGACAATATACTTCTACCCTGAGTGCCTTAAAACTTTCAAGAAAAATATTCATAATTAGAGCAGTAAGTGACTTTGAACTTCCAAAGAAAATATTCTAAATGAAATTCTCCACACTTGCTACTGGAGCTGTGGTATTAATACAGCTCCGTCTGGATGAGACCCTGAGAGACAGGCCCTGGGCCATGGGCATCACCCAGCACGACTGTATGATGATGACCCCAAAGAGGATACTGATTCCCCCAACTCCGCCATTTAGAACAGACTGGAGGCAAACCATATCTAGGCTCACTGTTGAAACAGCGAGCTCGAAGTTTAAAGGCTTTGCTGAAAACCACCTCTAAATAATAAACAAGCGGAGGGGCACTGTCAGTTTTTCATAAAATGTCAGGAGTGCCAGCCAGGAGCTTGGTGGTTACATCCCAAGACTCTTACGCTACAAATGAAGACGCAACAGTCGGAAGAAGGGGCAGAGCTGGAGGTGGGACGGAGTTCTCCACGTCGGGCCTTCCTCCAGACTCCTGTTTTCTTCCTGCAGTTTGTGTTCAGATTTACCCATCACCACCAGCAAGCAGCAGTTTACTAGAAGCGATGGAAATGCAGGCCACAGACTGACTGAGGCCTGCTGGGGGTGAGTCACCGAGCTCATGGTATCCCATAGAGGCTGAGCTCACTCTCTCCCCCTCCCAACGCTCAGGACTCCAGCTGCCTGATCGCCTCCCCACAGCTTGGGGTCCTGCGTGGAACGGAGGGCTGTGTTGCCACTAGTCCAGCGGAAGCTGAAGGCGAAAACACCAGAGCTCAATTTTTATCAGCTTTTCCAAGCTCGCATACTGTGACTATTTTCAAAATTCCCCCAAACAGCTTTATGCAAAGGCAATGGCTTCTGTTCTAGCTGCTTCTGCACTCCCCAAGCACACACCACAAGTCCCTCCAGGGAGACAGCGTGGTGGGAAGGAGAAGCAGAGCAAGTCAGGCGCTCCCACACCAGGCCCCGCATAGCAGCTCATCCCCAGGCAGCCTCCCGCAAAGCCCTCGGCAAATCGCAAGCTCGCTGAGTCCCCTCACAGCTACTCTGAAGAGTTTAAGAAGCACTGTGATTAAACTGTACCCGTTACCGTACAGAGTTAAAGTTCTAACCTCCACGTTTAGATTTTAAAAGTGAAAAACGACAAAGTGGAAGGAGAAAGTCCTGGATCCCAGAGGAAAAGCGAAAGGCCCGGTGATATAAAAGGTTACATACGATGGTGACCACAGCCACGCAGTCCCCTCACTGTCACCCTCTTTGATGCTCCCCCAACCCCTTCTTGGGACTTGGCTCCTCAATACGAGGGAGCCTGTATGCGTGTCCACAAGTCGCCGTTTTGGAAATCTGTCACCGAAACCCAGACCCACCGTCGTCTTCACTCCTCTCCCCGGTCATCTCCACGGACTCAGACAGCGAGGCCAGGGAGGTGCGTCTGGAGGAAGCCGCAGAGGTCACGCTGGCTTGCTTGCTCCCCGGGAGTCGGCTCACCCAGTGTTCACACAAGGAGGAACTCGTGGAGCCTGCAGGAAAGGAAGCGGGCACCGAGGTCAGGCCAGAAGCCCGGGGACCTCACTGTCGGGCCAGCGCTAACTCCCAGGCCCCACACCATGCCTGCTCGAATGCCCACTGTGAGGATGAAAAAGAGGGCAGACTCCCACTCACGTCTGTAGCTGTAAAATCCAAGTACAGGGACGGACACTTCATAAAGCAAAGTCTTAAGAGCCAGCAACAGAATGGAACAGACACAACTGTTCATACCTTCCATCTACCCGAGAAACGTTTACTGAGCACTACAGCACTGTTCTAAGCACTTGCAGTAACACTCCAGACAGACAGACGAAAGCCAGCAGCGGTGTACTGTTACTTTCTTGGCCTGTTTGGTGAAATTTTTAAATCATTTAAACCACAGTATTAATATACAACAAGCAAGCACACACACACACACAGGGCCACGTGCCATTCTGTCTTGTCTGTTCCAGGAAGGCCCTTAAATGAGTTAGGACAACAGAAACCACTCCTGAGATGGAGAGCGTGCAGCAGCATGACCGTCTCGAGGAGACCTCAAGGGGGTGTCAGGTCCGAGCACATCTGACTCTGGAAAGCACTGCGGGACGGCACTAGAGCCGTGAGTTCGCACCTTCTGTGAACGAAGACAGCAGCTTCAGACTGAGTGCTGTACCGTGTGGGGCGTGATGCACCAGGGGTCTCTCTGTCTCAGCGACGCTTTCTCTGAGCGGCTTCCGGCTTATCCCTCACAAGCTTTGAGGGGCGCAGGGATGAATAACTGATCACACACTGCCACGTTCCCGAACTCTGTCCTATTCTCTCAACCCCAACGTGGCATTAAGACGCCTTCTCCCCGTTTGGATTGTGTGTGGCTGCATCAACATTAAGTGTGGATACTGGTTCTTGTGTTTGTTTAACACAACAGACTAGATCTCATCAAACTAAACCCAAGCCCTCTGCAATTATTACAGCCTTCAATCCTTCCCCTAACAGAATAGGCCAATCTTACTGGAAAAAAAGAATAATTTGTAACGGTGCTTACCCTTTACAAAAGGCTTTAATGCCAAGTTTACCTGATCTGATGGACACAACGACCTCATGAGGTAGGTAGTATTATTACACCCATGTTACGGATGACAAATATGTGGCTTAGATGGGACATGCTCCAAGATAACCCGACCAAGGGGTGGCAAAGCCGAGTCTGGTTCTGTTTCCAAATCGCTCGGTCCCTCTACTCTGTGAGCGCCCGGTGGTGCTCCTCAGCTCCCTCGCTCACTGACTCCACAAGTAAGCACACGAGCGTGCACTGAGCCGGGCTCCACTCCACCTCCAAGGCAACTCCTGGTCACAGTTGCTCGCACATTCCAGCCCCGTCTCCTTGACTGCAACCATTCTGCCTTCAGATTAAATGCAAATGTGACAATTAACCTGATCCAACCGGCAGAATCAGAGGACCTTCTGGAGAAGTCCTCTGGATCATCAAGTACCACCTTCCGTTCTCAGAAAAACCGCCCCTGGAGTGGAATGGTCTTACCTGCCACCGAGCTGTTGGCCGACCACGATGGTATAGCCGTCCGCCTCTGGTAGAAAAGGATGTATGCCGTCTGCGTGCAGACTTCATCTTCCGACAGCTGCTGCACATCACTGTCGTCGAAGCAGTACCAGAGGCCGTCCACGGAGTTCTTGCAGAATGCTGCCAAAGAGAGCCCAGCAGCCATCAGCACCGGGGTGGCCACTCTGGCTGCTCCGCTCCACCCACAGACACCGCTTCCTTGCCTCACATAATTTAATAACTTTTTAAGGTTGCAGGCAGTAATGCAGAGAAAGGATTAAAAAAAAAAAAAGCCAAATTCCAAATCATACACAAGCAAGATGTTTCACGAAATTCCAACCTATTCCAAATGGATGAAATTCTACTTAATCTTAGAAAATGAGTATTTGTTAAACCTACGGCTTTCAACCAGAGATGATTTTGCCCCAGGGGACACCTGGAAATGAATGGAGACATTTTTGACGGTCACAACTTGGGGGTTGGCAGGGCAGGTAGAACACTAATGATGAGTCGGGGGTCGAGACCAGGGCTGCTGCCAAACAGGCTACCGTGCGCAGAACAGGCACCACAACGAAGAGCTACCAGCAAACATGCTAATGTGCCAGGACTGAGAAGCTCTGCTTTAAGGGTGCTGTAACATTTTAGTGTTTCGAGAACTAGAAATCATGATATTAACAATCAGTTCAGTTCAGTACAGTCGCTCAGTCGTGTCCGACTCTTTGCAACCCCCTGAATCACAGCACGCCAGGCCTCCCTGTCCATCACCAACTCCCGGAGTTCACTCAGACTCACGTCCATCAAGTCAGTGATGCGACCCAGCCATCTCATCCACTGTCGTCCCCTTCTCCTTCTGCCCCCAATCCCTCCCAGCATCAGAGTCTTTTCCAGTGAGTCAACTCTTCGCATGAGGTGGCCAAAGTACTGGAGCTTCAGCTTCAGCATCATTCCCTCCAGAGAAATCCCAGGGCTGATCTCCTTCAGAATGGACTGGTTGGATCTCCTTGCAGTCCAAGGGACTCTCAAGAGTCTTCTCCAACACCACACTTCAAGAGCATCAATTCTTCGGTGCTTAGCTTTCTTCACAGTCCAACTCTCATATCCATACATGACCACTAGAAAAACCATACCCTTGACTAGACGGACCTTTGTTGGCAAAGTAATGTCTCTGCTTTTCAATATGCCATCTAGGTTGTTCATAACTTTTCTTCCAAGGAGTAAGCGTCTTTTAATTTCACGGCTGCAGTCACCATCTGCAGTGATTTTGGAGCCCAAAACAATAAACTCTGACACTGTTTCCACTGTTTCCCCATCTATTTCCCATGAAGTGATGGGACCAGATGCCATGATCTTCGTTTTCTGAATGTTGAGCTTTAAGCCAACTTTTTCACTCTCTTCTTTCACTTTCATCAAGAGGCTTTTTAGTTCCTCTTCACTTTCTGCCATAAGGGTGGTGTCATCTGCATATCTGAGGTGATTGATATTTCTCCCGGCAATCTTGATTCCAGCTTGTGCTTCTTCCAGCCCAGCGTTTCTCATGATGTACTCTGCATAGAAGTTAAATAAGCAGGGTGACAATATATAGCCTTGACACACTCCTTTTCCTATTTGGAACCAGTCTGTTGTTCCATGTCCAGTTCTAATTGCTGCTTCCTGACCTGCATATAGGTTTCTCAAGAGGCAGGTCAGGTGGTCTGGTATTCTCATCTCTCAGAATTTTCCACAGTTTATTGTGATCCACACAGTCAAAGGCTTTGGCATAGTCAATAAAGCAGAAATAGATGTTTTTCTGGAACTTTCTTGCTTTTTCCATGATCCAGCGGATGTTGGCAATTTGATCTCTGGTTCCTCTGCCTTTTCTAAAACCAGCTTGAACATCAGGACGTTCACGGTTCATATATTGCTGAAGCCTGGCTTGGAGAATTTTGAGCATTACTTTACTAGCATGTGAGATGAGTGCAATTGTGTGGTAGTTTGAGCATTCTTTGGCATTGCCTTTCTTTGGGATTGGAATGAAAACTGACCTTTTCCAGTCCTGTGGCCACTGCAGCAGCTAATACTTGTTTAACACTTGTTATGTATATCTCATTTGATCCTATGTAATTTGTTCTATTACTACTCCCATTTTACAGAGGCTCAAAATGATTAACCAGCTTGCCCAAGGCCACACAGCTGGTAAAGCACAGGGTCCAGTCTGTTTCAGAATTATCTAGTCCTCGAGCTTGTTCTTAAACCCCCACCCTATCCTGCCTCCCTCAGAGGCAGCAAAACGGTGCCTCATGGAAGTCCCCCAGCAAACTGAGAATGGGGGCTGATGAATGCATGCGGCCTTCTCTCCAGATCAAATTCTAAGCCTGAGATAAGAATCAAGAGTGTTGAAGCACCAGCAAGAATCTTGATCTAGAAAGCTATATGCGTACCAGTACTTTCTAACTCATTGGGGTGAACATAAATGAGTGCTACAACATTTGGCTGAATGCCGGAACAGACTCAGTAGGGGCCCGGGGGGCAGGACACATAAGGTCCCCGAGTAGCACCAGGAGTGACAGTCTTGATAGGCCACAACCACTGGGTGAGTATGGACTCCGAGGAGATGAAAGGGACCAGGCGAGGCAGGGCTACACCAGACAGGTGCCAACAAAGAAGAGCAGGCGAAGAACCTATGACTGCAGGGTGGGAAGTCGTCTGTAACTGTGGACTCACTGGAACCAGAGGGGAAAGTGCAAATGGAGCTGGTCAAACAGCAACTGTCTGGTCAGTGGCATGGTCAGGCTTGATACACTGTGGCCCAGCTGGAGAGGGGGTGCCGTTCAGGAGTGGGAGGAGGGGCGGGAGGGCAACTGTATGGAGGAGCGTGCCCGAGAGAAGGTGGCAGGGCAACCGTGTTCCAGCTCCAGTCTGCTTCTCCTCGGGGTGCTCTGTCCTCAGACATAGCATGGAAACTCTCAGGGGCTCATCAACGGGCTAATGATGTATTCATAAAATAATTCTGTGTGCTTTTCTTCCCAGTGCTGTTTCCTAAATTGTTTTCTAGACCAGTGCTATGCAAATTGTGTCTCACAGACTGGTGCCAGACCACAGGAGAAGCACCAAAACGGGGTAAGCATTTAAAAACATTCATAGTAGTCTGATGTTTTTATTGTGTTTTTGAGTAAGTTCTGGCTCACGAAGGACTGGAAATTTCTCAAAAGATTTAAGAAATCTTTTAAAAGGTTCTTCATCACAGATCATTTAAGAAGCACTGTTCTAGAATCATTACAAGTCAGCCATACGTATACCATGTAACTATAGGTAGAACCAGTGCAAAATAAACAACACATTAAAATAAACATTCCAAGTGAAAGCTTAGAAGTATGGTATCTTTAACTTAACAATGCTCAAGTACTTAAATGTTCTTATGCAAGAAGTAGTGGTATGGTCTAAGCATGGGGAGTAAAGTAAGTCAAGTCGCTCAGTCGTGTCTGACTCTTTGCGACCCCATGGACTATAGCCCACCAGGCTTCTCTGTCCATGGGATTTTCCAGGCAAGAATACTGGAGTGGGTTGCCATTTCCTTCTCTAGGAGATCTTCCCAACCCAGGGATTGAACCCGGGCCTCCTGCATTGTAGGCAGACACTTTACCGTCTAAGCATGGGAAAGGGGACATAAATGCAGAAAATACCTGAGTCACTCCTAGGTAACAGGCCCCAAGAAGCAGACATGAGCATTTCAGCTCCCCTGCATGGCCACTAGGTTAGAATACAGTTCTTCACCTAACGTCACAGAGCTAGGAAGACATGTCTAGCTTCTAGCCCACACTCCTCTAATTGTACTGCCTCCAAGGTAGCTATAGGTTTCCAGGCACTTTCCAGTCTATCCCATAAAAAGAGCAACATGAGGCTAGCATGTCCTATTTTCCTTAACAGTTTCTAGCTAGAAACCAAACAACACGCTTGTCCGTATTTTCCTGAGAAACAGTGTTCCGCATGCAAGATTCTTTACCAAAGCTGAGGCTACACAAACACCAACCAGGGATGCTGGAGAAGGTGTTACTTCACCAGCTAATGAGTGAAATTAAATTCCCTCTAAGTCCCTTTCAATTTTTAGAGTCCCTGAGTACATAACTCTGTGACTTAGTATCAAGGAATGGAGATATGACCAGGAATGCCCCAAGAGGAAAAATCCACCTAGATACACAAAGGGGTTCCCACAGAATATAAATATAAAATATGTAAGACACAAAATCTAGTATTAAAATCTGGCTTTAATAGATTTTTTCAGTAGATCCTCTATCTCCTTTTTCTCCTAGAAAGTGCTTCCTAGGGCAAGTAGAGGCCATCCAAAGCGCTCCACTATGAGACACACTCCAAGTTGGATCATTCCTTTCACAAGTGACTGCAGCTTGCAGCATCTAAATATTGAAAGAATTTGAACTTACTGGGTTTCAAGAACAAAAGATTGTGTCCAGTCACACTCAAGCTCTTGCCTCCTGGAGGAAGAGCAAGTTAAGAGAGGAAGTGTGCAAGGCCAAGGAGGGGGTCTAGGACCCGCCAGGCTCATTCACCATGTTATGGGGCTGACTGCCAGGGAAGAGTCTCAGAAAGCCTGAAAGACCAACCGGCAGGGCCACCCCTCCTCCACCTCCCCCTGCATTTACGAACCAACAGCACCCTGGGGCCCCGTGGTGGAAACCGTTGAATTGAGGACACAAGAAAGTCCCAGAGAAGTGTTTCTGCCAAACAGGCTGAGTGGGAAGGACGCAGAAACCCAAGTCCTGGCCACCCACACATCAAGTTCCCCCCACACACAGATGTCCAGGCAAGAAGCCCCCAGTATACGTGCCTCCCCAGCATGCATGCATGCCCTGAACCCCATCACTCCATTTCTGAGACTCAATCTCAAAGAGATACAGAAGGGGACTATGTACAAAGGTGTTCACCACTGTCATCCTCAAAGTTAAACACCAGAAATAATGTATGTGTTCAACAACAGGAAATGGTTATATACCACACTAGAGTTTCATCATCAGAATATCCTGCAGGCATTAAAAATAACGTTTACAAAAACTAAGTGTCTGCCCCGTGAGTGTAGGTGGCAGGTTACTAACCGCAGCTTCCCCTGACCCTCCAAGAAGGGGGTGCTCCAGCCAGTCTCTCCTCCCGGAACCCACAGTCCACACGTCAATCACAGAACCTAATACACACTTCCACTTTCATATTATGTGTGCCTATGCTGTCCCAACCACTTGTTTACACTCTTGGAAGACAGAGGCTGAGGTTTTTTTAGTTTCCAACATGCCTCTGATATGTTATGGCCCATGGCAAGCAAGAAACAGAGCAGGTGCTCCATAGAGGTTCACCTGAACAGAGCCCATCAGTACAAATCACAACAGTATAAAATATCGGCCAAAACTTACAGAAAACATTGGAAGTAAACGCCACTTATCAGAATGTTACTTACTTACAATGGATATTATTCAGCCTTAAAAAAGAAGGAAAATTCGACACACAACATGGGTGACTCTTGAATACATCACACTAAGGGAAGTAAGCCAGACACAAAAGGACAAATACTGTATGATTCACTCACACGAGGTACCCAGAGTGATCAGCTTCACAGAAAGGACGGTGGCTGCCAGGGACTGGGGAGGGGTCAACAGGGAGTTACTGCTTAATGGATACAGAGTTTCAATTTGGGAAGATGAAAGAAATTTGAGATGGACAGTGGCCATGACTGCACGAAGATATGAATGAATTTAATGATACTGAACTGCTGCTGCTGCTGCTGCTAAGTCGCTTCAGTCGTGTCCGACTCTGTGCGACCCCACAGACGGCAGCCCACCAGGCTCCCTCGTCCCTGGGATTCTCCAGGCAAGAACACTGGAGTGGGTCGCCATTTCCTTCTCTAATGCGTGAAAGTGAAAAGTGAAAAGGAAGTTGCTCAGTCGTGTCTGACTCTTAGCAACCCCATGGACTGCAGCCCACCAGGCTCCTCTGTCCATAGGATTTTCCAGGCAAGAGTACTGGAGTGGGGTGCCACTGCCTTCTCCGGAACCATATGCTTAAAAATAGTTAAAAAGGAAAATTCTGTTGTGTGCTATTTATCACAGTTTCTAAAAATATTACCTTTTTTTTTCTTTTGAAGTTTTTGGTCATGCCACACAGCATGTGGGCTCTGAGCTCCCCGACCAGGGACTCAACCCCCACCCCCTACAGTGGAAGTGTAAAGTCTTGATCACTGGACTCCAGGGAATGCCCACCACCATTTTCTGAGTAATAATCTCACAAATTATTTTGGAGTGGTATCCTCATGGGTTGATGGCACTATTCTTTTTGCCTCTTTCTAGTTTCTAAATTTCATGATGAGCACTATTGCTTTGACAAATAAAAAAAAAAAATTTGAACACAAAGCAAAAAGAAAAACCCTTACAAGTCACTTTAAAGACACTGCTAAAAAAAAGTGGTCCACAAACACTCCAAATCAGGGAGATGCTAGGCCCTCAAGGAAGCAGAGCAGAACCTTAAACGGGGCTGTGCAGGTGAGGTCAGGAAGGCAAGTCCTGGGTGAGCCAGACGAGGCCACCCCTCTGCACAGGCCACCACTCTCCCTGCTCGGGTCAGAGCCTGACCAGATGAGGCCAGGGAACAGAGAACTGGAAGGTGAAAGCTGCCCTCGTGGTCGGCACACTTCCCGCTGGAAGAGAAAGCAAGGTTCTAAAGCACAGCCACCCTGTCACAAGCACAACACGTCGGGGGACCGTCAGCACAGGCGCCCGGCCTCTCGCACTGCAGACCTGTGTAGTGCCCCCCTTGCATGGTGCCATGGTGATTGCACACGGCATACAGGTCATAGATGTAGTCCTCAGGGTCCCTCCCGAGTCCGTAGGGCCGTCTCCATGGAGACCAGTGGGACGGCAGACTCCAGCTGCTCTGGCTTCGCTTCACCACGTGAGGTGTCATGTCCAGGCCGGTCAAAGGGAACTTGACCATGTTCTGAAGTTTCATACGCTTGTCTCCTTCCTGTTGCAAGAAGAAAAACAAGTCCTGATGGCATGTTCATGTGAGCAGAGGGTAGGCCAGTTCAGCGTGAAAGGCAGACTCTATCGGCTGAAGCAGGTTTGAGTTTCCTATCTGATGTTTCCAAAGACATACGACACAGGGAACAGGTTAACACTGTTAACTACCGGGGTTGGCCAAAAAGTTCATTCACGTTTTTCCGTAAGATGCTATAGACTAACCTGAACGAACTTTCTGGCCAACCAATACCTAGAGGGTTTTAATATCACCAAAAATGGAACCCGCGATTAACTACATGTAAGAGGATAATGAGCCTTCTGGCCCTTACCTAATAAAGGCTTTTAACGTGCAAAATGACAATTTCCGGTGGTTCATCCGGAGGCGTGAAAAGGAATGGAGTAACAACATACGTCAAGGGACAGCATGGTGTTGGCACCAAACTCATGGAACAGGGCCTCTTCCTGGCCCACCTCCTCCAGCAAGTACATGCAAAGTTAACAGTGACTTAGCTTGCTACCTTCACTGAGCTGACAACCTTAGGCAATCTGGAAATCTTGCCATGAGTTGAAACATATCTACTGAATGTTTCCTGTGTCTATAGTGAAAGTCACTCAGTCGTGTCTGATTCTTTGCAACCTCATGGACTATATACAGTCCATGGAATTCTCCAGGCCAGAATACTGGAGTGGGTAGCCTTTCCCTTCTCCAGGGGATCTTCCCAACCCAGGGATCAAACCCAGGTCTTCCACAATGCAAGCAGATTCTTTACCAATTGAGCCACAAGGGAAGCCCTCCTGTGTCTATGGGGCTTTAAAAAAATGAATCAGGTACAGATAATGCCCATTCTAAGGGGAAAGAAAAGTTCCTAAGAGAAAGGGAGGCAGGTCCTGCATTATCAGGCTAAAGAACCTGGACCCTGCTCTGTAGTCAAGGGGGAAGCTTGGGGAGGAAGCTTGGGGGAAGTCAAGGGGAGGCTCTGAGGCAGGAGGTGATGTCATCAGAGCTGTCATGAAGTAGTGGCCAAAATGTGCTCGAGAGGGAAGAGCAGTGTAGGTTACAAAACCAATAAAAAGACACCGCAGCTGCAACCTGCTGGGAAGGAGCGGAAAGCTGGAACTGGCAGGATGACAGCAAGAATGGGGAGAAGAGGACACATACAGAAGGAAGTGGGGAGGACAAGCAAGCCTAGGTGTCAGGGACAAGAAAGAACAGTCAAAGATGACACTACAGTTTTGAGCTGGGGCACTGGAGGTGTGACTATATGTCTTCAAAAGAAACAGAAAGCAAAGGACATCAGTCTGTGCGGGTGGAAAGAGACAGAGGGCTGGGTAAACCCCCAGCGGGCCGTCCACCCGCGGACCTCAATGGAAGTGTGCAGCTGGGACACTCAAGGCACAAGCTCACTCCTCACTAGCACAGGGGCTGGACTCCAAACCTCCGTGTGCAAGCCCTGCCCCAGCGACCACGTGGGCCCCCAGCATCTTCACTTCATCAGCGAGTCCTAGACATCTCCCAAATCTATCCAGGTCTCTCCACCTCCACTGCCGCAACTCCAATGCCAGCCATCAGCCGGGCCTGCCCTGGATAAATGGCCTCCTTCAGACCTCCCCATCTGCATCCTTGTAGCCTCTAATTCTCCACACAGCAGCCTGAACGGTCTCTTCAAATCACACCTTTGGTCATGTTGCTTCACTGGTTCAGAATCCCACTCTGCCTACAAGGGTTGGATTACCAGCCACCGCCAGCCTCTTCTACTTCAACTCACGCCTTTCTCCCCAACCCCCCAGACCTCCAGCCACACTGGCCTCAGCTCTCAGCCTCCTGCCGTGCTCTGCACCCACTGCATCCAGGTACTATACACGTGCTCCTCCGTCACCTGCTGCAGGCCTCCTCCTAATCTTTCAGATCCATACCTTCTTGCAGCCAGGCTCAGAGACTCCTTCCAGCATCTACCTTTCATTTACCTCCCTTACAAGGGGGCGGCCCAGGACAGCTCTAACCTCAGGAAGAGACAAGTCTTTTTGGGAAAACTGACTCACAAAGCCATACAATGCAAAGCAGATTTTCTTTGTATACATGTATGACTCATCTCCCCAACTGTACAACAGCTCCTTGGAAGCAGGACAACACCCGTTATTAATTTAGGTAGAAACAGAATTCTTCCCGCCCCCAGAAAGGAGCTCAAATTTTTTTTTTTAATCCCAAAGCACACTTACTTGAGCACAACATTTACAAATCTAAAGCAAATCCTCAGGAACAAAGTAAAACATCTGCCGTATGAACTAAAATGGTTAGGATTCGAAGGTCACAGGACGCTTGAACTTTGCTTTGGGAAAGAACAACACAGGGCCCCAAACGCAGGGGAAAATGTGGGTCTGTAACAACACAAGATCGTGGGCTCACAGGGGGACACAAAAGAACCATCCCCAACAGCCCGCCAGTAGGGGGCCTAAGACACCTGGTCACAGCGCTCTTCCCTAGGCTAAAGGATCTCCTTACCTGTCGAAACCTCTTCAGATGTATGATCAGCACGTCGGGCAGAGTCCAGAGGCTCAAGGTAATGCTGCCCTGCTGCAGCTGCTTACAGTGCGGGCACCGCCAGGCGTCGTCGGGGGCAAGCTGGAAACAAGGAGCATGACGCTGTTAGCGCTGCTGAAGCAGGACCCATACAGGAGACAGCCTTGTCTCCTCACTTCTGGGCCAAGGCATGGCACAACTCTGAATCCCTCCACAAACTACGTTTAATGGGAGTCAATGGAAAAACACAATCAAAGGGCTAGGGTTGGCACCCAAACACTGGCGGAACAGCTACTGCTGCTATTGTTCACTCGCTAAGTTATGTCCGACTCTGTGACCCCATGGACTGCAGCACGCCAGGGTTCCCTGTCCTTCACTAGCTCCGGGAGTTTGCTCAAACTCATGTCCATTGAGTCGGTGATGCTATGTAACCATCTCATCCTCTGTTGCCCTCTTCCTCTTTTGCCTTCAATCTTTCCCAGCATCAGGGTCTTTTCCAATGATTGCTGAATAGACTCTCAAAAAGGAATGACCAATGAGGTAAATCCTATATAAAGATGTTAAATGTCACAGAAGCTCATCATACTCCCAAACTCAACTCATCACCTTTCTGTCAATACAGTTCCCGTCTCTCCTCCTCCTGTATGTCCTACCCCAGCAAATATCACTATCACCTGTTAAGAGCAGAACACAGGGGTCATCCTAAAGCCTCAAATCCTTCCCTCTTCCTCCACTCCATATCCATCCAAGATAACGCCCCTCTAACGTTCCTCACACCTGTCTCCTTCCTTCTCCATCCCCTCAACCCAGCTTAATTCAAAGTCCTCACTCACTCTCACCTCTTCTTCCTCTAGTCTCTTAATTGCTCTTCCTCCCCACACACCCAACTGCCCCAGACAATCCTCCCCCTCCTGCTACCGCTGAGGTCTTTCTCAACACCAGTCTGAAGCCTCAAATCCCTGGGTGTCCCCTCTGCAGGCAAGGGTTTCAGGAAGGGGACATAGAGGTACTAACAGGACATGCCTGGTGGGAGAGGTTTTTAAATTTCATTCTGGATTTCACAAGATGCCTCAGATCTGGAACCATTAACACGATGAAGTGAGGGCAGCCGTGGGATCGGAATGGATAGCCGCGCCCTCTGAGATGTCAGAGAGGCCAAGGACAGAACCTGGGGGAATGTGGACTTTTAAGGGAAACAAAGATCAAGAAGTCACAGAGAGCTGAGGATGCATAGTCAGAAACATAGGCAAGTCAAAAACAATCCTTTCATGCAGACCACGTTAAGAGTGGCAAGAACAGGCTGGTTATCAGAACCACATCCCATGGAGAGGCTCAATGCAGACTGAGCGAAGCCACTGAACTGGGCCCAGGAGGGCCCCAAGGGCCCCAAGGACCCCGGACAGCTGTCAGAAAGCCGAGTCAGAGCGATGACTAGAGGCCTGGGAGGGAGGACGCGCTGAGAACCCCGGACAGCTGTCAGAGAGCGGAGTCAGAGAGATGACGAGAGGTCTGGGAGGGAGGGAGGAGAACACACTGAAACCACTAATGATCAAGTTAGGCAGAAGAGAAGAGAGACTGGCAAGAAGGCTTGAAGGGGAAGCAGAGCTCAGGGGATTTCTTTCATGACAGGGAGACCCAGTTGCGTGTGCAGGAAAGATGGGGAGGGACAGGCGTCTGAGTGGCTGGAGCTGAGTGAGAACGCTGGACAGGAGGGACCTACACTGTCGTCTGGCAAGTCCACATCTTGGCAACATGCAAACTGTCTACCCAAGTACGTGGCCACCCGGCCCAGTGCTTCTGGTAAAGAAGCAGGCTGTTTGCTTGTTTTTTCATTTTCAACACATCGTGAGCAGATACTCCTTTATAAGATACAGTAAGAACATCATGACAAGGTCCGATAGTTTTGACAGTTTCTACAGCAACGCCCTATTCCTGTACTGAGCTCGTCATAAACTGCCACAAAGCTGCCGGGCCTACGGAGCACAGCTGGAGCACGGCTGGCCTCGCCAGCTCCTGGCAGGGAAGGCGCTGGCTCAGGAGGCTGCTGCTCCATTTTCAGTCTGTTACAGAGCTCGTCCTCAGATTAAGATGAAATTACTCTCCCTGCAATTTCCAGTCTCTAATTCTGTTCTTTAGTTAAAAGAAGTCCAAATCCACATCCACAAGATGAAATGGATGAAAATACCTATCAGATCTTCACTTTAGGTCTCCTTTGTCAAAACACATTCAGCCGTGCCAGCATTTCCAGACGCACCATCCACGATCCACACTCTCTGCCCATGCCCCAGGATGTCAGTCTCTTAACAGTGAACAGCCAAGGTGATAAAGCAGGGTGATGAGAGTAGGGCTGTCACCACCTGAGACCTGGACACTGTTTCCAAAGCATCCTTAGGCAGCCAACTGCACTGACACTCACAGATGCTGCTGCCCATCACTGAGCTTGCAGAGACAGTCTGACCCCAGAATTATCACCACACAGCCTCAGTCTGGCCTTCTTCTCTTTCCTATCTGAACTGTTATTTCTGGACCCAGTGACTGAGCTTCCCAAGGAGCACTCACTCATTCACTGCAGGATATATTTATTGAAAGCCTTCTCTGGAAGGGCTGGACCTTGCAGTACTTGAAAGGGTTATTTTATGACCAGGAAAAAGTCTCTTACCTGCCGTGCCCCACCTCATCGGCCTCATTTCTGTTTCTCAACCTTTCTTCTACCCGAGGGGCTTTGCTTCTTTATTTACTTGTTCATCCCCACTACACTATAACAGCCTGAGGGCAAAAATGCTGTCTGTCTTGGCCCCTGCTATAACCCCAGGCCAAGCACAGGACCTGGCACATGTATGTACTCAACAAACAGGTACTGAATGAACAAATCCTGATTACAAGATCAGTGAGATGTTTTGTAGAACACCAATGTTGTCATTTGGGCTTCCCTGATAGCTCAGCTGGTAAAGAATCTGCCTGCGATGCAAGAGAACTGGTTCGATTCATTGTCACCTAGCAGATCTGCCCAACTTTAATCTTTGAACATCTCCCAAATCAAAAAAAAAAAAAAAAGCTAAATAGGAAAAGGGGCTACACAGAGCATGTAATCAGTCAGGGTCAATGTCAATTGTTTTATGTAAGCCCAAGATTAGAAAAAGATGTCTAATGAAAAACTAGTAAAGGAACTGCCATTAACTGAGTGGAGGAGAAAAGGCTTAGTAAGAAGATGAAAACTACTTTCAAACATCTGAAGGATAAACAAGAAAACAAAGACCTGTTCTCAATTGTTCTTAATGACCTGAGAGTTTGCCTGTGGGTTGTAGCAACTGAGGACGTATTTCAGGATAACATCAGTCAGTCACCATCAGAGATATCCAAAGAAGAAATAGTGTCTCTGACAAACAGTGGCTGGACAATCATCTATTTGAAATTAGGCAGAAGCACTCAATCATTAGAAAAAAGCTTTGAAGCCCCCTCCAACTCTGCAATTCCATGATTCCCTACATGCAAGAATGAGTAGTAACAATCAGTAGTTGGAATTATGATCCTAAACATCAACTCAAAATCAGATGAACTCTAAGTGCTCTCATCAAGGCTTCTCAAGGTGTCTAAACCTGAAAAGGCTTAAAAACCACACAGGCCTATTGCACAGTGAGCACCAAGAGTGCTTTAGTTCCTTGGTTCTGACTCTGCCATTGTAATATCTGTTCTTTTTCTCTACACTCAAAGGGCTATTTATTTATCCTTTTAAAAGTATTGAGAAAGTCAGCACATTATATTAGCTGCATGAAAGGGTATGAATGACCCAGAATATCCCTCCATAAATTTGTTTTATCATGAACTACAGTTGCATCTAACTCAAGATCTCCAAGTTAGTGGTAGCTTTCTAACTGTGTGTTTAATACAGGGTTTTCATCTCAGAATAATAACAGAAGGATTTTTACAAAACTGCAAAGGAAAAGGCACTTTAGCTTTGTCAACGAATCAAAACACACTAAGAGATGGACAGGAAACATTTACTGACACGGCCAAAACATCTCTACATACTAAAATTCATGCTAAACTTGCTGATGTTTTAACAGAAGCAGCAGTAGATTCCATCTTGGTCATTAACAAAAAAGATAAACACAGTGACCCCTTCATGGTTGAGATCATGGAGATGGAACATAAACCTGAAACTACATAAGCTTAATTAGAGATCTTGTTTTGGATGATGGGACATGCCATCCTGATGTGGAAAAAAAAAAAAAGTAAAAGATGCATATATCCTTATATGCAATGTGCCATTAGAATACAAAAAAAACAAGAAGTGAATTCTGGCTTTTTAAAAATTAAGAGTGCAGGGGAGAGAGAGAAATTAGTAAAGAAAATTCACTAAAGATGAAGTTTTAAAAGTAATAAAACTTAACAAAATAAAGTGTGGCTGTGACTTAAAGGGTGTGCTATTGTTAATCAAAAGGGAACTGACTCCTTCGCCTTAAATGCTCTTGCTAAAGAAGGCCTAGTAGCTGTGCACAGAGCTAAGAGCAAGGTGGAGAAGCTGACTCTGACCTGTGGTGGAGTAGCTCTAAATTCTTTTGATAACCTGAATCCTGGCTGTTTGGGACATGCTGAACTTGTCATGACTACACACTGGGAGAAGACAAGTTCGCCTTTATTGAGAAATGCAACATCTGTGACATTACTGGTCAAAGGAAAAAATAAGTACACACTCATGCAAATCAAAGAGGCAATAAAAGATGGCTTGAGGGCTTACACAGCTACAATGATGGCTGTGCCGCCCCAGTGCTGGTGCAGCGGGCATGGCAGTGGCAGATGACAGCCTTGACTGTATACAAGCCCAGTGTGTAAGGGGCAGGGCCCAACTTGGGAGTCCAAGTATTGCTAGTGAATTGCTCACTATTCACGAGGTTCCTGCTCAGAACTTGGGTTTTGACCTTCAGGAAACACCAGGTTAAGTTCAAGCAGAATATTCAGAATCAGGTCAGCTTGTGGGTGTGGACTTGAACGCAGATGAGCCAATGGAAGGCATACGAGATGACCACTATGTAAAGAATCAGCTTCATCACTCCTGCACTGTAACTGCCACCAACATTCTCCTGGATGATGAGTTTATGAGAGCTGGGATGTCTTCTCTAAAAGGAAAGTTGAATTGGAGCTTCCCTTGTATCATCTGAATCATGAAGACTCTACAGAGGGATCCTAAGAATATAGGTATAGAATTTTGATCCAAGCCTCAAATGATTTTCAGAAGCATTTTCTTTTCTCATAGGAAAAAATGAGACAACACTGGCACCTATTCAAATTCTGAAGTTTTGAAATTATAGTGTATTTTAAACTGCTCTGAATTATACACACATACAGCAGGCTATATTTATCCAATGAACAGGATGTTTTGCTTTAGCTTCGTTATATAAAAATATGTTAGATAAGCATATGTTATCTACCTTGCTATTAAATATTCCTGTTGAAAAAACACATAGTCAAGGGTCCCATCCACTATCTCAGTTACCAAATCCCTATAACCTGCAAAGTACCATGCTAAGTGGTCTAAACCATACTGTCCTACACTGTACAGATGTACGTCTATATCTACACTGTCCAAAACAAGAGCAACAAGCCACAGTGTCTCCTGAGCCCTTGAAATGTGGCTAATCCAACTAAGGAACTGAATTTTCAATTTTAATTAATTTTAATAAGTCCTGGCATCTATGTTCTCACTACCAAAAAGTTGAGAACCACTGACCTAGTTACAAAGGAAAATAATTTAATCTCAAAGTTAAAACCAAAAAAAAACCTTAATCATTAACTATTAAAAAGGAGGAAAAAAAAGAACTATCCAAAGATATGTGTCTAGAACATTTTTTTCCAGAAATTCCAGAAATTTAAACTGCTTTTTGTTTAAGTCCTAAAAGGATTAACACTAAGATGCGTGTTAACACTAACACATGTGCAGAAGCTACATAAATGCAACCAATTCTTGAGGTCATCTGGGGCATAATCTGTTCTTCTCCAGGGTCATCCCACGCTGGTGCCTCCCTACTACCCTCGTCACCCAGCGAACGCTGCCCACCCTTACCCGCTCCTCTTTGGTGTAGAGTTGGAAACACTGGGATAAAGTGCAAGTTTGAGGCTGATGGTGACGCTCCTTCTGTAGCCGGACACTTTCTGCATCAGGGATATACTCATCTTCAGTATTTACAAACAAACTGCAGTGAGGGGCAGAAAAGCACACATCAGAGATGATCACGCAAACTGACATGAGAATAGGATTAACCGCTTCACAACCTGCCTGTAAATTCATAACTGAGAAGATCACCATGTAAGAGAGCACAAGGGGCAATCCAGCTTTTCCAGGATCCAAAATGTTCTTGAAAAGTTCTCAATCTACAAAGTCATTTTCAAGAGATAATCTGCAGTTGGTTTTTCTGGGACTAGCCACACACTATGCTGATTAATTCATATATTCTTATCCTTTTGTATTAAAGGGCATGCCTTTGGCGTAACTTGAACAGAGTCAGACATGACTGAAGTGACTTAGTAGCAGCAGCAGCAGCTAGAGTTAATGGGCCTGTAATAATAATCAAAGTAATTTGAATATATAGCTTCTGTCTCATTACCAACAAACAAATGTTCTAAGATTTGGGGATCCAGACAACAGAATGTATAGGAGAGAAATAATACATTGCTTAAATAAAGGATTAGCAATACACTTGGATAGTTAGCTAAGGAAAAGAGAGGTTTGTGTTTCAGCTAATTTGAAAGCTCAAACGTATGCTATTAAAATAAGCATCAAGACAATTGACTATATAAACACTAAGTAAGAAAATACTTACAAATCTTTTGTCTCTTTGTCCCATTCTACTACTAATTTCACATGAGCAGTACCGCCTGGTCCACAAGATTTTAGTGCCCTACAGGATAGAGAAGAGAGTCACATATTACTTTCTAAATAAATGATTTTAATTAAATATGTGAACCATCTGAAATCATAGTGTGATTGCTGAAAATCTTCATCATTGGTCCCCATCAGAAAAAGTTTCTGACCATTATAACCTCATATTTAATGATTTGATTACAACTGGACTGAAAAATCCTTAAATTAAAATATTCAACATGGAAATAAAGATACGGGAAGAAATTTAGTACCACACTATAAGGCTATCCATGTAACTCTTAAAGGGTATGATCTTTCCAATTTTTGTCTAATTTCTCACCAAACCAGAGACTAGACAACAATCAGAACGAAGTCTGCCTCTCTCCACCTCCCTCCATACGTCATGCCTGGTCCCGGGACTGTGCCCACACCAATGTAAACTATGCCTTCCTGCAAGGGACCCCTCAAGTTTTACCTCATTTATTGCCCCTGAGCTCCTTGGCTCCTCAGCCATCTTCTGAAACACTCAGCATTAACAGTCAATATTACTTCTCAAATACTTTTTATATTTTGCAGTTTTAGATCATTATCTAATCTATTAACTCTAATTTCTAAAGCCAAACAGTGAATTCCTTTCGAACAGAACTATGTTGCATACTTTTTTGGAATCCTGAAATGCAGGCACTTCAATATTTGCTGGAAAAGGCATTATAATAGAGGCAATACTGTGTTTTATATATATCCATGTATGTGTAGTGTGTCTGTGTACACATATGTCTATTATTTTATTAATACAGTAGAGTGTTGTAAGAGGACAGAAGTGTATAAAAAGCACAGAAGTAGCATGGGGAGAGACTAATTCTGGGGGCAAACAGGGGGAGGGGACAGTGTGAAGAGAGTCTCAAAGGGAAGGAATTATTAACAGAGAGGCTGCACATGGGAAGGAGCATGTAGACCCGTGCTGTTACGTTCAAACAACCCTCAGCACTTTGATGCTGCTGAAGGTCTGCGACAGTGGGAAAAGAATGAGGCCTGACAGAAAAGAAGCAGTCAGGGTTGAAACTGTAGAGAAACTGGGCTTATCATTTAAGGATTTCAAGGAGGAAATTGTTATGATTAGACTTCTACTTTGGAAAACTTCAATCTTGGTGAATATGCAAGTGTAACTCATCTATCATCCTGAGACTTAGACCAATTTAGTTTCCTAACATAAGTACTCTAGGTTTTCCTGATTCCAAAAATGATCATAAAACATAACCCACTCAAATATGAATCAAAGTAAAGTAAGGGTTTACTCTCTAAGTGAGCCTGAAGAACCTACCACTCTTCTACGGAAATTACATCAAACATCACTAGAAATTACACACAAGCATACATGAAATCCTAGAAGGTGATTTTTTTTTTACCTTTCTACCGTCGGGTGGCACAGAGGCTGCTCCTCCTGGGGCAGCAAGTACGTTATTCCCACAACACTGACCACACGCAAACTGAATGGACACACCTGCGTCAAATGGCAAAGGCAAATCAGGTTCGGTTTCTCTTCCAGGGCATGTGGTTCACAGGGGCATTTCCCAGCCAGGTTAGCGGGAAAGCACACTGTTCTACAAAACGCTTCTCTGCAATATTCCGTGAGGTTGCCGAGCCACTCTAAGACACTTTAAATCAGACTGACCCAAAAGCAATTTACGTATCAAATGTTATGCAAGACAAGTAACATGCTGCTTTAGCTTAACACTGAGTTTCCCACAGACACCTTAACAAAGTAGTCAGAATTTTGAAAACATATAGTTTGTCTACAAAATCTCTCTCTCTACAAAAGCTGATCACGTGCTAAACTTTATTAGACAAACATAAGGGAATACCCGGCAGTTCACAGAAAACCTTGCAAGAGCCAACTCCCTTCATGAAACAAGGGATAAGTTCTCAGTCTGGAAAACCTGAGTGCAGATTCTGCTAAGGCCTTTTCTCTGGGGCTCCCCAACACTCCAGCACAGTGGCTAGTCTTCCCAAGGTCAAAGGTCTGAACTTCCCATCTCACTGTGGTGACTGTTTCTGCATGGGGCACACACATGCTATTCTGGAGTATCGAAAGGCTTACACACCTGAATGCAAACTGTAGGCCTCAAGAAGTACTTCATCTTCTCCAAGATTTCCTTCTGCAGAAGGTCCCATGCTATTGTCTTCTCGAGGTGCAGCACAAAAGGTAGTCCAAATCTAATATACATAAATAACTGTCATCACCTTAAGAAGTATGACAATTCTTTCAATACTGTAACTCTTTTCTCATGATCTTTTTAAATAGCATCACAATACAATTAGTTTTAGGGCAGTTTTCAAAAGAAAGCAAATAGGAAATTTAACACTCTTAAGTGGATGAAAAGAATCAGAAGAGAAACTGAGATTTATAAATGAAATTTAACAACTTATACACCAAAATGGCTTCCAATAAAGTATGCTACCATGATATTAGGTAGTAAGATGACAGAATTAGTGGAGACAGTGAGGAAGGCAGGTGGGCATGGATGTGAGTCTAGCAAATAACATGGATCAAACACGTAAGGGGTTAGGTGCCAGAGGAATAGAGAGAGAGGGCTGGGAGGCCTCGCAGGGAGGCGGCCATATCCTGGTGGTCTGACGAGGAAGACACTGGCAAGCAAGTGACGTTAAAAGTCAGCTCTAGTCAAGGGGAGAAGCCATGTGGCCGCTGCCAGGTTTCCTATCCCATGCTGAGCTCACAGGGAGAATGAGAGGCAGAGCTGTGGTTCTTAGCCACGCATACAGGCTGGTATCAGCAAAGGAACTTTAGAATACAGTAACGCCCATGAGATTCTGCTGTAATCGCTCTGGTCTGTGGTTTGAGTACTGAGACTGTTTTAGGCCCCCCCTACCCCAGGTGGTTCTAAGATGCAGCCACGGTGGGGAGCACTGGTCTAGCCTCAACTCTCACCCAAGCCCCAGCCATTCAGACCTACCTGCTGTTGCCTTGAATGCATCCAATTCACACCCTCAACAGGCAGTCAATTCCCTCAGCCTGGAAAAGCCTTGTCACTCTTAAGCTATTTCCTACTCAATCATATAAGGACCCAGTGGTACCCCGAGCTCTGGGAACCAAGCACTGCTGCACTGCAAATACCACCTGCTTATTCTGCCTCCACCAACAGACTGCGTTATCTGATAGCAGGCACTATGACTGATTTATCTTACTAGCCCAAAGAGCCGATGCCTAGAAAACAGTAGACGCTGAATGAATGAATGAACAAATGAATACACAGACTGAGCCTGACTTAGGCCCAAGCAGAGGTGCTAATGTCACCAAGAAACCTGCTCCTAACAAGTACCAGTTAACTCACAGTAGAATTCAACAGTAAGCCTACCTGCCTAAAAACAACTGTGATGTGAAATGTTATAAGCATGATGTGTAAATCAGCAGCCATATTTTTCATATGACAATGTCTTTACTTTTAAGAGATCAGCATCATGAAAGGGATTCCATGAGTTCTTTATTTTATATTAAGTCTGATGAGCTGCCTTTCCTTCTGTCCTTAAACATGCCAAGCTCCTTCTAATTTCGGCATCTTTTCAAAAAAATTTTTATTCCAGTACAGTTAATTAACAATGTTGTGTTTCAGGTGTACAGCAAAATGAATCAGTTTTACATATACATATATCCAATCGTTTGTTAATCCTTTTCCCACATAGGCTAGAGTATTGAGTAGAACTCTGTTACACAGTAGGTCCTTATTAACTGTCTATTTTATAAATATATTGATAGTTGTATGTGTGTGTCAATCCCAATCTCCCAATCTATTCCTCCCCTTCCCTCTCAGCCAGTAATACCTGGAGAAAACCCTAATCCAAAAAGATGCATGCACCCCAATATTCATTGCAGCACATTTGCAACAGCCAAGAATGGAAGCAATTTAAATGTCCATGGACATAGGACTGGATAAAGATGTAGTATATGCATACAATGGAATATTGCTGCTAAGTCACTTCAGCCGTGTCCGACTCTGTGCGACCCCATAGACGGCAGCCCACCAGGCTCTGCCGTCCCTGGGATTCTCCAGGCAAGAACACTGGAGTGGGTTGCCATTTCCTTCTCCAGTGCATGAAAGTGAAAAGTGAAAGTGAAGTTGCTCAGTCATGTCTGACTCTTAGCGACCCCATGGACTGCAGCCTACCAGGCTCCTCCATCCGTGGGATTTTCCAGCCAAGAGTACTGGAGCGGGGTGCCATTGCCTTCTCCAACAATGGAATATTACTCAGCCATAATCTCAGCAACTTTGTACTCAATGTCCCCTCTTCAGGAGATCTTTTTCCCCAGAGGCTCACATAGTTCACAACTTCTCACTTGGCTTGGCCCAGGAAGGCCTCCTCAGGAAGGCCCTCCCTCACGTTCCTCATTAATGTAGTTTTGCCAGATGGCACCCCACTCCAGTACTCTTGCCTGGAAAATCCCATGGATGGAGGAGCCTGGTAGGCTGCAGTCCATGGGGTGGCTAAGAGTCAGACATGACTGAGCAACTTCACTTTCACTTTTCACTTTCATGCACTGGAGAAGGAAATGGCAACCCACTCCAGTGTTCTTGCCTGGAGAATCCCGGGGACGAGGGAGCCTGGTGGGCGGCCGTCTATGGGGTCGCACAGAGTTGGACACGACTGACGTGACTTAGCAGCAGCAGCCAGACCCCCACCAGCACATTCTATCATACCAGCATGTTTTAATATCTTCAAAGTAACAATGACTGTCTGAAATTAAATGTTTACTTGTCTTTAGTGGCTCTGTCCTAACTAGGTTGCAAGCACCAAGAGAATACAAATCCTGCTATATCCCTAGTGTTTAGAATAGTGCCCAACACACTATAAACACTCGCTAATGAACATCATAAATATACAAATCAACACATTTTGCATTTATGTTATTTTCCATTCTTAAATAAGAAACTTATTTCAAAACATTTTAAAAGGTTGCTACTCTAATATTAGAAACACTGTATCCTTCCTCCCTGAAACACATCCATATGTTGTTATTACTCAAGTTACATTACTAGTGTGATAATGTTACTTTAAAAGACAGTCTAAAACTCCCATAAATCCTTAGCGAGGGAAACAGATTTAAGAGATATCTAACTCCCAAACGTCTGACTAAATACAGCTGAATGAATAGTGGTGCCATTTGCCGGAAAAGGAAATGATGGGAGGGTCAGGTTTATAGGGAAAGACAATGAGTTCAGCTTGGAACACAAGATTGAGGTGCACATGCCTTCCAAGCAGCTTTGTTAAGATTTTTTTTTTTTTAAGCTGTAAAGAAAGTAGCTGGATACAGGTCTAGAAGTCTAGAGCTCCAGAAGGATCCTAAGCTGAAAATACAGATAAGAAATGTGCCTCTGAAAACTACGTGAGCTTGAAAACCATCCTAACTCAGATCCTATCATCCTAATTTTATATTCTCCCCATGTCAACCCCTCAAATCAGGTCAACTTACACACATGCTCTTTCTAAATATCAGAATCAAAAATTAAGTACTCAAGAGTAAGGATTTTTTAATCCCTCCTTTTTAAAATATTTGAAAATGTTAGGCTTTTAAAGTCTCTATACGTATTGGAAAGTAAGTTGCTTGTCACCTTTTCCCTTGCTGCCCCGTGCAGGCTCGGTTGCACACTAACAGAACGATCTTGTCGCTTCCTGCTCTTGAGAGGGGCAAGTCCGCTTTCCCCTGCTTTGCTGCTGCTTGTGTAGAAGACAGTCTGTAATGATCCAAGCCAAACTTCAAGTGGTTTAGGTTGTTGTTTAAGTGAATTCCTAAAATAAAATGAAAACTTACTTTATCTCTTCAAATGTCTTTTTTCTTTCATTATAAAAAACATACCCATCAGAGAAGTTAAGTTGTCATTATGTTATTTACATGGCAACTGAATGAGGAACAAATGGCTGACTTTGAGATTACTCATCCAGCCCTTAAAAAAATTCTTGGCATCCATTATATCATTTAAACTAGCCTTACCTACCTTAAAAACTGAACATTAAAATGATTCACTTCAATGATGAATATTGGTTTTAGAATGGCAAGTCTGCAGGATGACTCTCCAGGACAGACTTAAAGTGAGTCCATACAACCAGCAACCAAATTTTTTTTAATAAACAATAAAGACCACTATATGTGGAACAATCTTCAATATTCCAAAGGCAGCTCCTTTTCTTTGATTTAGACCCAGGCGTCTAAGACGCGCACAGCCATTACAGAACTTTAATCAACTAGACTGGATTGATCTACAATAAAAAGTTATGACCAACCTAGACAGCATATTCAAAAGCAGAGACATTACTTTGCCAACAAAGGTCCATCTAGTCAAGGCTATGGTTTTTCCAGTGGTCATGTATGGATGTGAGAGTTGGACTGTGAAGAAAGCTGAGTGCCGAAGAATTGATGCTTTGAACCGTGGTATTGGAGAAGACTCTTGAGAGGTCCTCGGACTGCAAGGAGATCCAACCAGTCCATTCTGAAGGAGATCAGCCCTGGGATTTCTTTGGAAGGAATGGTGCTGAAGCTGAAACTCCAGTAATTTGGCCACCTCATGCGAAGACTTGACTCATTGGAAAAGACTCTGATGCTGGGAGGGATTGGGGGCAGGAAGAGAAGGGGATGACAGAGGATGAGATGGCTGGATGGCATCAACGACTCGATGGACGTGAGTCTGAGTGAACTCCGGGAGTTGGTGATGGACAGGGAGGCCTGGCATGCTGTGATTCATGGGGTCACAAAGAGTCGGACACGACTGAGCGACTGAACTGAATTGAACTGAAAGTGAACAAAAATATATGTTTGACAGGCACAGTGCTGGCCTGTGCAGGTCTTCAAAATCCAGGTCTTTGAACATGCCCCAGAGCAGAGCTATCTGCCAATCAGAGGTATTGAGGAAGTTAGCATCTAGTACAAGGTCTTACACTTAGCTCAGTAAGTGCTTGACTACATAACCACTCATTTCCTTAATCCTTTGGAAGGACAGCCTAAGGAAATGATATGCCAACTGGAGAAAAGAAGCCCTCCACCACCACCACACCAAAGAAATAATAACAGTATTAGCAGAAGGATAATAAAATAAAAGCTGGTTTACACAAAAGTATTCATAGCAATACTCCAGCAATAAGCTAAATACCCAGCAACAGGTATTGAACAAATTTATTTTGGTATTAACTATGCATTTGTTGAATCTAGTTAATACCAAATAAATTCCAAATTAATTAGAGTCTAAAAATGAGAACACAGACACTAGAAATAAGGAAGAATTGAATCTTCACCAGGCTAGTAAAGAAAACCTCTTAAGCTTAAATACCATAAAGAAATCACAAAAGAGTAGCAGGTTTCACTTCATAACCATTTTAAACTTTGGTATGAGAAAATGCTGAATTTGAGACAATTAATGGGCTCATTTCCTAGGTTCTTAGCAGAGGTAAGGTTGGAAAGACCTGTTCTGCTAAAAGTGATCAGGATTCCTAACGAGATGAGAGGATACACTCAGCTGCTGAAAAATCAAGCTCCACATTCAAAGTCTAGCCCCACCATTACCAGCTGTGTGACCTGGGCCCCTGACCTAACCTCTCTAAGTCTCAGCTCCCTCTCCTGTAAAATGGGGAAAAGAATAGCCTCACAGGCATCAACGAAATACTGATGAGGCCTTTGTGAAGAGCAGGGGCTTACACATATTCGCTAAGTGCTATATTCTTCCAACAAAGGCACTTCTATAACCATGGACCTCACCAAATTCATTTATAAATAGAAACAGTGTTAACCCTAAGCAACTGGGATATGAAAGGGGATTTGGGGAAAGGCTCTGACCATGTATTAGGGATTATACTCATCTTTCTGGGTACAGAAAGATGAAGCAAAATGCAGTCCCAGCTACAAAGAATTTCACAGTATGGTAAGAAGGACAGAGAAGAAACCAGCATTTCCACACAACACGCTAGTGTCAGAGACCAGCAGCAGCCACGCTGGAACGCGGAAGAGCAGGAGTCAGTCTGCCAGTCTGGGGCTGGGGAAGTGAGGACAGGCTTTCTGGCCTTTTACTATGACGCAATTAAAATTAGAAAGCAACTTAAAAAAAAAAAAAAAGCATATGCCTGAAAATAAAGAGAGGAAACTGAATCCTAAGCTGGCAGTGGGGAAAGCTGACCAACCCACAATACAGAATTATCACAGGTTCAGAGACTAAAGGCACCAGAGACCTGTGGAAGCAGAGGTGAAGGAAAAGAGGAAGAAGAGAAATGCTGAGGGGGCACCAAGGCCATTCAAGGAGGAAAGAAAAATCTCTTCAACAAATGGTACTGGGGCTGCCAAACATTCACATGCAAAAGAATGGTACTTCACACCACACACAAAGATTAACTTCAAAAGAATCTAAGACCTAAATCTAAGAGCTAAAACTTACAGTTTTCTTAGAAGAAAACAGATAAATCTTCGTGGTCTTGGCTTTAGTGGTGGATTCTTGGAAACGACATCAAAAGCAAAGGCAACAAAAGAAGAAAAAGATAAACCAGACTTCATCAAAATTAAGGACTTTTATGCATCAAAAGACAGTATCAAGGAAGTGAAAAGATAACCCACAGAATGGGAGGAAATATCTGCATCATGTATCTGTCAAGGGTCTAGTACCCAGCAAACATAAAGAACACATAACTCAAAAACAAAAAGATAAGCAACCCAAGTTTAAAGGAGGGAAAGGTCTTGAATAGACATTTCTCTAAAGAAGAAATGGCCTAAAAATGCATGAAAAGATGACCAACGTCATTTATCATTAGGAAAATGCAAATAAAAATCACAATGACATATCACTTCACACTCACTAGGATGGCTAAAATAACAACTATTGGCAAGAATGTGGAGAAACTGTAACCTTCATATATTGCTGGTGGGAAGGAAAAAATGATGCCGTTTCTATTAAAAACAGTCTGGCAATTTCTCAGAAAGTTAAACATAGAATTATCATATGACCCAGCATTTACACTTCTAGGTATATACTCCAAAAAAAATGAAAATAGGTATTCAAACAAATACTTGTACATGAATGGTCACAGCAGCACTATTTCATAACAGACGAAAGGTGGAAATTCAAATGCCCATTGACAGAAAAATGGATAAAGAAAATGTGGTATATACATATAACAGAATAATATTCAGATAAAAAGAACCGAAGGACTGATAAACGCTATAATGGATGAACCTGGAAACATTACGCAAAGTGAAAGAAACAAGTCACAAAAGGCCACATATTATATGATTCCACTCATATGAACATCTAGACTAGAAAAATCTAGAGACAGAAAGCAGAATAGTGGCTGCTTAGGATGAGTGAGATGAGGAGATTGGAATGCGTGCTTAGGGGAGACAGAGTAGGTGTTAATGAAAGCTGCAGAAATGAATTTTCAGCAGAGCAAACAGGAGGGAAAGTACAAAAGCATGTGGCATGTTCAAGGAATAAAGAGTAAATCTGGATAGGGTACATGGGAAAGAAGATGGAATATATTAGGTTGGTGCAAACATAATTAAGGGTTTGTAGCATGAATTTCAAATCATTATAACTAGGCTCAAACATATCTTTATTTGTCAAAATAGGAGCCATTATAATCACCACATTTTTGCCACTAAGAAATCAGTTTGTTTATTCCTGTAGCATAAAAACTCTTGGAAAGCATTTTCTGCATCCTATTCGTTGTGGAAGCATTTTCCCTGCAAACAGCTGTTGCGATGCTTATTGAGTGGTAGGTGGTTGGCAAGAGGTCAAGTGAATATGGTTGATGAGGCAAAAGTTTGTAGACCAATTCGTTCAACTTTTGAAGCGTTGGTTGTGCAAAGTGTGGTCAGTTGTTGTTGTGGAGAAGAACTGGGCCCTTTCTGTTGACCAATACTGGTTGCAGGCACTGTAGTTTTCATCAATTGCTGGGCCTACTTCTCAGATGTAATGGTTTCGTCAGGATTCAAAAAGCTCAAGTGGCTCAGATGGGCAGCAGACCACCAAACAGTGACCGTGACCTCTTTTTGGAGCAAGTTTGGCCTTGGGAAGTGCTTTGGAGCTTCTTCTCAGTCCAACCACTGAGCTGGCTGGTCATCACCAGCTGTCGTTTACAATCCACTTTTCATTGTATGTCACAATCTGATCAAGAAATGGCTCGTTGTTGCTGTGCAGAATAAGAGAAGACAATACTTCATAACGATGTTTTTGATTTCCAGTCAGCTCATGAGGTACCCACTTACTGCACTTTTTCACCTTTCCAAGTTGCCTCATATGCTGAATGCCCATAGAATGGTCAACACTGAGTTCCTCAGCAACTTCTCATGTAGTTGTAAGATCAGCTTTGATGACAGCTCTCAATCGTCACCGTCAACTTCCAATGGCTGATCACTAGGCTCATCTTCTCGGCTCTCATCTTCTTTGCAAAACACCTTGAATCACTACTGCACTGTACATTTGTTAACAGTTCCTGGGCCAAACGTGTTGTTGGTGTTGCAAATTGTCTCCACTGCTTTACAACCCATTTTGAACTCAAATAAGAAAATCGCTCGAATCTGCTTTCTGTCTAACATCCTTTCCATAGTCTAAAATAAATATAAAATAAACAGCAAACAAAAAAAACACAAAGCAAGAAACACACATTAAAATGATGTATAAAATAATCACCACATTTATTTAGAATGTATTCCAATTTATCAAATGGCCAATTTCAACAATGCAAAAACTGTGATTACTGTTGCACCAACCTAATAGTAGAGAGGCTAGAAAAAAAGCAAGGCATTCATCCAAGGTATTTAGATTTAAATGCAGACAAAAGGGGCCAGGCATTCTTCCAAGGTATTTAGATTTAACTGCAGACAAAAAGGAACCACTGGGACATCAATAAGCATGTAACATGATCAGAACTCTATGTAAGAATAAGCCTGGTAGCACTGTGAAGAAATAATTGAACAAGAGAAAGCCCAAGGGTAAAGAAATTACTAGAAAAGCCCAGTTGAGACTGGTCTGCACCATGTCGGCAGCAGTAGACTGAAGAGGAAAACTACAGAGTATTTGATCAGTTGTGAATTTAAGTCAAAATCCAAGAGAAAAGTACTTGGGCCAAGCTTGGGTGAAAAGAAGGACAGTGATACTCCACAGAAGAAACACAAGAGGAGCTAGAAAGAAATGCTCAGTGTGAGATGCTGCGGGGCTCTAAGCAGAGATTCCAGTGGACCACTGAGAGTCAGGGCACGCAACCAGAAGAAAAGTAGGGGCTAGAGGAGAGTTTAGTTCTAAAAATCACCAGTGCAAAAAACTGGTAAGACTGGCAGCAGTTCTCAAACTTTCACCTGCATCGGAATCACCTGTTAATTGACTGCTGGGCTCTGCCCCCAACGTTTCTCACTCAGTAGGTCTAGAGGGGCACCTAAAAATTTACATTTCTCATCAGTTCCCAGGTGACACTGATGCCTTGACAACCCCTGGAACAGAGTAAAAAGAACAGAAGCCCTAGGAACTGAAGAACCTAAGGCCAGGAACAAAGTTCTTTTCAAGAATTACCTTCTTCGAGGGAAATATGTTACCTAAAATGGATACCATCATAAAAAGGTATGTTAAGTGTATTTCACCACAATTTCAAAAAATTATACCATCATACAATAAGCTAAAAGAGTAGACAGTTGTTAAACCTGCAAACCCAGGTGGTATTAGGGAAACAGATGCTCATTTACCTCTTTGACTGAGAATTCCTTCAGGCCTAAATATTTCTGGAGTCTCAAAGGCAAAAATGCAGTCACTTTCATGGACTGTTTCCAGGTCGTCTGTGTCACAAAAGGAACGATGGAACCCATCATAGTACATTTCTGTTAACACAATCTAAAAATGGGAAAAATGCAAATAGTTGGGTAACTGGAAAGTCAGTAAGAATTGATCTCCTAATCCAGCTGTGAACTTCTCCAGATCAGCAGGTCTGCAGGGGAGTTGAGGGCATGGAAACACCTCATCACGCCTGGGGGATCTGCCCTTAATAAGAGAGTCTTGGAAGCACAATATCCTCTGTGGTTTTATAACAACAAACTCTGATTTCAGAGTGCTGGGGCACTATATCCAGCTTTGGTGAAGAGAGTCAGCACTTACAAAGTTTAAAGCCCTTGTTTCACAGGGAGAAGAAACTAAAGAGAGATGGAGTGACTTGCCTAAGGTTATATAACTATCCAGCCTCACAGCAATGATAAGAGTCTACATCTGATTCTGAGATTTTCTACCATTAAATTTTCTTCTTTTCAGATTAAAAAATGTCAAATAACCTAGAGATTTGTACTGGAAAAAAAGTAAATTGACTCAAATGCCCAACAAAAGGAACTAGTTAACTATACTATAGTTCTACTGGAATTATAAAGTTCTTACAAAGAATAAGCTACAAATATTTGCACTAACATGGAAAGATCTCCTAAGTAAATAGTGAAAGTCGGAAAAGAAAAGTATGAGTACACGGTTCCATTTTCGTAAAATAGTAAATAAAGTATATGCACAAGACAAAACATAAATGAATATACAACACGGTAGTAAAGTTAATAAGCCTTGGTTCTAAGATCCTTAATACAAGGTACTTTCATTTTCACTAACTTTTATTAAGCTTCTGAAATGGCTGACTACTTTATAAAGAAAGAAAATTAAAAGATGGGGAAAAAGACAATGGAGACACGTAGAGACCTCACTACACGCTCAGCAGCACCGTCCAGTGAAAAAGGACTGGACCAGGC
The DNA here is from genome assembly GCF_001704415.2 of Capra hircus. Classification (NCBI taxonomy): domain Eukaryota; kingdom Metazoa; phylum Chordata; class Mammalia; order Artiodactyla; family Bovidae; genus Capra; species Capra hircus. The sequence continues at coordinate 20,729,264 of NC_030832.1, forward strand.
CTGAAGAGGTTCCAGTTCTGGCCTGCCACCAACCAGCCCCGTGACCCTGAACAAGTCACATGGTTTCTCTAGGCCTCCTTCAGATGAGGAGGTTGGACTGGGCCCCTAAGGCCCCCTCTACTATCACAAACATACTAGGAGTCAATGAGGTGAAAGGGGCTTGGTGGCACAGTCCACAAACAATCCAAGAAAAACAATCCTCTTACATTTTTCTTCTAATGATTTTAATGAACACACTGTTTTCCTGCAGGTGAACATCCAAGTATACGTCACTTTCTCCAGCAAGCTGAGGTCAAAAACAAACCTGTAATTATACCACTCACTTAAACAATGCAAAAAGAGCCAGACAGCACTGCAGGCTTTAAAGATACAACCAGATTAGCCTCAGACACACACCGAAGCCTCCCTCTATCTTTCGCCTCACCTTGAATTTACAAAAAAAAGAATGAACGGGCATTTCAAAGTAAGGAAAATCACGAACATTTTATCAATCTGTGAGCACTTGGCCTACGAAAATATGAAATATTGCTGCATCAGGGCAGCACTGCTGGTGGTGTTTTTTACTGCAATACTTCCCAGATGAGGTCGCAGGAGGCCAAAATACGAAACACCTTCATCATTTACCTGATTACATAGCAGCATTCAGAAGTTATCTAGGGAAAAGCCGTTCAGCCACTGAATCATCTTTCCTTGGTAAATTTCAAATAGGGAATTTTTTCCCAAATAAAACTCTAACAGTGAATTGAGTAAAAGAGGTATGTAAGAGTATGTCAAGTCACAAACAGGCCAAAATTATTCTGGGTCAATACAACTGTGTATCAAATATTTACCCAAAAAAGAAAGGTTGGGGGTTGGAGGGGGTTACAACTTTCCTTTTTTTTATCTAAACAAGGTAAAACACTCTAATCAGAAAATAAACCACACTGACCCCTGTATGTACAGTACTAACAATATGCTCATTCTTTTCACCATAATGGGAAGGGATTTTCAAGAACAACTGGTTGGGTTTTCTAAGCCTCTGACCTTCAAATACCACAGGATGCTCTCCCTGTGGCCCACATGAGCATCCATAGAATGATTTAAGGTGGTGGTGGTTTAATTAATTATACTCTATAAACAAAGCTGAAAGAAGGTCTTGGTGTAAAGCCACAGCTTTTCCTTTTAAATATATATATACACACAATTAAATGAAGCATGAAAAGTTTTTTGTGTATATTTTTCTCTTTTGGATCTCGATGTTTTTATCTTTCCTTTAACAGTACAAGCAACTAGTTTTAAATTTCTATCCAACCATGTTTGGCTGAGAACTGTTAAAAAAATAACTCCAGAAGAAGAGAAAGCAGTATTTTTGTGGCTCGTGTGTCTTCGGTCTTAGCAAGCTTATTACCTGATCAGTGGGGATCTTTGTTTCCATGGACACTGCTTCCCGAAGCCTGGCGACAGTCCCAGACAGAGGCACGGCCACACCAACCCGCATGCAGTGAGAGCACTTCCCCTGATACACTACGGTGACATAGAGAGGCCTGTGCAGATCAAAGTCAGACCTTCTCATTAGTCACTTACTTCAACTAAAATGAACGAGCAAAACAACTCTGACATGAAATCAACAGCACTAAAGCGAACCCACACCTTCAGCTGGACCCATGCAGAACTATCCATCGATAATCAACGACTCGAGTGAACCGGCTCAAGATGGCGGAGGAGAGGGGCGTGTGCCCACGGGCCCCTGTGAGAGCGCTGAAGAATGCCTTGGAAAGGGCAGCGTTTCTAAAACCACCATACAGTGTACCAATACTTGGTCCTGTGCCTTGTGGTTTCTTTAAAACAGCGTAACTCTTTTTTTGAGGAACAGTTCAAATAAAACAGCTAATTCAAAAGTGTAATGCAAGGTCTCGAGAGGCTCTAGGAGACATTCGACAACCTTCTCCAGCTCCCATACTACAGGTGGACAACCAGCTGAACAAAATACAACCAGACCAACCAAAAAGACTTGCCTGCCCCATGTACCTGCCGACCCCACAGGCTCAGACTGGCATTTATAAATTTCTCTAAGGCCTTAATAATGCCTGTATTCAATTTATCACTAATGCTATTACTTGTCTAAATATGTAAGAAGCCCCAATAGAGGAGCCTACGGAAGAAAAGGAACATATAGGAACACAGTTTTAATTTGATCAACTCTGTTCTTACCTTGTGTGGGGTAGAGGAATTGGCAAAGAAATGCAGAGGAAAGGATCAAAGGTGTTGCTCTGCTTCTGACAATGAGGACACGTCAAAGAAGATCTTCAAAAATAAGAATGTAAGACACTCCCATTAAGATCACCTCGAACTATATAAGCAGACAACATTAGGGAAATTTAATTTGCTCATACCTGTATTGGGCTTGAAAAAGTTCTTGTACAAAAGTGCTACAGACAGGAAAAGATGGTCCCTCAGGCATCATATCAGTCTCTGATGGTGGCTGAAAGAAAAATAAAGTACAACTTCACAGACTAGAAGTGTCAGGTCTTGACTGATGATGAGCCTAAAGATGTCACAAATGCCCCAGACTGCCTTTGCCAGATCTGCATCAGATCCAGATGTTTCAGGGAAAGGCACCTGCTCAAGGGGCCAGAACACAGCTGCCAGGCACCTGCTCAAGGAACCAGAACACAGCTGCCAGGACGTGGGTCGCATGGACTCATGGCCTCACAGGCTCTCCCAGACACAGCGCTTGTCCGTCTCTCCACACCGTCCAGGCCCTTGGGCAGTCCTTACCCTGAGCGCTGCAATCCTCCTCCGGCTCTCAACAGGCTCCCTCCAACCTCTTCCAGGGAATAATCTCAACCATTCAAAAGTACCAATTCCTGCCTAAAGGGAATTTATTCTCTAGCACCTATTAGCTCTGCTGCCTACTTAGGCCTAATCATTCTACTCACATTTTACCTACTCACATCCCCCTCCCCATCACCACAGTTAGTTACTGAGCATCAGGTATCTCGTGCAGAGAGAGCTGCAAAAGGCATAAGGATGCAAAGAGAGGTAAGACACAGCGCCTGATCCTGAGTATGTCTCAGTCTGGAGGGAGAGTCAGCGACAAGCGCACAGTCATATGACAGTACAGAATGTTCAGGGTCAAAGGACCTTGAATCAGAATAATTTAACAGCTTAGCAAAACTAGAAATTTAAAATCTGAGGTACAGAATAGAATTATCCAAATTTTTTAAAGCTATTAAAGGAGAATAACACTTTATTTCCATTACATAAATCATTTTGTCTGTCATATTAAGACTACATTAAAAAAAAACTGATAATGAATCACTTATTTTCAGTAAGAATATTCTAAGGGTTCAGTTCCTACACTCAAGTCTAATCCTAACAGCAGAGACGTCCATACATTTCCTCTTTGATTGTGTGTAGATCACATTTCAGTGATCTACAGACTATGTCTCATTGGAATAGAAGGCAAATTTTTGCTTTAAAGACAGTTTACTGAGTCTAATGTCAGTCTACAGGTATACAGGCACATGTGTCCCCTCTCATGAGTGTAAGCTCCTTGGAGACAGCGACTCTTGTTCCTGACAACTGCCAGCACGGTGGTGGTGGCAGCAGCGCAGTGGGAGACAGCCTCTAAGTATCCACGAAACTCACTTAGTCAATTTCACAGTATTAACTAACTATAAACTGCAACAACTACTCAGAGGAGGTTTGGAAGAATTTATACTCCCTCCTTCCTCCATTCAGCTCAGCACTCCCTGAGTGCCCCAGGGGCGTGCCCTTACCTTCAGAGGAGGCTGGCCACTCTGCTTCACAGCGTGATTGAGGTCTTCGTGAACTCGGTCCAAAAGCCACAGCAGAAACTCCTGGGCATCGTGCTGGGAATTTCCCCGATACTGCAGTGCATTCTTTGACACAATACTCTAAACGGGTAGATAAATCAGCATGAATAGTAAGTTTCTGGCTTTAAAGATAAACCATCCATAATCCCAAAGAGGAATGCAAGATCTCAAGGGTGTTAGTGAGTACTTCCTGTAAAGACAGCAGATATGAAACCAGAAAAGCCCCACCTGTGCACCAAAAACTTTTAAATGCACCGACCCAACAATCCTGCTTTTAGGAACATGGTCTAAAGGAAACCATCAAAACAGCATGCTAAGACCTCTAATAGAAAAAAAATTCACTTCTAATTCACTAAGAGAAAAAAAAAAAAAACAACCGGTTAAAACTTGAACATCTTAAATATAAGAACTGTTACAAATACCAAATCATTATGTTAACTTGCAACCAATATGTTCTATGCCAATTATAACTTCAATTTTTTTTAAAGTAAAAGAAAAAATGAGAATCGGTAAAAGTAAGTATTACAGTGTTGGATGATAAGCCAAAGTATAAAATGAGTCCACATAAGGTAAATGACTGAGTAAATAAGTAGGAAGAGGCAAATCTCCCTTAAAGAATAATTCTAAATAATGTGTCAAGAATCTCTCCTCCAGAAGCTGGACCTTAACCCCCACAACCCCAACCCTACCACCTTGAATATGGACTATGACAGTGACTTGCTTCCAAAGATTCTAGTCTTTGCAAAGAGGAGTAGCCAGTGAAAGGCTGCAGGTAAAGCAGTGAATTAAAATTAAGATCACGGGCTCTGAAGCATATAGCCTGAATTCAGATCTCTGTCCTGCCGCTTACTATTGGTGAGGCCTGGCCTACTCTGCTCCAAAGTAAAAAGGATAATAAATGTTTAGTGTGATGGTTAAGTGTGAATACATGCAAAACAATTCACAAATAAGTGACATATAATCAGCACTCAAATGTGAGCTATCAGTAATGGATTTGAAAGCAGGGAGAAAGAAGGGGAGACAACTTGCGCAAAGGAAGCACAGTTAGGAGACAAATGAAACTATGGGACGAGGTTAAGGGTCTAAGCTAAGTCTGTGAGGGCGAATTTGAAAGCGATTCCAAAATTGGGGCAGCAGAATTGATAAGATTTGTGACCTAATGAGGGCTTCCCAGGTGGTGCAAGTGGTAAAGAACCCACCTGCCAGTGCAGGAGACATAGAGTCATGGGCTTTGATCCCTGGGTCAGGAAGATCCCCTGGAGGAGAGCACAGCAACCCACTCCAGTATTCTTGCCTGGAGAATCCCATGGAGAGAGGAGCCTGGACAGCTACAGTCCATAGGGTCACAAAGAGTTGGACACGACTGAAGCGACTTAGCACACCCAAGCACGTGACCTAACGAATGTGCAAAATGAGGAAGGAGGCATTAGCGTCATTCATGTGTCTTTATCTGAATGATGGGCCACTGCTGGGTCTCTTCATCATGACAAGATTAAAAAAAAAAAAAAGAAGTCTGGAAAAGAGCGTGATGCGTTCCTATTAGAATCCACTATATTTGAAGTTGTGTGGAACCTCCAAATGGACATACCTGGTAAGCAACTGAAAAAGCAGGTCTTGCACTCAATGAAAGAGTCTGTGCTCAGGACAAGGATTTCGGGGTGAAGGGATGAGTGGTCCTTGAAATCATGAGTATGACTGACACTGTCCAGACAAGAGCATGAGAGATCCGCCAGAGAACAGAATCCAGAGGACTGCTCTATTTAGGAGGCCCTTAAAGATGACCAAGAAAAGGCCATCAAAGATGCGGCAAGAAAATCAAGATAATGCAGTCCCAAGAGTCAAGAGCAGACAGCTAAGGAGAGAGTGATCAACAGTGTTAAAAGTTGAAGAATGACAAAGTAAGCCAAAGAACTAACAACTGTCCACTGTATTTTCTAATTAAGACAATGATAACAGAGATGAAAACAGATAAATCTTTACTTAGGAAGAACCATCCCAAACTGATGATCAAATTCAATGTGAGTAACAAAAAGATGATTTACAAAATTCGAATTTAAGGAGGAAAAATTTAAAGGGACACAAATGAGAGAGAATATGGAGGTGTCATGGGCAAAGCTCACTAACTGAATAAAGTGAACAAGGAAGAGGAAGGACCCTGGTAACAAACAAGAATTTGTGTGACCTGAAGGATACCATGCGGACACCACCTCAGAAGCAGGTATAAAAAAGGGGGAGTGGGTGTGGGTAACGGGATCACTGCACTATAGAACTCACCAGAGGTCTGACACCACCCAGTCACCGAATCTAATTCCTTCTTTCTCAGCCTTCATTTTCCTCAATCCCTCTGTAGCATCTCACATACTTGGCATCTTGCTCCATTTTGAAATGGTTTGGCTTGTGGCCATAATTATTTTCTCATTTAGCAGAATCAAAACTAGAGCCATTGTGATGGACAGTGGAAAAATGTGATCCACAGAAGAAAGAGACCTCCTAGCAAAGAAAAATGAATCTGTAAAAAGAAAGAAAGAAAAGAAGTCAGCAGCACTGGCGGGTGAGACTGCAGCTGATTCAGGCGGGAAGAGAAACCCATGAGCGATGACGCTATACTGAGTGATACACAGAAGACATCTGGATGACACCAAGGTTCTTAGCTTCTGACTTCGGTGGATAAAGAAATTGGAAACAGAGGAAGAGGCAGGGGCCTGCGGAACTTTGAACAAGTTAAGTCTGAGGGACTCACAGGATCCCCAGTGAGGTGAGGTCTGGTACTCAGGGAGAAGATCTGAGCTGGTAAGTTCAATCAGAGCATGTACACTTATCCTGTGAAAGTGAAAGAGTCAGTCACTCAGTCGTGTCCGACTCTTTGCAACCCCATGAACTGTAGCCCTCCAGGCTCCTCTGTCCGTGGGATTTTCCAGGCAAGAATACTGGAGTGGGTTGCTATTCCCTTCTCCAGGGGGATCTTCCCGACCCAGGGATCGAACCTGGGTCTCCCATGTTGCAGGCATGTTCTTTACCATCTGAGCCACAGGGAAGACACTCTATCCTATGAGCATAGAGAAATAATCCAGGGAACATTTAATGAGAAAAGGTGGGCATCTGGGACGGAATCTTATAGAAGGGACAAGTCCCAGAAAAGAAGCCCGAGAAGAGGACCCTAGGGAACAGCCAGAGGAGGGTGGCACCACACAGGCCCAGGAGAAGAACCCTAAAGGGGATGGAACCGACTCAAACCACCGCAGGAAAGCCAGGTTCGACAAACACAGAGGGGGGTACTTCAGAACAGCAAATCAAGAGTGATTCCTGCTCCGTTTCAGTGACACAGATCAGAGAGGGTACAGGAGAAAAGGCAAGGCAGCTGAACGGTACCAAGAATACCACTCTGCATATCCAAGAAGCTGCGTTATAAAAGGAAGGAAGACCAATGTTCTACTTCTCCAGAGGGCACACTTACAGGACAGAGGGACTTAAGTGCTGAGGGGAGAAGCTAGCAGAAAGGGCATCCTTGACGAAAGGATTCTCCAGTAAAGGGAGAAGGAAGGACTCAGAAAAGAGGCGGAGGAACTGCCTTGAACAGGAGCAGGGAGAGACAGCAGAGGAGGGAAGGATAGTCACGGATTCAGAGAAGTGATAGACAGGACGGCAGGAACGCTGTTTTTGTTTTCTGGAGGAAGCAGAGGCCAACTGCCAAGAGGAACTTTTAGGTTCAGCAGGGATAAAGACAAGCCTCCTGGCATATAGATGAGGCACGCAAAATGCTGGCAGCATAACCAGCTTCTGCTCAAGACCCTCTCCTTTATTTACTTCCAAAGTAGAGGAGGGGTAGTTCCCAGCATATGCGTCCTAAGAAACTAATTAGCGGAAATAAAATGCTTCTCTATGTGTCAAAACAGATACTTTATGCACAGTGTCCATCAAATTCAGGGTGGGGACAACATTCAATTCTTTATCAAGATTGCATGAAACTTGATTTACGCTTCCTGCCATTATCACTTCAACTCATCCAGCACTTCTCCAATCGCTGGGTAAAAGGTGCTGTGCTGAAGCTGCTCAACAAGATTCTTGCTGGGCACGACTCGACAAGCAACAGGACTTCCACAGCCCTCTCTAACTACAGCCAAATCTGCTCTAGGGCCAAGCCCATCCTAAATCACAGCATCTCAAATTAAAGGAGATTTTACAGGAAACCTCACTGAACAAACACAACACAAAGGCTCCTTTCCCTCTTCTCAGTGGTGACTTCTTCCCACTGCAGAGACCCAAGGGACTACTGGGATCGTTTCACTTCTTCCCCAGACAAACCAAAACAGATTAATCTAGGAACCAGAAGAGGAAACGTAATAGGAGTCGAGGAGCCTGGGCTGCAGCACGGCCCCGCCCCACACCGCTGGCTATCTCGGGGACTCACTGAACTGACTGCTGCTCACACGAGGAAGCACTTGAGCTGGACCATCGTAGAGACCCCGGCATCTCACATCTTTACCCAAACTCTGCCCCTAGAATACCAGCAAGTGATTTGGTTTTTCTTTGGGGCCTCATCTGACACTGTTGTCGTTTGTCTTTTATCATTTTTTTTCTAATTAAATCTTAGTTTATGTGATGTCATACAGTTAATCCTCCTCTAGTTTTGCAGGTTTTTTAAAAGTTGATTATCACTAGAATATGTCATCTGTAAATATTTCTGCCATCTGAGAAATCATATAAATTTGTCACTTCTATGACAGAGTATGAACCTTCTTAAAATTACACATCTGTAAAATCACACATCTGTGTAACCTTACACGTCTGTGTCTACTCTGCAGAATCTGGGTGTGACGCTGATTTGTAAAAACATTAAACTGGAAACTGCTGCTTTAAATACTTTATGTACTACTATAAATAAATCTAACCGTCTCTCCAATTTTTCATTCAAGGTGATCCCTAACATCTAGTTACTAAACAATGAGTAAAAGTCAAAACACATTTTTAGGGCCTTCAAACCTCTTAAAATTTCTCTTCACACTTCAAATAAAACCTTAAGGTCTAGAACTACAGAGAATGTTTTTTCTCCCTTAAAGGTGGGGGGCGGGGGCGGAAATGAGTTGGAAGCAGAAAAGAAAAAGAATGAAGTCTATCCAACTGGAGTTTAAAAAAAAAATTAGACATGAGGTCCTTTCATTCCATATAGCCCTAGGACTGAAGAAGCAGAATCCTGGGCTCCAGGGAAAATACAGTAACTGGTACAAGACATCCTTTACCTAACTCCAAAAAGATGACAAAGCAATGGCTATTGGTGATTTCCTTCCATGGGGAATGGATGTGGCAATATCTGACATGAACGATCAGGAGTTGGCTTACTCTTCAGGAGAAAAGGTAGCTTGCCAAAACTCATCAAACCAAATCACCACTCACTTTCCTTGGTTCTATGCCAGAAGGAACACAGAATTTACTTTCAGCGATTCTGGAAAAGACCAGAAGAACTTGGGAGGACAATATATTTACATTTTAAGAGAAAGATATAAAACTGAAACTTGGTTTCTGGGCTGTGCTGGAAAGGACAGAACGATGAGCACTTGTCCTGAGAAACGTTTCATCTCTTGTATCTGACCTTCTAGACACTTAAGCTGATGAATAACTAACTAAAAACACAGGGGATGCAATTGGTACTAATCGATGAAAACCGTAAAAGCAGATACAACCCATAAAAAACAGTGACAAATGTCTGTAAAACAGAATTCCATGCCCGGGTATAGGACACAGCCACACTCAACAGGGCTCTCTGTGACCTTCACCCAGCCCTTCCTCCTTGTATCTTCACCTGTGGTGGGGAGGTCTATTCACATAACACCGCAAACGAGGCAGAGAGGCCCTCAGGACTAAGCCAGCCGGGGCAACTACCGCCCTTGAAAGAGACTGGACGGCCTCCATGCTCCCTACGATTGGAATGCCCTCCACTCCCAGCCCCCAAGGTCTCCCTCTGCTCCCTCTCCTTCCTCAGAAAGATGGAGCTGGGACCCTGGGGAGGAGAGGAGAAAGACAGAGGAGGAAGGAGGCAATGGGAAAGGAGTTTCCTTCTAGGATGGAAAGACAACTCAAGGAGAACTGTAGAGATCGCCACACACCACTTGTTCATGTGTTCACGTTTGGCCATAAGGAAGAGTGAGTTATTCTGGTACAGAGCTCCTTGATCCTTCCAGACTGACAACCAAACAAAGGGTAGCTCAAGCACAGGTGTCCCCGTGTCCAAGTTCTCAAGTTCCAAATTTAGAAAAGAAAACAGATTTGGACAGCAAGGGATACTTATAGTTACTAGTTTTCAATATTAAATTAATATATACCAGAACAACTCGGTGGCAGGGACTTACTGATGAAATAAAAATTAGGAAAGGGTTTACTATTCTTTCATAAAAGAAAAAGTTGTAATAGAAGGACTGAGAAATGGCTAGTGCATTTCAAGAAATTATAGCTAAGGCTGGAAGTATGGTAGAGAGCATTAGAGCCAGAATAAAAGAAACAGACCACAAGTGGTTCAGCCAGATGAACAATGAACAAGACTTTTCAACAGATCATAAAGCTGTATCAATAGAAAACACAGCAGCAAGAGAAGACCTTCAAGTATTTCGACACTGGTTGAATATTTCTGGCAGAAATGCAGTAGAAACAGAAAGACTGGATTCTGAATACCTGGGTTTAAGCCCAACTTTTCCTTAATGTGTAGTTTTTCTGAGCCTTGGCTATCTTTTCTGCAAAACGGGGATGATAACACTTTTTTAAATTGACCATTGTGAGGCTTTCATGAAATCACAAAAGCATTTTAAACTCTAAATACCTGTCATCATGTAAGTTTCAAAAGTCAAGAAAAAAGCAAGGAATTAGCCTATGGTATAGTATAATCCTGGAAAATGACAAAGAAAAAGAGAAGGAAATATCTAAGGCACTGGCTCTTGACTCATGGTGGTACAACAGAATCACCTGGGAAAATTTATTTAACAAATAAAAACCATACGTGGCAGCAGCCATGGGATACTGACTTAATTAGGTCTATGGCGGGGCCTGTTCATCAACAGTTTTGTTTTTCAAATGTGATTTAACAATTCTATTTCTAGTGTGAAGCCAAGACTGAGAAAGAGCATGCCATGCTAAAAAAACCCTAAATTTTCAGTTCCAAAAGCATTGAAAACTTACGGGAGGCTCTTCTGTCATAACTGCATTATATCAATTACTGCATTTTACCACTAGACTGCTCGGGGATGTCTTATTCAATATTATTTCCTAGAAAACTAGCAAATACAGTATGTGACACAAAGAATAACAAGTTAATATTAGGGTGCCTTTAATGTACCAGGCTTTGTACTAATTCTTTTATAGGTGTTATTTCCTATAAAAATTAATCCCCAGAAATTCCCTAGGCTGTTAAGTACAATATTAACATCATTATTTACAGACCTTGGGCTCAGTAAAGTAACTTGTCCAGTGTTATCACTATTCTCCAACCTCATATGATTAAAGTGAAAGTCGCTCAGTCCTGTCTGACTCTTTGCAACCCCATGGACTATAAAGTCCATGGAATTTTCCAGGCCAGAATACTGGAATGGGTAACCTTTCCCTTCTCCAGAGGATTGTCCCAACCCAGGGACTAAACCCAGGTCTCCCACATTGCAGGCGGATTCTTTACTAGCTGAGCCACCAGGGAAGCCCACATCTGATTAAAATGACCTTGAAACATTTTTACCCATAATAACTTTTTTCAATGAATGGTTTTTCCCTTATACAACTCAGGATCATGTAGGGCTTGGGTTCTTCATCCTGAGCTCCAGTCTCAATGCAGACACAAAACATGTGCTGGAGACTGACCTACAGTTGCACCAAGCCTGAGGCTTCTGGGAGCTGCTTTGCTTTTAAATAAATCTGTGTTAATCAGTGTCTGTTTTGTTCTAATTAGCATTTTTTTCCTATGACTGAAATATGGCCCAGAAAGAAAAATGCAGTCTATCTAATTGAAATGTTATTATTCAAGGAGTAAGGAGGAATTCGGACTATGTCAGCAGATCAGCTTGCAGCATGTGAAGAAATATGCCCTGCCTGAGCGTCCCGGTTGCTACAGAAAGCAAACCAGAGAGTCAACCATCTGCCCTGAGAGAGCTGCATCTGTCTGCCAATAGCAAATATAAAGGGGAGCGTTCACCTCATAACGCTCAGGCTGGCCTGCTGGTGGTGATGATTCTGATCTCGTCATTCCATCCGTCCTAGGACCCTCTAACTGGCCAAGTCGAGCCAATTCCAAAGTTAACTTGGGTCACCAAAATGTGTTTATGCGTCCGATCAACTAACTCAAGAAACTCAAGTGTCTTCTTTTTAGTCTCCTCGACATTTTCCTACACAATCTAAGATTCTTCCCAACTATAGTAAAATAGAGCTTTATAAAAAACTTAACAAAAGAAGAAGAAGAAGAAGGAAGAGGGAGAATTTTAGCTATCAACACAATCAAAAAAGGAAACACCCAAGCCCTGATGTGACTAAAAGGTCATCATATGGGAAATGCAATAATCTTCAACAGTTAAAATTCAAAACAGGGACTTTCCTAGAGGCAGAGTGGAGGCAAGTCCATCTGCCAATGAAGAGGACACAGGTTTGATCTCTGGTCTGGGAAGATTCCACATGCTATGGGCAACTAAGCCGGGCAAGCCACAGCTACTGAGCCCCTGTGCCGATAGCTACGGAAGCTCACGGGCCCTGGAGGCCATGCTCGACAGTGAGAGAAGGCACTGCAGTGAGCAGCCTGCACACTGTAGCTAGAGAGGGGCTCCCACTCAGAACTAGAGAAAGCCCTCCGCAGCAACAGAGACCCAGCACAACCAAAATAAATAAACACACTCAAAACAAAAACTGGAAAAGCCATCTAAAAACCCAAGCAGTTACTGTACAGTCCTCCCACAGAACATTACAAATGTTTGAAAGTTTTAGAAAATACTAAAAATACATATATAATAAAATTCAGTGGAAAGAAGATACAAAACTACATATGAGTTTGGTTTCAAACTTTGAAAAAACATTTTTTAAAGACCTTTTAGCTTTTTATCCTTGTAAATATACACCAAAACATTAATAACCGTTACCTTAAAGGGGCAAGTTTGGAATGATTTTTCCTTTACATATTTCACTGTTTTCCACGTTTTCTAAATGAATTTGTTGATAACAATAACCAAGTAGTACACAGGGTGATCTTAGTACACCCTAGTATTTTGGCCAAGGAACCAAATCTCATCCACAGAAAGGGCTGGCAAAAAAAAAAAACACCAACAAAACAAACACAGACCTTACTTCTAGCTGAGGTTTTGGCTCCAAATCCCTGAGAGTCAGGCTGCACTATGCTAAGAATTTTTTTCTCTGTTAGATCTTGCGAGTTTTAAATCAAAGTTTCCTGCCTTATTAATCATAAACCCAAAACCTAAATCAACCTTTGGATCTTACCAGTAGGGGGAAAAGCAACCAGGACCAAAGAAAAATGAGGGAAAGAGAGAGGAAAGAAAAAGAGTTTATGCCTCCAGCCACCCACCAGGGGTCTTTTTAGGCCTCCCGGCTTGCGGGCTTGCGGGGTGGGAGGTGAAAGCTCAGCTCTAGGAAGAGAAAAAAAGAGCAGCAGCCTCAGCTTCTTGATGAAGTGGTGGGAAGACAAGGGGGAAACAGGGGCTTGGCTTACAAACTCAGCATATGGTCCTGCTCACCTTCACAGAGGCCAGTGATGTTCTCAACTGAGTGTCACTCCCCTGTGGGGTGGAAGTAAAGAGAACTATGGGCTTCCCTAGTGGCTCAGTGGTAAGGAATCCGCCTGTCAATGCAGAAGACATGGGTTCAATCCCTGGTCCAGAAGATCCCTTGGAGAAGGAACTGGCAACCCACTCTAGTATTCTTGCCTGGAAATCCCCATGAACAGAGAAGTATTCTTGAACATTCCAGCATTCTTGCCTGGTATGCTATATGGTTCATGGGGTCGCGAGCATCGGATATGACTTAGTGACTGAACAACAGCAACAAAGAGACCTACCCATAACTGGAGGTGGAATAGTGTGGGAAAGACAAGAGTGGGGGAAGCATGAGGCCCTGAACTACTCCAAGGCCAAATAAACTTCTTCTATAATCAGTGTGTGTGTTCACTGGCAAAGTATACATCCTCGTGATTTTGAATATGTTGGTATTTGATGATAATCAGATCTAAAATGTTTTTGACCAAACAGACAATTTTCTAAAGGGATTCAAATTATTCTGGAAATAACCTTGCTTTGAATCAATATTCTGTGATTGCATTTTGATAACTAAAACATTAATTACTAGTAATCAAGAGATGTTATTCATAAGCAGAGACCCAGTCAATTTCACTATGAATTACACATTCATATTGCCATAAACCCTGAGCACTCCAAATAAATTTTAACTGGCTAAAGAGGCTTTCAGGTCACGGACCTGCCATATCACTTTCCTCCACACCCAGCACTGTGCACGCCTGACAGCCAAGCCAGGCTGCCTAGGAAGCCGCACACGGCTGTAGTCTCCAAATCTGGCCAGCCTCTGAGGTTCCTTCAACCCTCACTTCGAGAAGCAGGCAGCACTCAACCACCACAGGGGCAGCCTCCAGCTTGTTCGGGCTCTGTGCTTTCCCGGGGGAAAGTGCTAGAACCTTTCTAGTCTAGACCTGGTCTGACATGCCCCAATTTCACCCAATGCTAGTCAGTACAGGGAGGACTCCCCGCCTGCTAATGCAGGAGATGCCAGAGACAAGGGTTGATCCCTGGGTTGAGAAGATTCCCCTGGAGGAGGGCACGGCAACCCACTCCAGAAAGCTCTCCTGGAGAATCTCACGAACAGAGGAGCCTGGCAGGCTACAGTCTATGGGGTCGCAGAGAGTCAGGCACGACTGAAGCGACTCAGTGCACAGGGACGCTCACACAGTCGGTACAGGACTTATTCATCTGCCTGTAGAACATGAAAGCTAACTCAAAGAGTATGTGAAGACAAGAGAACAAACAGAAAGAAGTCTGTGAAACTCAAACTGGGTAATTCCCTAAATTATCCCAATGTCACTCTCATATAAGCATCCTCCCACTGTAAAGAACAGATGAAGCTGTGTGACCTTCACTATCAATGAAGAAACGCAAAGCAAAACAATAAAATGCTCTTCCCCACTTATCAACTTCAGGATTTCTTTCCTGCAACAATGGGGCATGACAGACATTCTTACGCTACTAATGGCACAACCCTTCCCAAAATGAAGAAACAACATGATTTAAGAACCTTCAAAATAAATAATCTCTGACAGGAATTTCACTTCTAAATATCTTGAAGAAAAAGTCAAAATGAAAATGTATGTTAAAAATATGTTCACTGCAACCAGAAACAATCCAAAAATAGGTACTAGAACCTTCATCTAAAGAGTTGTTTTTAAAAAATGACTTATATAATACAATATGAAGACAATCACACAATGCAAAATTATACGGTTTGATCTCAATTATGTTAAAACACACAAAAAAAGGGGAAAAAAGTAATATGCTAAACAACTTTTATACATTTTCAATTTTCCTTTTTCAACTGTCACATATTTTCCAAGTTTTCTATCATATTTTAGATATTACACTTACCAGAAGAGATGTTACTCATAACGAATTCTGGCAAAAGAAACCAGACACAAAAGACTCCCTGCTGCAAATAAAAGCCACTGAGATACCACTTCACACCCACTAAGATAGCTATACTAGAAGACAGGCAATAACAAATACTGACGAGGATGCAGAGAAGTTGGAACCCTCACGCAAGCGATGGCGGCAATGTAAAATGCTGCAGGCGCTGTGCAGTCGGGTAGGTGCTCAAAAAGTTAAACTGGGAGTTGCCATATGACCCTGAAATTTCATTCCCAGGTATACATCCAAGAGAAATGAAAACATATTTCCACACAAAATTTGTAGTTAAGTATTTGTGTGTGGGTGTGTGCTCAGTCGCTCAGTTTTGTCCAACTCTCTGTAACCCCACGGATTATAGCCCACCAGGCTCCTCTGTCCATGGGTTTCTCCAGGCAAGAATACTGCAGTACGTTGCCATTTCCTCCTTCAGGGGATCTTCCTGACCCAGGGGTCGAACTCGAGTCTCTTGTGTCTCCTGCACTGGCAGGTGGATTCTTTACCACTGCACCACCTGGGACGAATGTTCACAGCCTCATTATTCATTAATAGTCAAAGAGAAGAGACAATCGAAATGTCAGTCAACAAGTGTCATAAACAGAACATGGTGCATTCATATAACGGAGTATTTTTCAGCCATCATAGGGAATGAAGTTGTGATTCATGGTACAACATAACCTTGAAAAACTTCAGGTTAGGTGAAAGAAGTCAAATGCAAGGGCCATGTGTTGAATGATTCCATTTCTATGAAATGTTCGGAATAGGAAAATCTATAGAAACCAGCAGCAGATTAGTGAACATTTAGCACTGGGAGGTTGAGGGCAATGAACAATGACTGCTAATTGATATGGGGTTTCTTTGGGGATAATAAAAATGTCCTAAAATTGAGATGTTGCATGCACAATTCAGTGAATATATTCAAAATCACTGAATTCTATATACACTTTATGGGCAAGTACACAGTATATAAATCACATCTCAGGAAGGCTGTCTTTAATAAAAACATATTTTTATTTCACTTATAGTAAACTTCAAAACCAGGCAAAACTAATCAGTGATGTTAGATGCCAGGAAAGTGGTTACATTTGGGGAAGAGGGAGGATACAGGTTTTGGGAGGAGCCAAAAAAAGGGAGCTTCTGGACAGCTAGTGACAACCCATTTCTTGATCTGGTTGATAATATCACTTTCAGTTCAGTCAGTTCAGTCGCGTCCAACTCTTTGTGACCCCGTGGACTGCAGCACGCCAGGCTTCCCTGTCCATCACCAACTTTCGGAACTTGCTCAAACTCATGTCCATCCAGCCGGTGATGCCATTCAACCATCTCATCCTCTGTCATCCGCTTCTCCTTCTGCCTTCATTCTTTCCCAGCATCAGGGTCTTTTCCAATGAGTCAGTTCTTTGCATCAGGAGGCCAAAGTATCAGAGCTTCAGCTTCAACATTAGTCCTTCCAATGAATATTCAGGACTGATTTCCTTTAGGATTGACTGGTTGGATCTCCTTGCAGTCCAAGGGACTCTCAAGAGTCTTCTCCAACACCACAGTTCAAAAGCATCAATTCTTCGGCGCTCAGCTTTCTTTATGGTCCAACTCTTACATCCATATGTAACTACTGGAAAAACCATAGCTCTGACTAGATGGACCTTGGTCAGTAAGGTAATGTGTCTGCTTTTTAATATGTTGTCTAGGGTGGTCATAACTTCTCTTCCAAGGAGCAAGCATCTTTTAATTTCATGGCTGCAGTCACCATCTGCAGTGATTTTGAAGCCCAAGAAAATAAAGTCTCTCACTGTTTCCCCATCTATTGGCCATGAAGTGATGGAACCGGGTGCCATGATCTTCATTTTTTGTATGCTGAGTTTTAAGCCAGTTTTTTTATTCTCCTCTTTCACTTTCATCAAGATGCTCTTTAGTTCCTCTTCGTTTTCTGCCATAAGGGTGGTGTCCTCTGCATATCATAGGTTATTGATATTTCTCCTGGCAATCTTGATTCCAGCTTGTGCTTCATCCAGCCTGGCATTTCAAAAGATGTACTCTGCATATAAGTTAAATAATCAGGGTGACAATATACAATCTTGACATCTTTCTTTCCCAATTTGGAACCAGTCTGCTACTCCACGTCCGGTTCTAACTGTTGCTTCTTGGCCTGCATACATATGTCTCAGGAGGCAGGTAAGGTGATCTTGTATTCCCATCTCTTGAAGAATTTTCCCGTTTGTTGTGATCCACACGGTCAAAAACTTTAGCGTAGTCAATGAAGCAGATGTTCTTCTGAAATGCTTTTGCTTTTTTGATGATCCAATGGATGCTGGCAATTTGATCTCTGGTTCCTCTGCCTTTTCTAAATCCAGCTTGAACATCTGGAAGTTCTCAGTTCACATACTGTTGAATCCTAGCTTGGTGAATTTTCAGCATTACTTTGCTAGTGTGTGAAACAAGGGCAATTGTGTGGTAGTTTGAACATTGTTTGGCATTGCCTTTGGGATTGGAATGAAAACTGACCTTTTCCAGTCCTGTGGCCACTGCTGAGTTTTCCAAATTTGCTCCCATATTGAGTGAAGCACCATCACAGCATCATCTTTTAGGACTTGAAATAGTTCAGCTGGAATTTCATCACCTCCACTAGTTTTTTTCATAGTGATGCTTCCTAAGGCCCACTTGACATCATACTCCAGGATGTCTGGCTCTAGGCGAGTGATCAAACCATCATGGTTATCTGAGTCATTAAGATCTTTTTTGTATAGTTCTTCTGTGTATTCTTGCCACCTCTTAATATCTTCTGCTTCTGTTAGGTCCATACCATTTCTGTCCTTCAGTATCACTTTAGGATTTAATATTCATTGAGTTGTACACTAATGATGTTATGCATTTTTCTGTATGTGTCCCATACTTCACTAAAAAGGTTTTTTTTAATGACTTCAAAAAGGAAATACTAAAGTTTCTTAATCTAGCCAGATCCCAGGCCCTAATGCAGAATATTTAGTGTTTCTTGAGTCCATTCTATTTATCTGGTTAGTTAACTAGAAGCAGATTAAAAACTGCAAGACACAGGAATGAGGAAGATGCCCAGGATAAAGTAAAACCGGATAAAGCAAGAGAAAACTAAGGAAGGGCCGTGATAGATGATGGGAGAGAGCAAGGAGGAGTATTACCAAAAGCAGAAGAAAGAATTCAAACAATCTAAGCAATTCTGGACCATTTATCAACTCCTGCACAGTCCCACTGTCCCCAGAGATACCTCCATATTACAGAAGAGTGCAACAGATGAAGCTCGTAATACTCCAAATCACCAGAGAGAATAAACTATGTCCAGGATTCCCTCCCTGGAAAAGTGAGTATGTAAAATATGCTATCAAGCCATCTATCAAAAAGGGAAAACTCAACTTTTTAAAGACTTGATATCTAAATAATTATCGAGGAAATAACTTACATAAAACACTTATTCCCTCAAAAAGTCAGATGAATGGGGTATTACTGTCACTCAAAAAAAAATCATAGGGCGACAACAGAATGATGCAGAATGTATCACGCAGAGAGAGTCCCTCTAGGGAACAGACACTTCAGTGAATCATCTAGCATTGTTACACTGGAGATTTAAATACCACGCCTTCAAAAACAACCCACAATTCAAGAGGTCAGCACACATTCATCAAAGGTGAGCTCAAAACAATCAGAATCACAAGGCCAGACCCAGAGAAAATTTTATGTGGAACACGTTTATTTTTCCTCAGCACTTAACTATAGTGGCCTTTTGAAGAAGTCTCCACATCTTCTTCCTTGTTGTTGTTCAGACACTCATTTGTGTCCAACTCTTTGTGACCCCATGGACTATAGCATACCAGGCTTCCCTGTCCTTCACTATCTCCTGGAGTTTGCTCAAACTCATGTCCTTTGAACCAGTGATGCCATCCAACCATCTCATCCCTGTCATCCCCTTCTCCTCATGCCATCAATCTTTCTCAGCATCTGGGTTTTTTCTACTGAGTTGGCTCCTCACATCAGGTGGCCAAAGTATGGCAGCTGAATGGTCAGGGTTGACTTCCTTTAGGATTGACTGATTTGATCTCTTAGCTATCCAAGGGACTCTCAAGAGTCTTCTCCAGACCACAGCTGGAAAGCATCAACATCTTCTTCCTACCAAGCTCCCTTTCCCATGTTCTAGGCTTGCTTTCACAAGCTAGGTTGGTGGGGTTTTCCTGCTAAAGTGTTTCCATCACTCAGGTGTAAAAGAACCAAAGGCTGTTAAACACCACAGTCTATGAGACTGATATAATCACATGCCAACAAAAAGGAAAATAAGGAAGCTGAGGCTCAGTGATTACCCCAACATCTCAACCATACCAGGATTCTGACTAAACTCAAAATCCATGGGTTCACGGATGTTTCAAAAGGAAAGGAGTAGGGACTTCCCTGGCAATCCGGTGGTTAAGACTTCGTGCTTCCAATGCAGGAAGCCCAGGTTTGATCCCTGGTTGGGAAACTGAAAGAAAAGGAAGGAGCAGACCTGTACCCTGGCTGCCCTTACCCTCCTCCCAGCACTGGCCTCGGGCACCGAAGCCTGAGAGAGACGTCAGCATCATCAGAAACTGGGTGCGGCAGTAACTACAGCCTAACCAGCTGCCTGACGTCACAATAAAGGCTCAAAGGGCAGCGACCAACAGGTCTCTAACTCAGCTAACCCTTCCTCCTGCTGGATATGAGATAAAAAGCTGCCCAAGCTCCCCGATCTCCCCTGCCTGCAAGGAAATGAGGCTACCCTCCTTCCTTCCTGTCACTATTAAAATCCTGAAATCATTAACTGGTAGCTATTTCCTATGAGCTGTTGCTTTTAAAGGCGTTTTCTTTAGCTATCCTACTTTATTATAACTTTCATAAAAGACTCTAAACTGAGGGAGATTTACCAAGCTGTCACTGCACGGTCAAAAAGGAACTCTTACTTTAGGGTAACATTAAAGAATGTTTCAAGTAAATGTATCACTATAATTGCTGGGACCACCTCTGATCAGGAAAAAGGTTCTTCTTACAATGTGTTCTTATCCAGCTATAGAGAGCTATTGACCTCAAAGAAAAGGCTAAATTTCCTTTCCTACAGCTTAAAAACAGTCCTTCTCTGCTCCCATCATTGCTCAAAGCAGAGGAGATACAAAAGTGAGTTCCCTGCTCATTCATTTATGAATACAAACATAAAGCACCCAACACTATGGGAATAACAAGAATTAGAGGATGAAGGGTCTGGAGAAATGCCTGTTTCTTCGTCCACAAAACAGAAAAAAATAGGTATATCCACCTTGCACTGTTACAAGGAATACACAAAATAACCTGCTACGCGGGGCAACTGCTAAGCACCCATGTTACCTACAAGAAGAAAACAAGATAAAGAAAATCATGTATGTATGTGTGTTAACATTTATTTAAGTCAGAGAGAGATTATGAACACACATATTTGCTTCTACTAAAACAATGAAAGAATAAATCATAAAATTTACAGAGAAAGGGAATAGAATACAGTCATCAGAAACTAGGCTTCTTTGAACAGATCTTGTTTTGTATATCTGACTTCAGGCAAATGAATTTCATTTTTTATATAATTACACAACAAAACTAAATTCCGAAAAGCAATTCCGAAAAACCAGAAGCAGAAAGAACAAATGAATGTATATATCACAATGGTGACTAAGTCACACTTAAGAACTATTCCAAGAGACTTTAAAACAAAAATATGACTGCACAGTCCTAGTAGGACATATCCTAGAGACAAAAATTAATCTTAAACTTTTAAATATTCATCCTGTTGGTGCTAATATTGAGATTATTGTGATGAGACTATAAATGCATTGTGAGATAATGTAAACAAGAATTTACACTAGGGTTAAGAATAGAATTTTCAGCTTAGGAGAAATATAGATGTAAGATCAATGAGGTTAAATAAAAACCCTGAATTCCTGAATGAAATTCAGTTCAGTACAGTTCAGTCACTCAGTCATGTCCGACTCTGCAACCCCATGAATCGCAGCACGCCAGCCCTCCCTGTCCATCACCAACTCCCAGAGTGCACTCAAACTCATGTGCATCGAGTCGGTGATGCCATCCAGCCATCTCATCCTCTGTCATCCCCTTCTCCTCCTGCCCCAATCCCTCCCAGCATCAGGGTCTTTTCCAATGAATGAGTCAACTCTTCGCATGAGGTAGCCAAAGTATTGTTTTGGAGTTTCAGCTTCAGCATCAGTCCTTCCAATGAACACCCAGGACTGATCTCCTTTAGGATGGACTGGTTGGATCTCCTTGCAGTCCAAGGGACTTGCAAGAGTCTTCTCCCACATCACAGTTTAAAAGCATCAATTCTTCAGCACTCAGCTTTCTTCACAGTCCAACTCTCACATCCATACACGACCACTGGAAAAACCACAGCCTTGACTAGATGGACCTTTGTTGGCAAAGTAATATCTCTGCTTTTTAATATGCTATCTAGATTGGTCATAACTTTCCTTCCAAGGAGTGAGCATCTTTTAATTTCATGACTGCAATCACCATCTGCAGTGATTTTGGAGCCCAAAAATATAAAGTCTGACACTGTTACCACTGTTTCCCCATCTATTTCCCATGAAGTGATGGGACCAGATGCCATGATCTTAGTTTTCTGAATGTTGAGCTTTAAGCCAACTTTTTTCACTCTCCTCACTCTTCTTTCACTTTCATCAAGAATGAAATTATCAATATGAATTCTTGACTTATAAATCACACGTTTCCTCACTCTGTCTACTGAGACCCAGGAAACCAGGTACACCCCTATGGCTTCGACTGCGGCCTCTCAGAACCATCTGCTACCAAAAGGAACTAAGTCTCCCTAAAGAAATGACTGATTCCACATGTGGAGCAGGAAACATATAAGATAAGCCTGGAAAATCTTAACTTTCTGTATTTTGCATTGCCATCACAGACTATTACAAAAGGACTTGGTAGCCAACTTATCTCAATGGCCAAAAATAGGACAAGTTGGGCATAATAAGGTTGATAACTGACTCAGTCCAGTTCAGTTGCTCAGTTGTGTCCAACTCCTTGTGACCCCATGGACTGCAGCACGCCAGCTTCCCTATTCATCCACAACTCCTGGAGTTTGCTCAAACCCATGTCCATCAAGTCGGTGATGCCATCCAACCATCTCATCCTCTGTTGTCTCCTTCTCCACCTGCCTTCAGTCTTTCCCAGCCTCAGAGGCTTTTCCAATGAGTCAGCCCTTCACATCAGATGGCCGAAGCATTGGAGCTTCAGCTTCAGCATCAGTCCTTCCAATGAATAGTCAGGACTGATTTCCTTTAGGATTGACTGGTTGGATCTCCTTGCAGTCCAAGAGACTCTCAAGAGTCTCCAACACCACAGTTCAAAAGCATCAATTCTTCTGGCACTCAGCTTTCTTTATGGTCCAACTCTCACATCCGTACACGACTACTGGAAAAACAACAGCTTTGACTATACACACCTTTCAAACACACATCTAAATCCATAAGTTCATATAGTTACAACAAAAAACTCACTGACTATATTTGGAAATCAAGTAATTATTTTGAAAACTAGAAAATAAGGGGGAAAAACCCACCAAATATTTATCTTGTCTTTCTTCTCAAAATTTACTTTGAGGTAACCAAACCGCTGACAAGGGCAAGAATCTCTCCAGAAGTACTCCAGCTAATTAGGGAAGAGACATGTTAAAATTAAAACCGCCATGTTTCAAGCCTTAATGAGCTAATGGATCAAGGACTGCTAACACTGAGAGTGATGCAGCCAGACAGGACAGGCTTCCTGATGGAGCTCTTAACACTTTTCAGAAACTAGCTTTACCAGCAAAAAATAAGAGGGCTTAAAAAAAAAAAAAAAATTCAACCCTCAATCTCATTAAGCCTCTAGATCTAACTTCCGTTTTACAGGAAAAGCACAGACTGTATTTTCACTGAAACTAAAGGAATAAACAAACAAAATCAGACCCTGAGAAGCTGCACAGCAGTGCTCTTCAAAGTGTGGTCCACAGACAGCTGCCTGTCTGTGAATTTTTTTCACCAGCCCAAGATGAGAGAAGTACAGAATTCAAAGTAAGCATTAGAAACATTTAGGACAAATTAACATAACTGTATGTCTACTGAGTAACTTTTTTTTAATGGGCCTGGTATGCCTTTTTCCTGGAAAAGTTCAAAGGCAAAGCTAAGAAACTTATACATTTTGTATACAAAAGAAAAACTAAAGGCAACTTTTGAAAACAGAAATAATGTAATTAAAGATAACCTTTAAGATTAACCTGGCAGCAAGAAAAACTGTCAATAGGATAGACTTTAGAAATGGGAAAGGGTAATTTGGGTGTCCATAGACTTGGGATGAGCACCTTCTATTTCTGGAATACTTACTTTACATCTTCTCCTTTAACTTCACAAAACCCACCCAAGGCTTGAGTCCCGGCCCTGCTACTTACTAGCACAGAAGCTCTGTATCCTAATTTTTTTAATGGAATAGCAATGCTCCTTTCCCAGGGCTGTCATGAAGATTAAATGAAAAAATTGTAGGGACTTCTCTGGCAGTTCAGTGGTTAAACACACAATCTGTGATGCTGACATTATCACATGGCAATGAAAAGGAGAATCAGGAAACTGAGGCTCAGTGACCACCCCAAGGCCTCAGCCATACCAGGCTTCTGACTGAGTTCAGAATTCATGGGTTCACAGATTTTTCAAAAGGAGAGGAGCAGGGACTTCCCTGGCAGCCCCGTGGTTAGCACCTCCCATTTTCAATGCAGGGGAAACTAAGATTCCACGTGCCACGCGGCGTGGCCAAAAGAAAAAGTTGTATGTGAATGTACCTTAATATGGCTCCATACAAACAAATGGTATTTCCATGATTATGATTATTATCGTTTCTTACATTCCTGAGAACCAGACAGCTTTGCCTTGCTCTTAAAGTCAAAGAATTCACAAAACCAAAAACAGAGAGAGAAGTTAGAATAAAAAAGAAAAAAAGAATTTACTAAGCTGGTAAGGAGCTTACAAAGGTTCCCCACAGTGGAAGCAACGAAGGCATTTCCTGTCCAGTCCTACGCAGTCTTCCGAAGCGTGAACTGTTTGTTTGTGGACACAACGCTACCATCCAAGCTCAACAACTGGAGGGAAGAAGCAACAGATGCTGGGTGACTGGCCAGTTCCTCTAGGAACTGCCGCAGTTCGTGGCATAAAACAATGGTTTCTAAACAGAGAAAGATCACAATCGAACAAAAAAACAAGATATCCCCACGTGCTCCACTGCAAACACTCTGTTTGTGAAACATAAAAGGTCATTTGAGGAACAGCCAATGAACGACTAATTAGCAGAACAAACAAGAATCATTTTGAAGGAAAAAGCTACAGGGGACAAAACCTTAAATTACTCGGTTTTGAATGATTTCTTTTCCATGACTATATACAAAAGGTTTTTTTGTGGAAATCATGAGGTCATTGTTTTCCAGTCCTCACTACAGGAAACAGCTGCGGAGAAGGGCACAGCGCACACTGCCCCATTCAGCAGCCCCTCGCTGTGACCAGCGCACAGATGGCGGCCGGAAGAATCCACCACACCACACACCGTAAACAAAAGTGGCAGAGGCAGCCCCACCGAGGAAGACAGAAAACCACCAGCTCGGGACAAGCATCTGCATTATTACAGCTCTCTCAGTTTCAGAGAGATTTCCACTTCAGACCACATCAGCACCTTTCTGCATGAGCCACTGAAAACTTCAGGTGATTCACTTTATAGTCCCTGCCCGATAGATGACAGACATTCAACAAATGTAAAAACACCACCACACAAGTTTTCCTAGGGCTCTTATGCTCACACACTATGTGAACTGTCTAAAACTGAGCTCACCCATCCACCTGCAGAATGGTTTTCCACTGTGCTTTCAGTCTGAAAAAGCACCATCCTAAGGCGCACTGTTTCAAAGCATCCGAATTATCTTCATCTCTTCGTCCCTCTACCCTTCATGTTAAGCTGCCAAACACTGTCAACTCTGCTTTAATGTGCATTTTTTTAATACGTTCAAAAGTTCGAGGAAAGGAGCGGGAGACGAGGAATGATACATAAACTGAATGCAACCCAGTCTATTATGGGCTGTGTAACTCTCCCTTACAAGACCACCCAGGACTCTGGTGAGACCTGTCCAGTGATAAAAATACAGAGGTGAGGAAGTTCATGCCGTTTTCAGACAACCTGCTCAAAAAATTCTGTATACTGAGGCATACCACCCTCTTCTCCAATTTCTCCCCTCCTCTCTCAAGGCCTAAAGCCTCAGCGTTAATTCACAGTTCTCAGGGAGGTCTGGCCCATCTGTGTACAACAGAAATGGCCCATCACCGGCACATCGATGTTTACAGCTGAGGCGGGTCTGCAAGCTCTCCTTCCTTGCTGAGGCACCTTCAGTTCGGATTAACCAAGCACCTCCAACAGAAAAGTGCTGGGCAAGACAGACTCGCTGCCCTAGAGGGCCTCGCAGTGGCGTGGAGGAGACAGACATGAACAGGTTTAGGAAACAGAATCCTCTTGCCTCTGAGAGGAAATTTTTCTACCTTTTGACAGTTATGCAATACGAGGATTATCTGATCCTTGGAAGAATGTATGACTAAATTCATCCAATTCTGTTATCTTCTGGGGGAACAGGCAGTTCTTTTAATAACTATTTCAATTTCTCCCTCAGTTATCAGTCAGCCAGGTTTTCTTACTGTAACATTATTTTTTGTTTATTTTGTTTAAAGTTGTGGATTTTATCAGTGACAGGCAGCCATTTAGCAAAGACAGTTATTTTTCCCAAATTAATGTAGATACTTAACCCTAAAATTCACACAGGATTAGTTTCTGAAACCTGACAAAAATGATTCAAAACTCTTTCTGGAGAACTTATAAAGAAGAGCAAGATAACACTTCTTACCCAATAAACTCAGTACTTCTCTGCACTGGTTGTAATCATGTCTATTATCGCAGAACAAAAATAAATGTTCCACAGTGGGAGGAAAAAAAAGATTAGCATGAAAAGAACAAGCAACAACATGCCATGTGGTACCAATAAAAGTACTGATGAAACAATACAAAATTCAAAAGCAGGCCATAAAACTCTAAATACGGAGAAGACTCCTACAAATAACAGGGTGATAATAAGGTTGGGGTAACAATACCAGTTAACACTCACTAGCACTGATGATATGTCAGGCCCTCAGCCAAGTTTTTCTCTTTTTTTTTTTTTTTTTTTAAATGAGGTAGATATATTCTTATCCACATTTTACAAATGAGGAAACTAAGCCCAGAGTTAAGTGCTCAACATCCCATAGCTAGTGAGTGGTGCAGCCATGACTGAAACACAGGCTCTCTGGCTCCACAGTCCAGGTTCTCAACCACTCACTATACTATATAAGATGGGAGATCTCAAACCTGAAAATAAATCCCCACTTTCCACATGCACTAAACTAAACCAAACCCCAACTACTGGAAAGAGAAATATTTCAGAACATAATGGAAAAAACTAACAAAAAATAAAATAGAAAAATTATCCTGTATGAAAGCGTAACTTTTCAGCTGTATAGTAACAAAAACAATAAGGAAAAAGGACAGGTTCCAAAACATTAAAACCTTCTGTAATACACAAAAGTAACAAAGCTAAAAGAGCAATAGACTGAGAGAAGTATCTATATCAAATGGCTCTAAGTTTATGAAGGTGTTGCCTCACACACATCTCACTATTCTATAAAGAGCTATTATAAAGTGTCCCAAAAGAAAAGAACCTTCAAAATCCCAAGGGATGCCATGACCATAAAGTAGGATTTATTTCTGGAATGAGGGGGTTCAACATACAAAAACCAATCAATGTAACATGCCACATCAAGAGCTCAGTTGGTAAAGAACCCACCTGCAATGCAGGAGACCCTGGTTCAATTCCTGGGTCAGGAAGATCCTCTGGAGAAGGCATAGGCTACCCACTCCAGTATTCTTGGGCTTTCCTTATGGCTCAGCTGATAAAGAATCCGCCTGCAATGCGGGAGGACCTGGGTTCGATCCCTGGGTTGGGAAGATCCCCTGAAGAAGGGAAAGGCTACCCACTCCAGTGTTCTGGCTTGGAGAATTCCATGGAGACTATAGTCCATGGGGTCACAAAGAGTCGGACACTACTGAGCAACTTCACTTCAAGATGCCACATCAATAGAATGAAAGAAAACTACCACATAATCATCTCAATTGATTCAGAGAAAGCACATGACAAAATTCAACACTCTCCCATGACAAAGACACTCAAACTAAGAAGAAAACCTAATGTGATAAAAGCAGCATCTAAAAAGCGCACAGCTAACGTCACACTCAATTGTGAAACACTGAAAGCTTTTCCCCTAAGATGAAGAGACAAGGCAAGGATGCCCATTTTCACCACCTCTATTAAACAGAATACTGGAATTTCTAGCCAGAACAACTAGGCAAGAAAGTGGAAGGGGGAGGGGGAATAAATTAAGAGCTTGGGATTGGCAGTTACAAACAGATAAATAACAAGACCCTACTGTATAGCACAGAGAACTATATTCAATATCTTGTAGTAAACTATAATGGAAAAGAATATGAAAAAGAATATATATATGTAACAACCACTTTGCTGCACACGAGAAACTAACACAACATTGTAAATCAACTAAGCTTTATTTAAAAAAAAAAAAGGTAACTAGAGAGAAAGATATAAAATTCTGTTTGCAAAAAAATGATCTTATATGTAGAAAACCCTGAGGATTCACAGAAAACTGAGACAGCTAATTGATGAATTCAGCAAAGTGCAGGATATAACATCAACATACCAAAAAAATCAGTTCCATTTCTATACACAAGCAATGAACAATCCAAAAAGGAAACAATGAAAACAGTTTCAAGTATATAACAACATCAAAAAGGACAAAATAATTAGGAATAAATTTAACCAAGGATGTGAAAAACTTATACATGGAAAACTGTAAAACTTAAGTGACAAAAATTAAAGACAACACATTTATAAAAGACACTCCAGTTCATGGATTGAAAGAACAGTGTTGCGATACTGATTCTACACAAAGCAACCTACAGACTTCAGTGCAATCCCTATAACAATCCCACTGCCATTTTCTGCAAAAATAAAAACCTATTCTGAAGTTCATATGGAATCTTCAGGGACTCCACGGCCAAAACAATCTTGAAAAAGAAGAACAAATTTGAAGGACTCAAACTTCTGATTTCAAAACCTACTACACAACTACAGTAAACAAAACAGTGTGCTGAAAAACTGACAGGAAACAGACACAGAGATACAGATCGATGGAATAGAATAGAGAGCCCAGAAATAAACACCTGGTTCTTGACAAGGGCACCAAGACCTTTCAACAAAGAAAAAGCAGTAGTCTTTCCAACAGTGGTGCTGGGAAAACTAAATACCCACATACAAAAGAACTGTACACCATAACGAAGATTCATTCAAAATGCATCAAAGATCTAAATGTAAGAGCCAAAATATAAATTTTTAGTAGAAAACAGGGAAAACTTCATGACATTAAATTTGGCAATGATTACTCGGATATGATGCCAAAAGCAGAGGCAACAGAAGAGCAAACAAAGATGAACTGGACTTCATCCCAATTAAAAACTTTGTACACCAAGGGACAGTTAAGAGAGTGAAACAACCCACAGAACGGGAGAAAAGACTTGCTAATAATACATCATGAGGGATTAACATCCATACTATATAAAAAACTCCTACAACTCAACAATAACAACAAAATCCAGTTCAAAACTGAGGAAAGTCCTTGGATAGACATTTCTCCAAAGAAGATATACAAATGCCAATAAGCACTTGATAGGATAATCCAAGTCAAGAGTTAAGTCATTAACTATCGATCCTTAGTCATTCAGTTCAGTTCAGTCCCTCAGTCGTGTCCAACTCTTTGAGACCCCATGAATCGCAGCATGCCAGGCCTCCCTGTCCATCACCAATTCCCAGAGTTTACTCAAACTAATGTCCATCGAGTGGTGATGCCATCAAGCCATCTCATTCCCTGTCCTCCCCTTCTCCTCCTGCCCCCAATCCCTCCCAGCATCAGAGTCTTTTCCAATGAATGAGTCAACTCTTCGCATGAGGTGGCCAAAGTATTGGAGTTTCAGCTTCAGCATCAGTCCTTCCAATGAACACCCAGGACTGATCTCCTTTAGAATGGACTGGTTGGATCTCCTTGCAGTCCAAGGGACTCTCAAGAGTCTTCTCCAACACCACAGTTCAAAAGCACCAATTCTTCAGCACTCAGCTTTCTTCACAGTCCAACTCTCACATCCATATATGACCACTGGAAAAACCATAGCCTTGACTAGATGGACCTTTGTTGGCAAAGTAATGTCTCTGCTTTTCAATACGCTGTCTAGGTTGGTCATAACTTTCCTTTCAAGGAGTAAGCATCTTTTAATTTCATGGCTACAATCACCATCTGCAGTGATTTTGGAGCCCAGAAAAATAAAGTCTGACACTGTTACCACTGTTTCCCCATCTATTTCCCATGAAGTGATGGGACCAGATGCCATGATCATAGTTTTTCTGAATGCTGAGCTTTAAGCCAACTTTTTCACTCTCCTCTTTCACTTTCATCAAGAGGCTCTTTAGTTCCTCTTCATTTTCTGCCATAAGGGTGGTGTCACTGGCATATCTGAGGTTATTGATATTTCTCTAGGCAATCTTGATTCCAGCTTGTGCTTCTTACAGCCCAGCGTTTCTCATGATGTACTCTGCATAGAAGTTAAATAAGCAGGGTGATAATATACAGCCTTGACATACTCCTTTTCCTGTTTGGAACCAGTCTGTTGTTCCATGTCCAGTTCGAACTGTTGCTTCCTGACGTGCATATAGGTTTCTCAAGAGGCAGGTCAGGTGGTCTGGTATTCCCATCTCTTTCAGAATTTTCTACAGTTTATTGCGATCCACATGGTCAAAGGCTTTGGCATAGTCAATAAAGCAGAAATAGATGTTTTTCTGGAACTCCTGCTTTTTCCATGATCCAGCGGATGTTGGCAATTTGATCTCTGGTTCCTCTGCCTTTTCTAAAACCAGCTTGAACATCAGGAAGTTCACGGTTCATGTATTGCTGAAGCCTGGCTTGGAGAAGTTTGAGCATTACTTTACTAGCATGTGAGATGAGTGCAATTGTGCGGTAGTTTGAGCATTCTTTGGCATTGCCTTTCTTTGGGATTGGAATGAAAACTGACCTTTTCCAGTCCTGTGGCCACTGCTGAGTTTTCCAAATTTGCTGGCATATTGAGTGCAGCACTTTCATAGCATCATCTTTCAGGATTTGAAATAGCTCTACCAGAATTCTATCACCTCCACTAGCTTTGTTTGTAGTGATGCTTTCTAAGGCCCACTTGGCTTCACATTCCAGGATGTCTGGCTCTAGATGAGAGATCACACCATCGTGATTATCCGGGTCGTGGAGATCTTTTTTGTACAGTTCTTCTGTGTATTCTTGCCACCTCTTCTTAATATCTTCTGCTTCTGTTAGGTCCATACCATTTCTGTCATTTATCAAGCCCATCTTTGCCTGAAATGTTCCCTTGGTATCTCTAAGTTTCTTGAAGAGATCTCTAGTCTTTCCCATTCTGTTCTTTTCCTCTATTTCTTTGCATTGATCGCTGAGGAAGGCTTTCTTCTCTCTCCTTGCTATTCTTTGGAACTCTGCATTTACATGCTTATATCTTTCCTTTTCTCCTTTGCTTTTTGCTTCTCTTGACAGCTATTTGTAAGGCCTCCTCAGACAGCCATTTTGCTTTTCTGCATTTCTTTTCCATGGGGATGATCTTGATCCCTGTCTCCTGTACAATGTCATGAACCTCCATCCATAGTTCATCAGGCACTCTATCTATCAGATCTAGTCCCTTAAATCTATTTCTCACTTCTTACTATATAGTCATAGGATTTGATTTAGGTCATAAGGAAATGCAAATCAAAACCACAATGAGGTAACACTTCATACATGCTAACATGGTTATTATTTGAAAAAAATGGAAAACAGCAAGTGTTGGCAAGGATGTGGAGAAATTGGAACCCTCATGCTTTGCTGGTGGGAATGTACAAAGGTGTGGTCACTGCGGGAAACAGTTTTACAGTTTCTCAAAAAGGGGGTTGAAAAGAGTCAGACACAGCTAAGCGACTTTCACTTGCACGGGGCAAACTGCCCAACAGAAGAGGACTGGATGATTAAACTATCATTTAGCAGTGTGACACCATATGTATCATTAAACAATATAATGACTACAATTTAGAAACATGGGAAAAAGTTTTATAGGTTGCATGAAAAAAAAAATCATAATCCAACGCAGCTTGGCCAGAAGCTACGTAAAACGTGTACCATATATGTAGATAAGTACAAAATGTAGACAAGTACCATATATGTAGACAAGTACAAAAATGTAAACTGATGGCGCTTCAAGGCAACGTGTTCAGTAGAGTGAGAACATGAATGTTATCATCACACTGCCCTGAGTTGAAGTTCAAGCTCTGTCCCTGGGAATGTATAGAGAACCAAACTAGATCAAGGTCAGAGATCTAACCTCACCCAAAGCATTACTCCCCACCCCATCCACCACCCTACCCTTCTGCTCCAACCACACTAGACCTTGAAATTTTTTGAATAAACCAAGTTGTCTGAGGTTCTAAGCCTTTGAACATGATGGGTTTTCCACCCTGTTTCCAACAGGCCTTTCCCACCTCACCCTTTATCAACCAAGAGGATTCCTACCAAATCCTTCCAGACTCAGCCCAGGGGGCATGTCTCCAGTGCCCCACCACTCTCAGATTCCCCCTTCAGGTTTGCACGGCACTTGCGTACACACCTCTATCACAGCACTCATCCGACCCTACTGCAATTGATTCTTTACCCCTGCCTTCCCTTCTAGACCCAGAACCTTACAGGCATGGACCATCTCACTCATCCTCGTACAGCCCGGTGCCTCCCAACACAGGACCAGCACAAGCAACGTGCTCAATAAATCTGTAGACTTAATGAATTATGTCTACAATACTTCAACCTGAATTTGACTCTTAATGGATACAAACTGATGTTTCTGCAGCTCTACATTGTATTCAGGGCTAAGAGCAGGAAGTCAACCAAAATAAGACAAGCTTCATGACTCAGCTTTCTTGGTTTTCCACCTCTCTCTCTCTGCCCCCTTAACAAGTCCAACAAGTCCTTCCCTCCTCCTATCCCCTTATTTTTAGTTTCCCCCAAGGGGCTGGCCGTGGGCTTCTGACTACACACTCAATACTCCTGGCTTTAGTTCACCTCTATGCAGCTGAATTCAAGCTATTAAGATTCCTTCTTAGATATTCCATGACCCCCGACCCCACATGCTCAAATTACAGTCATGATCTTCTCTGCCCTCAGTGCCCCTTTTTGGACTGCTCCATCTCTGTTGGCGCTCCCCTTACTGTCTCCATCACCCAGGTCTGACCCTGGTGTTTCCTTTACCTCTCCATCTCTTAGCTGGTGTTAATTGCTCAGTCGTGTCAGACTGCATTCCGAAGAACTGTAGCCTGCCAGGCTCCTCTGTCCATGGAATTCTCCAGGCAAGAATACTGGAGAGGACAGCCAGTCCCTTCTCCAGGGGATCTTCTGGACCCAGGGATCAAACCCGGGTCTCCTGCATTTCGGGTGGCCTCTTTATCGTTTGAGCCACCAGGGCAGCCCTAATGGGGTCTCCTTAATGATATCACGACAGCCTCCAAAATGTCTCTGGATGCACCCTTTCCTCCTCCTCCTCACGTCGCTCCTGTGACTGCCCTTTCCAAACCCTTACTTTCTCCTCCATCGTATTCGCTTTTGCTCACCATCAGACCCATTTTTCTGAAACATCTTTTTTCATCAAACCAGAGTCTGCCCAGCTCAAGAAGCCTCCATTGAATCACTGCTGACTACTGCCTCAAGGCTAAATAGTTGTGGTAGGCTGTGGCTCAGACGGTAAAGCGTCTGCCTACAATGCAGAAGACCTGGGTTTGATTCCTGGGTCTGGAAGATCCCCTGGAGAAGGAAATGGCAACTCACTCCAGTACTCTTTCCTGGAAAATCCCATGGATGGAGGAGCGTGGTAGGCAACAGTCCATGGGGTCGCAAAGAGTCGGACACGACCGAGCAACTTCACTTTCACGGCCACACCTAATCTGTCCCCTTCCACCTCCTCAGCCATCTACATTTAATTCCTCTTCTCACCAAATCAGTGGTTCTCAACCAGGGGCAGTTTTGCCCCCCAGGGGACATCTGGCAAAGTCTGGAGACAGTTTAGATTGTCATGACTGGGGTGGGGGCAGGAGAGAACTACCCGTGCCTAGTGGGGAGAGGACACGCACGCTGCTGAGCATCCTGCAACACCAGGACAGCCCTTACAGCAAAGACTCACCCAGCCAATAATGCAGGTATGTCAACAGGGCCACGGCTGGGAAAACCGCTCCAAATCCCAGGCCCCCGCAGCAGAGAGCCCAGGGCCTCCTGGCCCCAGATGCTGTGCCTTTATTCAGATTATTCCCCAACAGTCTGAAATGGCATCTCTCTCTCCTTTAACAGGCCAAGCTTTACTTATCTTTAAACCCCACTTCTAAGCTACTTCCCACAGTTTTAAATATCACCTATAGACCAGAGTCCCAAATCTTTATCTCTAGCCAGTCCCGATCTTCTGAACACCAGACTCCCTTATCCACCTGCCAACTAGACACCTCTCGAGTGTCCTATTTAACCCATCTGAAACTGAATTCCAAAGCTGCTGCTCCTCAAGTAAGTGCACAGCACCAGTAACCACCCTGCTGCTCAAAACAAACGCCGGGGACTTACCCTGACCGCTCCCCTCTGCCTCAGCGCCTTGCCTGGAATCAATCCTTTAGCAAGTCCTGTCGAGTTCACCTCCAGATATATCTCAACTCCATCTGCTTCTCCATCCCATGCCCCACCGGTAGGTAGCTTTATCTTCGCAAAGCCTCCTAACTGGCCTCCCTGCTTCCAGCCTGTGTTCACTATTCAGACTCAGAACATGATCACTTAACGTTTCAAGATCATGCCAGAACTCTGCTTAAAATCTGCAACAGCTCCCCACTGTTCTTAGAATCAAATCTAATCCCCTCATCTTGCCCTACAAGGGGTTCCTATAGGCCCCACCTCTGCACACCCGGCCTCCTTTTCCAGCTTCATCTATCAGATGCCCCACCTAGCTCTCTAAGCCATGAAAAAGGCCTGTCAAGACTTTCAAATATACCCCCAGCCCCGCTCCTGCAAAGCCTTTTGAATACATTTTAATCTCCCTACCTGGTCATTACTCTCTCTCATACACCTTAGCTTTTTCTTCTTAGCGCTAATGATTTTGCTTTTGTATTTATTTTTTGTTGTGCTTGGCCTACGCTGCTGTGTGAGAGCTCTCTCCAGCTGCAGTGAGCAGGGGTCGCTGGGGTGCCTCTCCTGCTGCAGAGCACAGGCTCTAGAGCACACAGGCTTCTGGACCTGCGGTTCCCAGGCTGCAGACCAGACTCAACAGTTGTGGCGCACAGGCATAGTTGCTCCGTTGCACGTGGGGTCTTCCTGGAACAGGGATCAAACCTGTATCCTCTGTACTGGCAGGCAGACTCTTAACCACTGAACCACCAAGGAAGTCCTCTAATAAATTTAAAATTTT
Source organism: Capra hircus (assembly GCF_001704415.2). NCBI lineage: Eukaryota > Metazoa > Chordata > Mammalia > Artiodactyla > Bovidae > Capra > Capra hircus. Next base: position 20,764,431 of record NC_030832.1, read on the forward strand.
ACATTTCACATTTACCAGTGTGTGCTGATGAATACATCCGCCTCCTCTGCAACAATAAAAGTTTCAGGAAGGAAGGGACCACGGGATCTGGCACTATTTTTTCACAGTACCACGCTGCTTGGTTTACCCCTATATACCCAATGACTGGGGCCTCCCAGGAAGCTCAAAGAATCTGCCTGCTAATGCAGGATATGAGGGTTCCATCCCTGGTCAGGAAGATCCCCTGAAGAACGAAACGGCAACCCACACCAGTATTCTTGCCTGGATAATCCCACGGACAGAGGAGCCTGGCTACAGTCCATGGAGTCGCAAAGAGTCAGACACAACTGAACATGCACACGTACCCAATGACTAGGCAGCATGTGATATGGAGTTAGGAGCTCCATAAATTCATACATTCGTAGAAGCTTAACAGCCGACAATGAATGAATGAATCTTCTATTTACACTTCCGCTCACCATGATTTCACCATTCTCTGAACCCCCTCTGAACTTTACCAGTCAATACAATTTTTTTAAAATTTCCCTATAAAACTGGTACGTTCTCTGATGGCTAGAACTCTGTCCCAGAATCCTCACACTTAATCCTCTATCCCCAGCCCCTCCCCTAAACCAGCCCCTTTGTACACAATAACTGCTCAGTAAACGTGGTGTAACTCAGCAAACATGCGATTCCACAACTGCCCTGTGTATCTCTGTTCCCCAACTAGTCTTCTTTACGCTTTTCTTGCGCTTTCTCATGAAGCTGCACACATTAGCTGGGCATGTACTGGAGAGAGAGCCACATGCTGAAGAAGCGTGGAGAATAGGCATACCTAGAGGAACAAACCTGATCCACATGAAAGTAAGTTTGAAAATTGATGAATAGGGCAGCCACTTGTAAGAGGAAACATATGTCAGGGGCGAGGCCCTAGCAGGCAGCGTGGATGGGTCAGAGTCTTGTCCTGCACAGGCTTTGGTTAGGCAGTCTGGAGAGGCCCATCTTCAGTGTAAACGCACGTTTCCTCTGACTCAGCACCACCACAGCCAAGACTTACTCCTTAGAAAGGGAGACTAGATCCACGGTGCAGGATTGGCTAGACTGGTTAAAAACTATACAACCAAAACACCATGAGTGGGCTTCTATTGTCTGCGCCAGCCATGAAGTCATGTCTGGCTCTTTTCAACCCCATGGACCCACTACAGCAGGCCAGGCTCCTCTGTCCGTGGAATTCTCCAGGCAAGAATACTGGAGTGGATTGCCATACCCTCCTCCAGGGGATCTTCCTGACCCAGGGATTGAACTCAGGTCTCCTGCACTGCAGACAGATTTTTTACCACCTGAGCCACCAGGGCATCTATACAACTGTTAAAAAGAATGACAAGGACCTGGATGTTATTAACAAAAAACAATGAAAGCTATGCTGTCTGTGATATAATTTCAAGTCCAGGATAGGGACATAAAGGAAAGCAAGTTGCAGGATTCTATGGGGAGTGCGAGCCCATCAATGCAGGAGATGTGTCTGTTATATGCATTTAAATGGTCTGAAAGGAGAATTTTTTAAAGACTTCCAAAAGTACCTAAGCCTCAGGAGCAACAGCACATGCATAAAGCTAGCTGCAGCTGACCTTATTTTCACTAGGATTTGGCACTGCAAACTTAGAGGGGAAAAAATGCTACATGTTTCAGCACGTCCACCCGGCCTGTTTGTACATTTCACTTGAGACTTGTTGTTTCAGTGGCTGCGCTGATAAGGGAACCACAGAACCAGAGCTCCGTGTGTGCACTGGCATGGGGGGGGTGGGGGTGACAGACTCGCAGTCAGAACTCTCCCTCACCCTCTGGCCAGCAGCTGAACCTCAGTTTCCTCACCCAGAAAGGCTGAGGATCACTCACACCTCACCCGAGTCTTCTTCCAAGTCTACAATTTGATGACAATCTCACTGCCTTTCTCCTTCAGAGCTCTGCAACTCACAAACAGAGGTGACCGCGTTTGACAGACAAGGAAACAGACCAGGAAGGGACAGTCTTTCTATTTAATACTGTCATAAATCAGAAGGTGAGCAACACAATTTCATTTTGTTTCCTACTTTTCAAATCAATCTGAGGGACACCCTGAAGTCAGATTACTTTTTAGGAACCACTGTGAGATGTCAAGGCACTAAACTGCTTCACACAACCAGGAAAACTTTCACCATAGGTCTGTACATAAAATCAGAGCTCCCCAGTATAAGTCCGTGACAAAGTAAGTTGTGAATCCGAGCCAGTGGAAGCCTGATTGCTAAATTGTCTGCCACTACTCATTTATACACATATACTCCATTTGTAACCATTTACACACATATACTCCCTTTGTAACCCAAGAACTCTCACTAATAAAGCACTACCAGGCACCAAAGTTCAAGGAAAAAAATGTAGGAGAGAAAATTCGATTCATCAATTACTTTTTGTTTTACAGATTTGGAAGGAGTCCCCATAGTTCTTTTATCAGTAGATCACTCTGTTCCAGTTGTTCTTTGGAAGCACAGTTTGAAAACTGCTGCTATGAAACCTATCTTTGTTACTTGAAAGATGACCATCCGCCTTTCACCTACTGCAAAAGGGCAGTGAGTACTAGAAATCAGAGAGCATCTGTACAAACCTGGAACACCCAAGTGTTCCTATGAAAGTGAGGACAATACACTTATTTTCTCTTAGAACACTGAGCACTCAAGTTTCAAAAAGATTTACGTACCCTCACAGTTTTACTAATAAGACAGTGATCCAAGGATCCTGCCAGTAAAATCTCTTTTACATGACTTGTGCGCAGTCATGTCTAACTTTTTGCCATTCCGTGGACTGTAGCCCACCAGACTCCCCTATCCACAGAATTTTTCAAGGAAGAATACTGGAGTGGTCGCTGCTTCCTACTCCAGGGGCTCTTTCTGACCCTCGGACTGAACCTGTGTCTCGTGTCTCCTGCACTGGCAGCTGGATTCTTTACCACTGAGCCACCCGGGAAACCCATGTTGTGTGACAGCCCCAACCTGGAATCACCCCATTCGTTGCCAGCAGCAGCCCTACCCCAGCTGTGACACCCAAGTATGGGTCTCCAGACATCACCAAATGTCCCCAGGACTCGGGGGACAGGGGAGGCAGAAGTGCCCTGGCTGAGAACCACTACTTTAAGAGCAGGAGAAAGATGTCTGCACAAAAAGAGAAAAAGATATAAGTGGCTGCTAGAGAAGTTTCTTAAAGTTTACCAAGATTGGACCACTCAACTTCTTTCATTCTGGAAAATGAAAATCCAACCTTAACAATCATCCAGCTTACCCAAAACCAAAAATCTGTTTTCCTGGCAAGCTCCTAAGGCTGAAATCAACGTAGTCAGACTCCTAATTGAAAATGTTACAAACAAAATTGTTAGTAACTTGAAGTCGTAAGTCAACAAAAATACATTCAAAGACATATTAAGCTTTTTTTTTTTTTTTTTTTTTTGAGCTCACAAGGCCAATTATCTCAAGATGGTAAATTGTTTTTTCTCTCCTCTGTCAATTGGTAGTGGCTGTCTGGAGCCCAGAATTCAGCAGGGCGCTGAATGTGAGCTCGAGAGAAACGAATCTGCCTCAAATATCAATGCCTGCCACCAACAGGTGAGGGGGGCGTGGTGACCGGTGTGTCAGCATCCACTGGCTTCCTGTTCAGCGTTCTTTGTTTTTCACAGGTGCAGAGTCTTCCCCAAATGAGAGTGCCTGGCACAAGGCAGGTGAGGCACTTTGGTGGGCCGCCTATGAGAAAATCCCCTCCTTTACTGTCTCTTCTTTTAAGCCAGGAAAATCACATTCCACCTTCCTGCCTCCGTGGCAGCCAGGGGCAGTCAAGTAACATGATTATAGTTAATGAGATGTCAGCAGAAGCCTGTGGAGGGGGCTTCTGGAGGAACTTTTATTTCCCTAATGACTTCCTGCCTTGCCTGGGTAGAATGCCCTGAGGTGAAAAACATTAAGGGAAAACAGCCAGTAATACCTAAGAACAGCAGAATGGAAACACAGAAATGGGCTGGGTTCTAAGTGGGCCCATTAAGCCACTGCACCACCTGAGAACCACCTAGCTCTAGACTTCTCACAGGTGAGCTAATTCAACATCTTTATTGCGTAAGGCAAGGGCTTCCCTGGTAGCTCAATTGGTAAAGAATCCACCTTCAATAAAGGAGAACCTGGTTGGATTTCTAGGTCAGGAAGATCCCCTGGAGAAGGGACAGGCTAATCACTCCAGTATTCTTGGGCTTGCCTGGTGACTCAGATGGTCAAGAATTCGCCTGTAATGCAGGAGACCTGGGTTCAATCCCTGGGTTGGGAAGATCCCCTAGACGTGGGCATGGCAACCCACTCCAGTATTCTTGTCTGGAGAATCCCCAGGGACACATGAGTTTGTGCAAGCTCCAGGAGTTGCTGATGGACAGGGAAGCCTGGCGGGCTATAGTCCATGGGGTAGCAAAGAGTCAAATACGACTGAGCAACTAAGCACAGCACACACTGCTTAAGGAACCCTCATTGGGGTTTGCTCTTTCTAGACTAAATGCATTCCTAACTCACTGAATAAACCTTCAAAAGACGGAGGAGAATGAATGAATGCAAAGTGAAATCTACTAAGGGTTCAGAAGATTACATTTTTTAAAAACAGGGTCTCTAAGAATCTGTTCAACTTCGCCAAAGCATACTTTTCTAGAATTATTGACCCATTTCTGTGATCGCTTTTTAATGGACAAAAAAGTGAACTCAACCTCTTAAAAAGCAATGAAAATGTTCACATACAAAAACGCTGTAGAAATTGATTTTCACATTTTGGAACAGAAAACCAAATTTAAGACACTGGGCCATGACCTTGCAAAGTTGGCAACTGCTGTGGCTACTTTCAGGCACAAGCAGAAAAAAAAAGACTGATAGAAGCTGGTGGGCTGGCCTTCTCTCCTATTTTCTTATTTTGAGATCTCTGACATGAATCTCTTTTTTTTCCAGTTCCTATCCCTGTCAAGTATTTCCATTCAAATTTCCAAGACCAAATAGCGACCATTTTTTTAAAGAAAAACACGGTAGAGCAACATAAATAAAATGTAAGTAAAATGCATTAAAAGAGGAAGAGAGTGTTGTTCCAAAGCAAGAAAGTAGGTCCTCGACCAAGAGCTGATTCCTTAGATAGCTGACCCTTTTATATTTTAATCAAATCATTTGCTTAAATAGAAGTATTTTAGAAAGAAACTTCATAGCACCAACGGAAAGCCAGTACCATCTGCCATAAATAGAAGACAAATGTAAAAACAAATCCAATGAAAACATATTCAATTCTAGCTACTGTTGCCTACTCAAGTCTCTAAACTGGAAGCTTGTTCTCTGTTATTTAAAAAAAAAAAAAAAAAAAAGATGGGGGAGTGAGCAAGAACTGTTACAGACGTGCTATCACCAAGCTGAGACCTTCCCTTTGATATGATCGAAAAAGAAAGAGAATAGAAAAGGAATTAACTTTCTTACTCTGTGCTTTCCTTCTATTTATATAGTTTCTCACCTGAATCCCAAATCATCCCAACAATCCCATATCATCTTTCCCTTTTGCTTAGAATAAGAGCCCATTTCCTATTACAGCCTAAAGGATCCTACACCATCTGGCCCCAGCCCTCCACTCACTCTGCTCTTGGCTCACACACACCCACAAGGATCCAAGGGCCACATCGAGCCCACTGCCTGTTTCTGTACAGCCCACGAGCGAAGAATAGTTTGTAGAGATGAATACTTGCAATCAATTTGATGACAGGGAACATTAATTTTGAACTCCAATTAAGCTAATCATTATCCACTCCGGAAAAAAAAAAAAGTCCCATTCTTCTCCTTGGTAGAGCTGTATCACAAAATACTATATTCAATTATTATATTTTTATTTTAGGCAGTTAAAAAAAGGAGTAGAAATGTGTTTTCAGTTGTTATATAAGGAACTACCTCCTATCCCGGATTTTGCATTTTGACCAGCAGAGCCTAAAATATTTGCTATGCAACCCTTTACAGAAAGAGTGCACCCATCCCAGAATTACCCTGTCGATCAAGGGCACCAAGTTCTTTCCCATCTCAGGGCGTCCACACTTTCCTTACTCCTGGGAACCGCTCTCCCTGGAGCTCCTCAAGGAGGGCTCTTCCTGTGGTTACTCAAGTCTCAAAAAGTCACTTCCTCCGAGAAGTCGCCCTAATCCTTTCCCCTTCCCATGTAACGTACCCCGCCAGTACAGAAGTCACATCGCCAGCCTGTACCTCCTCCAAACCACTACCTGACATTACCTCGTTAACCTATTAATCATAAAAATAATAATGGCAGCAAACACTCATAGTACTACACACAATGGAAACACTTTACGTACTACGTTGAACCTTATAAACCTGCCAATCTCTAAGACAGAACGGTCAACAATGGATAACTTCATAGGGTTCAACCCAACATACCAGCTTGTAAGCAGCTCACAACCCAACATATCAACTTGTAAGCCGCTCACGACCACCTATGAAGTAGGTGAAGTGAAGTGAAGTTGCTCAGTCGTGTCCGACTCTGCGACCCCGTGGACTGTAGCCCGCCAGGCTCCTCTGTCCATGGGATTCTCCAGGCAAGAGTACTGGAGTGGGTTGCCATTTCCTTCTCCAGGGGATCTTCCCAACCCAGGGATCGAACCCGGGTCTCCTGCATTGCAGGCAGACGCTTTATCCTCTGAGCCACCAGGGATAGAGCAGAAAACTGTGGGCCCAGAGTGGCTGAGAAACCTGCCCGAGGTCACACCGCTTGTAAGTGGCAAAACAAGGATCTGAACCCAAGCTCAACACTCCCATCCCAAAAAATGTTTAAGTTCCCAAGAAAGCGGACGGTCTTGCCCATTGTTCCATCCTTCCCCTGCGCCCACCGCACACAGCAAGCCCTTAAACGCGCGATGAATCAATGAATGAACGGCTCTCCTTGCATTCCGCACCATATTCCCGGACTCGCGCCCACTCCTCTTTCTTGAAGCACCCAGAGCATCAGTCCTTCGGCCGCGACGGAAGCAGGGAAGGAAGCCCTGGGCGGGCGGCTGCCCAAGAGCTCACCTTGAAGTCGCGGCTGTGCTGCGGGGTGTATTCCAAGGTCCAGAGGGCCCGCACCAGGTGCGCCAGCTGCTCGGTGACCTCGCCCTGGCCCTGCGCGCCGCGGCCCGCGGGCTGCTCGGGGTCAGGCGAGGGCTCGGGCCGCCCCGCCCGGTACTGGCCGAGCGCCAGGTACTCGGCGAAGAGCTCCGTGTTGCTGAGACACTGCAGCGTGGCGTTCATGAAGCACGTGTTGCCGTGGTTCCGGAGCCCCGCCACCCCGGGCACCGGCTCCGCGGCGCAGGCGGGCGGAGCGGGCGAGGCGGGCGGCGGCGGGCACGGCGGCGGCGGCGTGGGCGCGGCGGCCGGCCCGGGCGGGAAGCAGCTGCGGAGGCCGCCGCGGTCCGGGGCGGCGCCCTCGGAGCTAAGGTGCGAGAGCGTGGACAGCGTCTTGAGGACGCGGCTCATGAAGCTGCCCACCGAGCGCGCCGACGAGGGCGAGGAGGGCGCGGCCGGCCCGGGACCCCCGGCGCCGCCGGTGCCGCCCGCGCGGCCGCTCCGGAACAGCCGCTTGCTGAAGGAGCGCTTCTCCTTCCCGCCCGCCGCCTCCGGCGGCCCGGGCCCGGGCGCCGTTACCTTGGACATGGCGGTGGCCGCCGACGCTCATCACCGCGCCCGCCCGCCCGGCCCGCGGCCCCGCCACGGCCGCCGCCGCATCCCGCCGCGCCTCACCGGGCCGGGGGACTCGATGCCCCACACACCTCAGAGCGCCGCCGAGCAAGCCAGCAAGCCAGCTAGCCAGCCGCGGCCGCCTGGGCGGGCGGGTGCGCGCGAGATCCGCCCAGCTGGGTCGCTCACGTGACCCGCCTCCAGCGCTGCCCGCCCAGCGCTGAAGCCGCCGCGGTCGCCATGTTGACTGAGGGAACGGAGCTGCCTCCTCAGTCAAACGCGATGACTGGCGGCTCCGGGCGCGGTCCTGCTGCGTGAAGCCCGAGAGAGGCCATGTCTAGTGTGGGCAAGGTCCAGGCGCAGCCGGGGAACGCTCGGCTTAGCGCAGGGTGGTGGACCCCCGGGGAGGGTCTCGGTCTTGGCTGCTCTGATGGTGAAGGCCTTGGAAAAGTGCATGAATGAGAATGCCGCTTCTTAACTAGATCCTGGAAGAGCTGATGGACATGGTCCTAACGGATCCTGGGCAAGCCAGCCCCGCCCGGCTCCCGAGGGACCCCGACCTTCTGCGTGTCCCTCGAACGCCATCGCAGAGCCTAACACCTTTTGGCAGGCATGTCTTACGGCGCCACTTACCTTTCTTCCCAGACCCCTTTGAGCTCTATATGCCAGGCACCGTGCTAGACACTGGGAGTACAGCGTGTGAAGCTAACAGGGTTTCTGCATGCTCTCTTATTAGTGGATGCTGAGAGTAGCTGCTGTTACAAGCATTGTGCTAAGCAGTGCAGTATCTCCTTCAAATCTTCCATTCAGTTGCTTTGAGATTGTTGTTGTTGTTCAGTCAGTAAGTCGTGTCTGACTCTATGTGACCCCATGGACTGCAACAGGGGCCAGACTTCCCTGTCCTTCATCATCTCCCACAGTTGCTCAAATTCATGTCCATTGGTTGGATGGTGTTGCCATCCAACCATCTCATCCTCTGTTGTCCCCTTTGAGTTTGGTAGAGTCTTAAACCATTTCAAACCGAAGTATGTTCCAAAGACCCTAGACTTGACCTCTAAACGAAAGGTCACAGACACAGATATCAGAAGGGCACATCAGTGAGTAAAGCATTTTGGCGTTTCAGTCATCATATTGACCATTACTACTTTAAGTGACTTAACTCAGTGTTGGAGAGAATATAAGAAATGGTGGGAACACTGGCAAATTGCAAATCAACATCCTTCTAAAGGGGTACTGCCACTCACCTCCAGCCAATTGTTTCCATGCAGAAATGAGGGCTCAGATCATATGATTCTTTAAAGGAAGGTGAAAAGTCTATTTTTAAAATTTAAAAAAAAAAAGCAGAGCCATTACTTTACCAACAAAGGACCATCTAATCAAAGCTATGATTTTTCTAGTAGTCATGTATGGATGTGAGAGTTGAACTATAAAGAAAGCTGAGCACCAAAGAATTGATGATTTAGAATTGAGGTGTTGGAGAAGACTCTTGAGAGTCCCTTGGACAGCAAGGAAATCAAACCAGTCAATCCTAAAGGAAATCAGTCCTAAGCATTCATTGGAAGGACTGATGCTGAATTCCAATCCTTTGGCCACCTGATGCAAAGAACTGACTCGCTGGAAAAGACCCTGATGCTGGGAAAGATTGAAGGCAGGAGGAGACAGGGACGACAGAGGATAAGATGGTTGGATGGCATCACTGACTTGATGGACATGGGTTTGAGCAAGCTCCAGGAGTTGGTGATGGACAGGGAAGCCTGGCGTGCTGCAGTTCTTGGGGTCGCAAAGAGTCAGATACGACTAAGTGACTGAACTAAACTGAATAATAGTGCTATGAATAATCATACACAGGTTTTTGTGTGAACACTTCTTTTCATTTCTCTGGGATAATATCCAGGAATGCATTTGCTGGATCACATAATAAGTGTATGTTTAGCTTTTTTTCCAGAGTGACTGTACTATTTTACCTGCCCACCAGCAATATATGAGAACAAGTTTCTCCACGTTCTTGCCCGCTTTTGGTACTGTCACTGTTTTTCATTTTAACTGTTGTGATAGGTGTGTAAAGTGTTATCTCATTTTCCTACTGCCTGGTACTGCTGAATATCTTTTGGGGTGCTTATTTACCATCCTGGGTGAAACGTTTCCATGTGTCTTGTCCATTTTCTACGTAGATTGTTTTTTGACTTAAAATATGTGTATATATATATATATATATATATATATATATATATATATATATAGAGGGGAAAAAATGCAAAAAAAAAAAAAAAAAAGTACATCTTTGTGCTGCCCAGTACACTGGTTTGTGACCTCTGTAGATTCTCCTCTTTGCTAACTCTTCACCCGAGTCCTGGTTACTGCAGAAGGGAGAAATCAGGAAAAGGAGAGCCTGTCCCCTTTGTAAAACCTAATCCCACCTTACACCATGTTTTGGAGTGAATGGCTTTTGGCTCCAACCTCCCACTAGTATTAATCAGGACTCCTATGGTGACCCTCAGTGGGTTCTTTGCACTAGTCCCCCTAGTCCCCAAATCCCTCCATTCCCACTGCATCTTGAGCTCCTCTGGACATCAAGAAGAAAGCAGTCTGATTGTTCATACTAAAGTGTGAACCCAATAGCCCTCAAACCTAGCAGACATGTTTGAATTTTTTCAAATGTGAAATTGAGGAGCAGGGAGGGACCAAAAATGAGGTGAGGGAGGGGAGTAGATTTTGGTGGAATTTCAAGCACTTTGACAACATTGTATCACAATATTGGGCCATTATGTTGAAGGTTTCTTTGCTTGCTTGCCTGTTTCTAGTATACCGGAGTGGTCTTGGTGCTGTGGTCTCTGTAGATGTCAGTCTAACTTGGAAGTTAGGTTACTTCCCTATGCTGCTGCTTTGTTATTTTTTTAAAAGCACATCTCCATTTTGAACTCACATCCATAGCGCGAATCACACTTGCTCAAAATTTGCAAAAGACTCTCAGCTTTTAAGGTAGAAACTGGCTCTGTTTTACTGACCACAGATACCCAGCACTGACCATGGTTCTAATAAATGTTCAGTTGAATGAATAAACTGCTTTAGAATGAAACTGAGCATAGCAACAGCTTCTCATCCCTCACATCTTATGCCCTAAGCCCCGCTCTAATTTCAGCCACTGCTATAAACTGTGTAAGTCCTTGCCATGTGACAGCACACACACCCACCACCACACTTCAGACACCTGGTGTTCCTTTGTTTGTCTGCTTTAGAGTTCTCCCTAAAGCCAGGGAACTCGCAAGGTGGAGTTGAATTAATAAGTCTTCTTCCCCTGAGCAGGGGCAACCTTCAACCAGTGGGAACTACCTGCTGGTGGGAAAACACCCCAGCCTCCCATCCTTTGAATGAGTAGCTGTGGAGTGCATCCATCAGAGTTCTTCAGAGTCTCCAGCAAGATTGAGCCCAATTGTCTTCCATATTAACTGGTTCAGTGAGGCACCCTTTTCTGGATTTGTTTACTATCCCGTCTCATTCTTCCTAATCCCACAGTCCTGCTTCCGGGATCAGCTCCCAAACAGACTATTTGCACCCAGGTCTTTGTCTCAGGCTCTGATCTAAGGGGAACCCGAACTGAGACACTGAGCTACTTTAAATAGAGCTGGAGAATTCATACCCAAGACAGCTCTGGAATTGGCCCAGACTGGATTGCTGCAAACAACCGTTGACCTTCTCCACCGATGAACTTTGTCCACGTGACTGTCCTGAGAGTTGCTTTCCAGAACATCATTCCCTCCTTTACTGCCATGCATGCCTAGCAGACAGTAAGTATTAACGAGTTCTTTATTTCAATGTGTAAAACTGAGAGTAGTCAAAGACCAGAGGAAGTTTACTACCCTGCCCCTCTTGTTTATACAGCATTCTTGGGCGAACTGTAACACCATTGCCTGGACCCTCCTTTTGGTTCTCCTTGCTTGTCCAAGCCAGCCACTTAGAATCCCATGGCTGTCACATGCTTTGAAGAAATTAGGGAACCATAGCACCTCCTTCAGAGAAGGCAGTGGCAACGAACTCCAGTATTCTTGCCTGGAGAATCTCGTATGGAGGAGCCTGGTAGGCTGCAGTCCATGGGGTCGCTGGAAGTCGGACACGACTGAGCGACTTCACTTTCACTTTTCGCTTTCATGCATTGGAGAAGGAAATGGCAACCCACTCCAGCGTTCTTGCCTGGAGAATCCCAGGGTCGGCAGAGCCTGGTGGGCTGCCGTTTATGGGGTTGCACAGAGTCGGGCACGACTGAAGCGGCTTAGCAGCAGCAGCAGCAGTGGCTCTACAGTCTACGAAAGATCTGGTGGTGAAGTGCATGGAATGGTGGTGGTGAGTGTCCAACTGACGGCTCTGGAGGCGAGTTCTTACTGGTATCTGCCTCCCTGCATTTCTGCCCAAGCCTGTTTCTCCAGTTCTGTTGATTCTGTAAGCTAAGCTGATAGGCTTCCTATAAATTTCTTCCTTGCTGAAACTAACCATTGTCTGCTTCTGTTGTTTGCAACCAAAAAATGAGTAGATGTGCCTTTTTATCAGCAATTTGTATTTTTGCTGCTGTGATTTACCTGGATGCATTTTTTGCCTATTTTTCCCTTTGGTGTTTTCCTTTTATAAATAGTCATTAATGAAAGCCCTTTGTATATGAGTTATTCCTTAGTCTATGCAATTTCATTTGGTTATTTATCTTTTACCATCTTTACAGTGTTTTTATATCAAATAGTGAGTTTAAATTACTTTATCTAAGTCAGATTGATCAGTTTTTTCGCTAAAGATTTCTAATTTTTTTACATGCTTAGGAACACTGAGATCAAAAGATTACTCATCTGTGTTTTCATTTAGTACTGTTATGGTTTCTATTTTTTCCTTTTTCTTAGTTTTAATGTTGGCTCCATCTGGAATTTATTTTTGTATAAGAAATGAGGTAAGGATCTTGCCTTTTCTCCCACCCACATGGCTAGCCGGTTGTCCCAGCACCATTTTTTTTTTATGATCTAACCTTTTTCCACTGCTTTAAAATATCACTTTTTATCACATGTCAAACTCCACATACATGTAGGGTTTTAAACAAATTCTTTTCTCAGGACACCCTTAGTGGTCCAGTGGCTAAGCCTCCATGCTCCCAGTGCAGGTTCAATTCCCAGTCAGGGAACTAGATCTCACATGCCACACTAAGCATTTGCATGCTGCAACTTTTTTTAAAAAAAAATCTCATACCGCAGCGGAGAGCCAGTGCATTTAAATTTTTAAAATTCTCTTCTTATTGAGGTGTCTTTATATCCCATGGTAATATAGATACAGAATATATTGAAATATTTGGTAGGGTAATATCTCCTAGTATTTTATTGTTTGTTCACTTACTCTCTCAAATGAATTTAATTATTTGGGGGGTTAATTTATATAGATTAATTTAGAGGGAAATTGACATCATCATAATATTTATCATCTTTCCTGAAAATAAAATATATCTTTTAGAAGTTAGACAAGGGCTCTCAGAGTACTAGTTTCCTTCCGCAGGTTTGCATAACATTAAGAAGTTTGTTCCTGTTTGTTGCTATTATGAATAGGATATTTTTGTGCCATTATATTTTCTGCTTTTTATCTCTAGGGAAAAATTATTTTTGTAACCATCCACCTTGATGTACTTTAGTTGTTTCTGATAATTTTCAACTGATTCTCCTGGGCTTTTCAGGAATTCATATCAGTGCATGAAATAATAACCTGGCCTCTTCCTTTAAAATATTTGTACCTCATCTTTTCCTTTCCCTTGTCTAATTGCCCTTCTAGAACTCTGTTAAGTAATAGCAATGAGAGTGGGAAACCCTGCATTGTTCCTGACATTATGCTTTACCATTAAGCATGATGCTTGCTTTTGGTTTGAGATATATATTATTTATTGCATTAAAGTGGTATCCATTTATTTCTACTTCAGAAAAAGTTATTATCAGAAATGGGTCTTGAAGCTTATCATATGCCTCTGGGCATCAACAGAAATGAGCATATGCTGTTTTTTCCTTTGACCTGTGAACCCATCAAAAGTTCTTGGTAGCAAACAATACAAATTACTTTCAGCTAACTTGAAAAAGAGGGGCTTCCCTGGTAGCTCAGTTGGTAAAGAATCTGCCTGCAATGCAGGAGACCCCAGTTCAATTCCTGGGTCAGGAAGATCTGCTGGAGAAGGGATAGGCTACCCACTCCAGTATTCTTGGGCTTTCCTGGTGGCTCAGCTGGTAAAGAATCTGCCTGCAATGTGGGAGACCTGGGTTCGATCTCTGGGTTGGGAAGATCCCCTGGAGAAGGGAAAGGCTAGCTACTCGAGTATTCTGGCCTGGAGAATTCCTTGGACTGTATGGTCCATGGGGTCACAAAGAGTTGGACACAACTGAACGACTTTCACTCACTCACTCAAAAAGAAAGGGAGTTTGTTGGAAGGATGGATATCAAACTGCACACATAACTATCGGAAGAGTTTCAGAATCAAACCTGGGAAACCAAGGAAAACAGTGCGTAGGACCCTGCACCAGAAAATGTTGGCGTAAACATCTTGCATATCGTTGTTGGCACCACTGGAGAAGCTGAACACACTGCTGCCACCAAAGCTTGCACCACCATTGGACAGTGGCAGCTACACTTCCAGACCCTGGGTTCTGCTATGTGTGTGTGTTCTCAATTGTGTCAGACACTGTGACTCCATGGGCTGTAGCCTGCCAAACTCCTCTGTCCATGGGATTTCCCAGGCAAGAATACTGGAGTGGGTTGCCATGCCCTCCTCCAGGGGATCTTCCCAACCCAGGGATTGAAACTGCATCTCTTGCGTCTCCTGAATTGGCAGGTGGATTCTTTACCCTCTGAGCCACCTGGGAAGCCCTGGTTCTGCTGTACCAGATAAAAATAATCCTGAATAATTTCTGATTGTCTTGAACTTTTGCTATCATATCTTGAAAATTCTAAGCCTGAAGTGAAAGCATCCATTTGGTTGGGTTAAATTCTAGGTCTGATTACTAGCTCGTGGAAATTAGGAAGAGGACCATATCTTCCTACAGCTTCCATAGTGGGATAAACAGCTGCCTTCTGTTCATCTTGAGATTTCCTCCAAAAGGAGGACTACTCAAAGCTAGGCAGCAAAAGTGACAGATGACCATTGTAACCTACTCATGGTATGTCTTGCCGACAGCATTAAATATCTTGCTTTATCTACTTGCTACTATTTTACATAGAATTTTAAATCTATTTTTGTAAGAAAGCCAGCCTGCAGTCTGTGTATGTGTGTGTGCGTACTACCCTGGTCAGGTTTCACCTTTACCAGCTTTAACAAAAAAAATACAACCATGAAACATCTTTACTTTCCTTAGGCTCTGAAACAATTTAAATGATGTGTTTGTTTAAAGATTTTAAGAATTCTCTCATTTACTCTCTGGAACTAGTAGGGTGGAGAGTTCTTTGAAATAGTTTTTAGTTTCCATCCATTAATATTGGTCTGTGTAAATGAATGGATAAAGAAGATGTGGGGCATATATACTCACCCATAAAAAAAATAATAATAATAATGCCATTTGCAGCAACATGGAGGCAGCCAGATCTCATACTAAGGGAAGTAAGTCAGAGAGAGAAAGACAAATACCATATGATATCAGTTATAGTTAGTTCATAGTTCAGTTGCTCAGTCGTGTCCGACTCTTTGCGACCCCATGAATCGCAGCACGCCAGGCCTCCCTGTCCATCACCAACTCCCGGAGTTCACTCAGACGCACGTCCATCGAGTCGGTGATGCCATCCAGCCATCTCATCCTCTGTCATCCCCTTCTCCTCCTGCCCCCTATCCCTCCCAGCATCAAAGGTTTTTCCAATGAGTCAACTCTTCGCATGAGGTGGCCAAAGTACTGGAGTTTCAGCTTCAGCATCATTCCCTCCAAAGAAATCCCAGGGCTGATCTCCTTCAGAATGGACTGGTTGGATCTCCTTGCAGTCCAAGGGACTCTCAAGAGTCTTCTCCAACACCACAGTTCTAAAGCATCAATTCTTCGGCGCTCAGCCTTCTTCACAGTCCAACTCTCTCATCCATACATGACCACAGGAAAAACCATGGCCTTGACTTAGACGGACCTTAGTCAGCAAAGTATCAGGTATAAGTGGAATCTAAAATATGATACAAATAAACCTATCTATTAAACAGAAACAGAATCACAGACATTGAGTTACAGACTGATGGTTGCTGGGGGTGAGGGGGTTGGGGAAGGATAGAGTAAGATATTGGAAGTAGCAGATGTAAGCTTTTATATATAGAATGGATAGACAACAAGATCTTACTGTAAAGCACACAGAACTGTATTCAATATCTGTAATAAACCATTTGAAAAAGAATATTTTGAAAAGAATGTATATATCCATATAACTGAATGACTTTGCTGTACAGCAGTAATTAACACAGCATTGTAAATCAACTATACTTCAACAAAAATATTGGTCTGTCTAAATTTTCTTCTCTTGAATAATTAATTTTAGTCATTTTCTTTTGCTAGAAAATCACACGTGTTTTCCAATTTCCTAGCATAGTCTTACAAGGATTATCTTAAGAGTCTTTTTTTTTTTTTTTGGTGACTCTTTTATCACTGGTGGTGACTCTCTTATCACTGCCCCGGTCCTTCTTTGCCCAGACATTCACTAAGCTCCAGGGTTGTGGCAGGCACTATTAGTGCCCCACCCAGATGCATGGGATCCTTTGGCTCTTTCTGTGTGCCAGTCCCCCCAGCTGTGCTAAAACTAAAAATAGAGCTACCATATAACCCAGCAATTCCATTCCTAGACATAGATCTGGAGAAAACCATAATTTGAAGGATGCACTCATCCTGATTGTTCATTGCAGCAGTAATAGCCAGGACATAGAAGTAACCTAAAAGTCTACTGGCAGAGAAATGGATAAAGAAGCTGTGGTATATATGTGATATGTGGTATATATATATAATGGGATACTACTCAACCATACAAAGGAATGAGATAATGCCATTTGCAGAGACACAGATAGATGTAAAGATTGTCATACAGAGTGAAGTATTAGATTGATGCATTGCTATTAACAAAGCTAGTGGAAGTGATGGAATTCCAGCTGAGCTATATAAAATCCTAAAAGATGATGCTCTTAAAGTGCTGCACTCAATATGTTAGCAAATCTGGAAAATTCAGCAATGGCCACAAGACTGGAAAAGGTCAGTTCTCATTTCAATCTCAAGAAGGGCAATGCCAAAGAATATTCAAATTACCATACAATTGTGTTCATTTGACATGCTAGCTAGGTAATGCTCAAAAATCCTTCAAGCTAGATTTCAACAGTGCATGAACTGAGAACTTTCAAACATACAAGTTGGATTTAGAAAAGGCAGAGGAACCAGAGATCAAATTGCCAACATCTGCTGGATCATCAGAGAAGGCAATGGCAACCCACTCCAGTACTCTTGCCTGGAAAAATCCCATGGACAGAGGAGCCTGGTAGGCTACAGTCCATGGGGTCGCTACGAGTCGGACACGACTGAGCGACTTCACTTTCACTTTTCAGTTTCATGCATTGGAGAAGGAAATGGAAACCCACTCCAGTGTTCTTGCCTGGAGAATCCCAGGGACAGCAGAGCCTGGTGGGCTGCCATCTATGGGGTCACACAGAGTCAGACACGACTGAAGCGACTTAGCAGCAGCAGCAGCTGGATCATAGAAAAAAGCAAGGGAATTCCAGAAAAACATCTACTTCTGCTTCATTGACTATGCTAAAGTCTTTGACTGTGTGGATCACAACAAACTGTGGGAAAATCTTGAAGAGATGGGAATATCAGACCACTTTACCTGCATCCTGATAAACGTGCATGCAGATCAAGAAGCAACAGTTAGAACCGGACATGGAACAATGGACTGCTTCAAAATTAGGAAAGGAGTGCGTCAAGACTGTATATCATCACTCTGTTTATTTAACTTATATGCAGAGTACACCATGTGAAATGGCAGGCTGAATGAAACACAAGCTGGAATCAAGATTGCCAGGAGAAATATCAATAACCTCAGATATACAGATGATATCACCCTAATGGCAGAAAGTAAGGAAGAACAAAAGAGCCTCTTGATGAAAGTGAAAGAGGAGTGTTAAAAAGCTGGCTTAAAAGTCAACATTCAAAAAATTAATATCATGGCATCCAGTCCCATCACTTCATGGCAAATAAATGGGGGGAAAAATGGAAACAGTGGCAGATTTTATTTTCTTGGGCTCCAAAATCACTGCAGATGGTGACTACAGCCATGAAATCAAAAGATGCTTGCTCCTTGAAAGGAAAACTGTGACAAACCTAGACAGTGTATGAAAGAGCAGAGACATCATTTTGTCAACAAAGGTCTGTAGAGTCAAAGTGATGATTTTTCCAGTAGTCATGTATAGATGTGAGAACTGGACCATGAAGAAGGCTGAGCACCAAAGAATTAATGCTTTTGAATTGTGGTGCTGCAGAAGATGCTAGAGAGTCCCTTGGACTCCAAGGAGATCAAACCAGTCAATCCTGAAGGAAATCAACCCTGAATATTCATTGCAAGCACTGATGCTGAAGCTGAAGCTCCAGCTTTGGTCACCTAGGTGAAGAGTCAACTCATTAGAAAAGACCGTGATGCTGGGAAAGATTGAGGGCAGGAGGAGAAGGGGGTGACAGAGGATGAGATGATTGCATGGTATCATCAACTCAATGGACATGAGTTTGAGCAAACTCCAGGAGATAGTGAACAACAACAACAAACATAATTACGGTTTTCGACGGAATTTTAAATCATTGTAACTAGGCTCAAGCACATCTTTATTAATTAAAAAAACATCATGGTCATGAAAAATCTTCATGAAAGATTGAACAATCTTCATGTATCAAGGAAATGCAAGTTCAAGGTAGCTCTACCAACTCAGAAATACATGATAAGCAAAGTATGTTCCTGTCATTCATTTCCTTTTGAAAGGAAAAGTCTCTCTGTGGTACCAGTACGTTTTGTAAACCCCTCCACCATTTGCTAATCTCTTTCTTTCTCTCCCTTTTAAAACAAGTTCAGAGCCTTCAGCAGGCAGCACAGTTCGGGTAGTTTGTGGTTCTTATTCCACACGCTCTTTGAGAACCTTGCTATTCCCCATCAAGGGTAGAATCTACATGCCCTCCCTTTTGAAACTTGGTGACTTTTGTGACAGCCTTTCTGACAGAGTTCAGCAGAAGTGAAACTATGTGACTCTGAGGCCATATCATAAAAGCTATATACCTTCCTCTTGTCTCTCTCTCTCTCTCTCTCTCTCTGTCTCTCTCTCTCTCTCAGAATGCTCACCCTGGGAACCCAGCCACCATGCTGTGAGGAAGCCCAAGCCACACTGGCAGGCTCACATGGAAAGTGATCACACCAGAGACCCTGAGCCCTGGTCCTTGGCTGAACTCCAGCTGGCAACCAGCACCAATTTGCCAGCCACGTAAGTGAGCACTCAGAAAAGGGTCCCCCACCCTTCTGTCCTTCCACCCAATGAGGCACATGTATCAAAGACAAGTCTTACCTGCCAAGCCCTGCCCAAACTACAGATTCACAAGCAAAATAGATTGTTGTGTGGTTTTAATCCATTAAGTTGTGGGGTGATTTGTCATGATTGGATAACTGAACACCTGTCTGGATAGATTTCAATTGCATCATTTTGTTTGCCTCCATTTGTTTTTACATTCACTTTCTGCTTGTGGCAACACTAATTTTCTACTTGATGCAATGATATGAGGTTTTCTTTTTAAGCACGTTTACTTCTTGAGTGTGGGCGAGACTTAATGACTTGCTTCCAAAGAACAAAATGGGGGAAGGGGGAAATAGTAAATTTGTGATGGAGAGACCCGGCAGACACTTCCTAAACCAAGTGATGAAGGTTAACACCACTCAGAGATAAGTCATGTTGTTATCAAGTAATGCTTTGTATTAATCAGGATACTAGAGAATCATAACCAATAAGTAGGGTATGTGTATGTGTGTCTGTATGTGTGTGTGGAGGGAGGTAAGGGGAGAGAGAGGGAATAAAAAAATAAAGAAGATATAAACCTACAAAAGAGGGGTTAAGATATGTAAACATATAGCTTATTCACTCTGTTGTACAGCAGAAACTTACACAACACTGTAATGCAATTATACTCTAACTAGAAAAAAAACAAGAGCATACAGTCAGTGATAGACTGTGTAAATCAAAGTTCCATCAGAACAGAAGCCACTCTGAGTGTTTTGATTGGGAAGTGGAAATGTAGCGGTTACCCCACCAATGCAAGGCTGGGGAATGCAGGACAGGCAAGCCATTGTCATCAATCTCACCCCTTGGCACAACAGTGAGTGAATCTCTGGAACAATCTGACAGCTCTGTGCATCCCAAGGGCAGGCTCAGGCATAGGGTGAAACTAGTGAGACAGTCACCTTGGACACCAACTTTAAGAAGGTACCAAAACACTCATGTATTAGGGGGTCGCCAGAGAAACAGAACCAATGGCATAGATAAGTGTATATAAGGAGATTTATTGTAGGATTTGCCTCACATGGTTGCGGAGGCTGAAAAGTCCTGCAATCTGCTGTCTGTGAGCCAGAGAAACAGGAAAGTTGGTGGCATGATTCAGTCTGAGTCCAAATGCTGGAGAATCTTGGGCCAATGGTTTAACTCCCAGTCTAAATCTGAAGGCCCAAGAACCAGGGTGCTGATGTCCAAGGGCAGGAGACGTTGAATAGCCTGGCTCAAGCAAAAAAATATCCAGGTTACTCTTCCTCCACCTTTTTGTTCCAATCAGGTCCTTGATGGAGCGGGTGATGCCCAACTGCCCTGGTAAGGTGGGCCTTTACTCAGTCTACTGATTCAAATGCTAATCCTCACGGGCACACCCAGAAGTCATGTTTTACCAGCTACCTGGGCAGCTCTTAGCCCAGTCAACTTGACACTTAAAATTAACCGTCACAACTCATTTAGCAAAATGAAGATTGTTTTATTACCATTTTTTTAAAGCCAAACAATGCAAGAAAAAAAATCTATAATGAATAAAATGTCAAAATTTTACAAGAGAATTTTTTTAATTTAATTTTTTTTCATTAAAAACATTTTAACAGAAAACATCTGGTCCTGCATTTACACAATCCTGCCTTGCCCACTTCACCCTCTTCCCACCCCTGCTCAGTAGCTCTGGGAGGACCTGCGGTCTGCTCAGCTACCCATAATATTAAGAGGAGTGATTTATTGTCCCTACCAGGAAGATACTGAGAACTTCATGTTTACTGTCTGCTCACCCGTCTGCCCATAAATGTTGACAGAGAATGGCAATTTCTATTTTATCTTCTGAATTCCTTATTGGTACCTCTCGTGAGCAAACATTATGAAAGAGATTCTTGGAAATGTAATTCTAGGTTTCTTCCCTGCGGTGCAGAGGAAACCATAAAAGAGAGGTGATGCTGTCAACTTACTAACAGATAACCCAGCAGAGAGATGTGAGATGTTTCAATAGCTGTAAATCAAGTAAAGCTATCAGCAGAACTGAGAAATACCGTGGCGCTAGTGGTAAAGAAATGAAAGTGAAATCGCTCAGTTGTGTCCGACTCTTTGCAACCCCATGGGCTGTAACCTACCAAGTTCCTCCATCCATGGGATTTTCCAGGCAAGAATACTGGAGTGGGGTGCCATTTTGGTAAAGAACCCCCCTGCCAGTGCAGGAGATGGGAGAGACAGGAGAGATGCAGGTTCAATCCCCGGCTCCAGAAGATCCCCTGGAGAAGGGCATGACAACCCACTCCAGTGTTCTTGCCTGGAGAATCCCACGAACAGAGGAACTTAGTGGGCTGTAGTCTATAGGGTCACAAAGAGTCAGGCACAACTGAAGCAACTTCACGCACACACACCTCTGGTCTTCCCTGGTAGCTCAGGTGGTAAAGAATCCGCCTGCAGATGTAGGAGACCTGGGTTCAATCCCTGGGTTAGGAAGATCCCCTGGAGGAGGAAATGGCAACCCACTCCAGTATTCTTGCCTGGAAAATCCCATGAACAGAAGAGCCTGGTGGATTTCAGTCCATGGGGTCACAAAGAGTCAGATACAACTGAGCACACATGCGTTAAAGAGAGGAAGAAAACAATAAGCAAGCGAAATTGTAGAATCTTAGAGAGTCTACAGTTCTACAAGCTCAGTGTTATGGGTTGAATTGCCCCTCCCCTCACTTCCTAAGTCCTAACCCCAGGACTTATAGAATGTGACCGTACTTGGAGATAGGCTCTTTAAAGAGGTAATTAAGTTAGAATGAGGTCTTTAGGGTGAGCCATGGTCCAATACAGCTGATATCCTTGTAAGAAGCGATTAGGACACAGACACAGAAAGGGAAGATCACGTGAAGGCACAGGGAGGAGACAGCCACCTACAAGCCAAGGAGAGAGACCTCAGAAGACACCAACCTGCCAACACCTTGATCCTGGACTTCCAGCCTCCAGAAATGTGAGAAAATAAATGTCTGTTATTCAAGCCTTCCAGCCTAGGGTAATTTGTTATGCCAGCCCTAGCAAACTAATAGAATTAGGAATGAGGGGCATCAGACATTAGCAAAAGATGGGGTAAAGCATGGGGCTTAAGGACTTCCCTGGTAGCTCAAGTGGTAAAGAATCTGCCTGCAATGTGGGAGACCTGGGTTCAGTCCCTCTGTTGGGAAGATCCTCTAGAGAAGGGAACATTGACCTACTCCATTATTCTGGTCTGGAAGATTCCGTGGTCTATTCCATGGGATCACAAAGAGTTGGACACAGCCGAGTGACTGTCACATGGGGCTTAAAATAGAGAGCCTGGATGAAGATTGTATATTTAGATCCTTAGGTACCCTCACTTATCACGCACAGTCAAAGCAAAGATGCTTCTAGCTCCAGCTTCCAGCTTGAAGTATATTTGACAAAGACATTAAACAAGAGAGATTCCAAATTCAGAGAAACAAGGCCCAGTACGGGGGTGGGGGGGGGGCAAGAGGAACTCATCTGAGAAGTAGGGAACCACATAAGAGACAGCCACCTAAAAACTGTGAAACCATTCCTAACCTGACCCACCTTTGGACCCAGACTGGTACAGAGGACCATCGGCAGGAAATCGGCATGCTTTTCTAGAGAAGAAGGGCTCTGAATAAGCTCTGCATGCAGTGACCTTTGGGAGTCTGACACAAAGGGCTGGTAGATTCCTACCCAACATGGAAGCCCTCCGAGTTGAAAAGACAGATCTCACATTCACAACTTTTGAATACCTTACTGTTCAAGGTAAATAGCTCAGGGACTTCCCTGGTGGTGCAGTGAATAAGAGTCTGTCTGCCAGTGCAAGGGAC
The DNA here is from genome assembly GCF_001704415.2 of Capra hircus. Classification (NCBI taxonomy): domain Eukaryota; kingdom Metazoa; phylum Chordata; class Mammalia; order Artiodactyla; family Bovidae; genus Capra; species Capra hircus. The sequence goes on from NC_030832.1 coordinate 20,787,497, forward strand.
GCAGGTTATCCCTGGTCCAGGAGGATTCCACATGCCGCAGAGGAACTGAGTCCATGCACCGCAACTCCTGAGCCTGAGTTGCAACTACAGCCTGTGTGCCTAGAGCTCTGCAACAAAAGAAGCCGCCGCAGTGAAGAAGCCTGGGCAGTGCAACCAACAGTGGCCCCACTCGCCAGAGTTAGAGAAAGCCTGTGCACACAGCAGAGAAGATCCAGCGCAGCCAAAAATTTAAAAATTAATTAACTTTGAAAACATTTTTTAAACAGATAAATAATTCAGGATCATCAGACATGTAAGTAGGATATTTTCCTTCCTTTGGAGGAAATTGAGACAAAGCAGAGAGCTAAAGAAAAAAATGTTTAAATTGCACTTAACATACTCAAAGAGATAAGAAAAGATATTGCATCTATGAAACAGTAACATGATTTTTTAAAAATTAGAATATAAATTACTTTGGGGAATTAAAGTTTTGATGGAATAATTTTAAAACTGAACATAAGTGTTGGAAGATAAAGTTGCAGGAATCTCCTAGGAAGTTGAATTGTTACCAAACAAGACTCTGTGGGGCCTTCTTGAGACAAACCCTTTCCCCATATTCTCTGCTTTAGCTCCTTTCTGAAGTAGCTAGATAATAGTATTAATATCGGATGCCAATTTCCTGAGCTGTTTTACAGAGGTGGAAACTCCCACCAAATGGAAGATGTTAACTTCTTGATGACCATGAGCATGTAGCCTCCTGAAGCCCAAGGGCTGATAATGTTCACCCCTGTGACATCACCCAGTAACATCATCCCACCATCACCCAATCAGAGAACTGTGCATGAGCTGATCACAGACTCTGGGATGTCCCTCCCTCACCTGTTCTTTAAAAATGCTTAAACTGAGTTAAACTGTCCCTAATTGTCCCTTAGAAGGAAATCTAAAACAGTGTGAATATATGGATATGGATAACTGACACACTTCGCTGTTCGGCAGAAACTCACACACACTGTAAAACAACTATACGCCAATGAACATTTAAAAAACAACAAAAAAAAGGACTGTCCCTTAGCCATATGGAGAGGCTGGTAAGAATACCCAGTGATTTAGCAAGAAGATGCTAAACGTATGGTTGTCAGTGCCAGCTGACTACCTAATCTCTATTCTCCCCTTCTGAGTTTTGCCCCTTTAAATGCTTTATTGACGTACTATTTGGCCATTGCTGCGCGTGGGCTTTCTCTAGTTGCCCTGAGCAGCGGCTGCTCTCTGGCTGTGGTACACAGGCTTCTCGCTGTGGTGGCTTCTCCTGTTGCAGAGCGCAGGCTCCAGGGTGTGGGCCTTCGGTAGCTGCAGCTCACAGGCTCCAGGCCACAGGCTCAGCAGTTATGGCGCGTGGGCTTAGTTGCTCCACGGCAAGTGGGATCTTCCTGGATCGGGGATGGAATCCATGTCTACCACGCCAGCAGGCAGATTTTTTGTTGTTGTTTTTTAACCACTGAGTAACCAGGGAAGCCCTCCCTTCATGGTATAACAATAAAATCTGATTTTTGTTGGGGGTAGCAATGAACCTGGTTTAAAAATACCATTTTCACCTCCAGAAAGTAGCCAGACAGTGTCCTCATGCCTAACACCTCTGTAGAGGTTTCTTGGAAAAGTTTTCTCTTCCAGTCTAGGTGCTCTCCATTCCACATTGTCACTTACTTCTTCCGCCCAGGAAAGTCTCTTCCAGACCAAGAGATGAAGAGGTCATTTTTCAACCCTGAGATCCTAAAGATGATGGAGTCAAAGAAAACAGAAGGCCTTGACACCCTTGAGAAGTTGTATTAGCTCCTAGGTACTGGTAACACAAGCAGAAAATGAAATTTAAAATAAAATCACTTATGACAAAACCCATCAAATATCTGGGAATAAATCAGATAAGAAACATAAGACCTCTACACTAAAAACTACAAAATACAGTTGAAAGAAATTAAGAAAATCCAAATAAAGGAAAGGATATACCAAACTCACAGTTAGACTCAATATTGTAATGTCAATTTTGTCAATTGTAAATTGACAAAATTATAATGACATTGTCATTACAATGTCAATTGTAATGTCAATTTCTCAACATTGTAATTCTCTTAAAATTGGTCTATAGATTCAACACATTCCCTATCAAAATCACAGCAAGATTTCCTCACAGAATTTGACAAGCTAACTCTGAATTTTATAAGAACATGCAAAAGACCTAGAACTACCAAAATCACCTTGAAGAATGAGGCTTTACACCACCAGAGTAATTATGTAACTTTCTATAATTAGCTTGTTTGTATTACTTCATTGTTATCTGCTCTTTATCATTCCTTCCTTCTACTTCCTTTGGGTTTTACTTTGCACTTTTTACTTTGAAATAATAATACAAGGGACTTCCCTGGTGATCCGGCGGCTAAGACTCTGTGCCCCCAGTGAAGGCAGCGGGGTTTGATCCCAAGGAACTAGATCCCCATGTTGAAACTAAAGACCTCACATGCTGACATGAAGATCGACAATTCCACGTGCCACAGTAAGACCCGACACAGCCAAATAAGTAAATATATTTATATTTTCCAAAAGAAATAATAGTAAAAGACTTACAAGGAGTTGTAAAACTAGTACATAGATTTCCTTGATCCCTTTGGTCAGCTCCTACCTATGATGATGTCTTATAAAACTAAAGTGCAATATCAAAACCAGGAAACTGATATTAGTACAACATCGTTGAATGACCACAAACCCCATTTGGTTTTCAATGCGCTTCAAATGTGCTCATTTGTATATGTAAGACGAGGGAACTCTGTGCAGTTCAGTCCCATGGATAGACTTAAGTGACTATGCTGTGATAAAGATACGGAACTGGTCTACCACCACAGAGCAACTCGCTCTTGCTGCCCAGCTATACTCCTACTCACCGTCTCTTACCCCCATCCCTGCTTCTTAGCAACCATCAGTCTGTCCTCCATTTCCATAGTTTTGTCAATTGAGAATGCTATGTGAATGGGATCCTCTAATGTATGATCTTTTGAAATTAGATTTGTGCATTAAACGTAATGCCCTTGAGATCCACCCATGTTGTTACGTTTGTCAACATTCATTCTTTCATTACTGAGTGGTACTCCGCTGTATGGATGTATCACTTTGTTTAACCATTCACTTACTGAAGAACTTTTGAGTTAGTCCTAGTTTTTGACTCTTACAAATAGAGCTGTAATGAATATTTCCATTAAGCTATTTGTCTGGACATAAGCTTTCATTTCTCTGGGGAAAATGCCCAAGGATGTGATTGCTAAGCTTTATGGTAAGTGCACATTTGGTTTTATAAGGAACTGCCAAACTGTTTTCCAGAGTACCAGTTTACATTGCCACCAGCAATGTATGAGAGATCCAGTTTCTCTGCAACTTTGCCAAGAAGTGTTCTTTTAACATACGTGTGTTAAAGTTATACATTTCCATCTGAGCGCTGCTTTGGTTGGATTTTCTAGACTCAGTTGTTTAAGCCACTGTTAATCAGTTCTTCCAATACTCAGAGCTGAGTGAAATCTTAATCAGTTGTGCCCTGTGCAACTCCAGGGGGCCATTATTAACCTCATGGCCTAGAGTTCTGTAATGAGCACTAGCAATTCTGAAATGAGTGTAAAATAGGTTAACTGATTACAATACAGGTTGACGATTTGTCTTCAAAAGCCAATAAAATATACAATTAGAAAAAAAATCTGAAAGCTTCTAGTAGATATCTAGAATTCAGTTAGGAGGAACAAACCTGATTTAAATAGAGTGGTCATGCAAGACTTGCTGGAAAGGTGAATTTTGAGCAAAGCTCAAGGTGGTGAAACAATGAGCTGGGAAAAATTAGGAAGACCGGCATTTCAGGCAGAGGGGAGCAAAAATGCAAAGGCTTTGAGATATACATGTGTCTGGGTTGTTTGAGAAATAGTGACAACGAGGGCAGTTTGGAAGTGAGTGAATGACAGGAAAGTAGTAGGATATGAGGTCAGTATGGTAATGGGTTTAATGGCACTCGCTCATGTAGGGATCCAGGATAGACCATATGGGAGGCTATAAAGCTGACCTCAATATGTTTAAAATGATTGAAATCACATATCGTATGTTCTCCAACCACAGTTGAGTGAAATTAGAAATCAGTGACAGAAATAAATGTGGGAAATTCACACATGAATTGTGGAAAATGAAATGTGGAAATCAAGACACTGAAAATTTTTTTCTTTTATTTGGCTGTGCTGGGTCTTAGTTGCAGTATGTGGGATCTTTAGTTGGGGCATGTGAACTCTTAGCTGAAGCCTGTGGTATCTAGTTCCCTGACTCGAAATTGAAACCAGGCCCCCTGCATTGGAAGCACAGAGTGTTAGCCACTGTACCATTAGGGAAGTCCCAACAAGACACTTCTAAACAACTAATGATCAAGAAGAAACCACAAGGAAAATTAGAAAGTACTTTGAGATGAGTGAAAATGAAGACACAACATATCAAAAATTATGGGATGCAGCTCAAGTAGTTCTTAGAGGAAAATCTATAGCCTTAAACACCTATATTTTAAAAAAAGAAGAAGAAAGATATCAATTCAAGGGCATCTCAGATGGTTCAGTGGTGAAGAATCTGCCTGCCAAAGAAGGAGACACAAGAGAGGTGGGCTCAATCCCTGGGTCGGGAAGATCCCCTGGAGGAAGAAATGTCAACCCGATCCGGTATTCTTGCCTGGAAAATTCCATGGACAGAGGAGCCTGGTGGTTAACAGTCCATGGGGTCACATAGAGTCAGACATGTTTGAGCACGCACGCACATGCGTGCACACACACACACACACACGCACATCAAATCAGTAATCTAACTTTCCACCCAAAGACACAGAAAAGGAAGAGCAAACTAAATCACAGAGAGCCATATGGGATTTGGTGTCTATAACTTTTGAGTACCTTTTGTATCCTGAGATGGTTAATTTTATGTATCAACTTGACTGGGCAAAGGGATGCCCACAAACCTGATGAAACATGATTTCTGAGTGCTTCTGTGAAGCTTTCTGAGACATTAGCATTTGAAGCAGTAACCTGATTAAAGACCATCCTCACCAGGGTAGGCAGGCATCATTTAATCTGCTGAGGACCCAAACAGAAGGATGAGAAAGAGGAGGGGGGATTTTCTCTCTTCTTGAGCTGGGATGTCCATCTTCTCTGCCTTTGAGCACCATGCTGTAAACAGCTACTGTTTTTGGAGCCTATTTAGTCCCAGTTTTTCCCACTTTTGTGCTTTTTGTTGGTGACCTTGTTGTTTAAAATGGCCTCCAAGTGTAATGCTGATGTGCTGTCCACTGTTCTACCCACAAGAAGGCTGTGATGTGCCTTTCAAAGAAAATATGTGTGTTAGATAAGCTTTGTTCATTCATAAAGCATATGCCATAGGTGAACAATGTTCATCAATGCTGATGAACTAACTAACTGTATACATATATATTATATTTTGTATATTTATTTATTTATTTGGGCTGTGTCAGATCTTAGTTGCTGCACACAGGCTCTTCATCACAATGTGTGGGCTCCAGAGTGCACAGGCTCAGTAGTTTTGGCATGCAGACTCTCTAGCTGCAGCGTGCGGACTTACTTGCCCCACTGAATGTTGGATCTTAGTTCCCCAACCAGGAATAAAATCCATGTACACTGTCTTGGAAAGCAGATTCTCAGCCACTGGACCACCAGGGAAGCCCCAACAATATATATTAAATAAGATATTTTAAAACAGAAACACACATTTTTAAAATGTATTTGATCAGTTGATGAATACACTGTGACCAGAGGCTCCCAGGAACTTAGCTCTCAGTTTCTCCTAAGAGTAATGTAATGGCTCAGTATTTGCTAATTCAGTGTTTGTGATGACTTTGTAACTTCAAATGCAAATATCAAGAAAAACTCTATGTTTTTAGTTCTAAAGGTAATCTGACTGTGACATCTCTTATCAGTCATGTGCTGGCTGGAGGAGGTCACTTTCACTATTTCATCCTTCTTGCAGTTTCCATCTCAAAGCTGCAAGTGGCATTTTGGGGGAGAGGAACATATCATGAGAGACCTCCTGCATACAGGGAGAACCCACAGCTGCACCCGTAGCTGCTGTCCATGGTGCTGATCATCTAAATTAAAGCAAGCTTGCTGAAAGAGAAGCATCAGAAAAATCATTATGAAATTTGCATGAGTAAACCTAAGGATCCTGTCCTCTACTCCTCCATGATCAAAGAGAATAGGTTTCCAAAACTGGGTAAATGAGCACGCATGATTAGAGACTGTTGATCCCATCCTTGTAACATCAACGTAACATCCACAAGTACTGAGGAACACAGTACTGGAGCCACAGGAAACCTGAAAAGAGCCAAAGCTGGGAGCATACTTAATGATTACGATGGAGTTCCCACACTTAGCCAATCCTGTGCTCCTGAGGACTAAGCCTTAGTATCAGTTTAACCGAGCCTTCTAAATCACTTCAGATTCTCCTCTGACTCCCCAGAAGATTTAAGATCTCCTGGTATTTCTCATGACTGGCTTCTTGAGTCCCCAAACCTTGATCCTCTAAAACCCAGAATCTTTGCAGACTCTGCATTACAAAAACTTTCAAAAAGCAGAAGCAAATTTTAGATAAGTTGATACAACAGAGAAGACAGTGTTTCACTGAGACAATAATCAAGAGCAAGTGCCAAAGAAGGGAAATTGGGGAAATTATGGAAGATTAGCTGTTTTGAAACCCAGAATTTACCTGAATTTTGCTTTTGGAAAAACAACCACTATCTCAGTCTCAAACCATGTGTTTTGGGTAAAGATGGTTCCAAACCTAAGCATGTGATCCAAACCTAAGCCTATCAATGCATTCTCTATTCTAATCACAGCTTTCAGGTAGAGGTTGGGACATGCTTCAAGCAAGGTAATAAAGCCTAATTAGGACAATTCAGTAGTCATGTATGGATGCGAGAGTTGGACCATAAAATGGCTGAGCACCAAAGAATTGATGCTTTTGAACTGTGGTGTTGGAGAAGACTCTTGAGAGTCCCTTGGACTGCAAGGAGTTCCTTGCTGCTACTGCTGCTAAGTCACTTCAGTCGTGTCCGACTCTGTGCAACCCCATAGATGGCAGCCCACCAGGCTCCCCCATCCCTGGGATTCTCCAGGCAAGAACACTGGAGTGGGTTGCCATTTCTTTCTCCAATGCATGAAAGTGAAAAGTGAAAGGGAAGTTGCTCAGTCGTGTCTGACTCCTAGCGACCCCATGGACTGCAGCCTACCAGGCTCCTCCATCCATGGGATTTTCCAGGCAAGAGTACTGGAGCGGGGTGCCATTGCCTTCTCCAAAGGAGTTCCTTAGTCAATCCTAAAGGAAATCAACCCTGAATATTCACTGGAAGCACTGATGCTGAAGCTGAAACTCCAATACTTTGGCCACCTGATGAGAACAGCCAACTGACTGGAAAAGACCCTGATGCTGGGAAAGACTGAAGGCAGGAGGAGAATGGGATGAAAGAGGACAAGATGGTTAGATGGCATCACTGACTCAATGGACATAAGTTTGAGCAAACTCTGGGAGATGGTGATGGACACGAAAGTCTGGCATGATGAAGTCTGTGGGGTCACAAAGAGTCAGGCATGACTGAGCAACTGAACAACAACAAGGACAATTCAAAACTAATTCTACAATCTATTCTGAAGCCACAAATCTTGCTGGACTCAGTTATGTACATTAGAGACTGGAGCTAATGCAATCCTCTTATGATCGAACTGGACGGAAAATGGCATGAACACTGAGAAAGTAGAGCCAAGACTTAATCATAGCAAAAAACAGGTCCTGGTGACATCTTTTTGTGTGTGTGACATCTTTTGAATCCAGGCTTATGCTAAGCTGAAACCAAATTCCTCAGTATATGAGATGATTTGTTCCATCTTAAAACTAAACTAGTTCAGAGTTGTCTGTTTCAGATACTTTCAAAATACAGAGTTCTACTTAGATTACAAAGTACTAGAAGTGGACTAAAATATTTTAGGTGATGTATGATAAAATGTGAAATTCACGAAGGCCAAGTAAGTTGGATACAGGGCAGTGAAAACCCTTCTGACATAGCTAGGAAGTTGGGAAGCCTTTTCACCTGTTAGCAAAATGCTAATTAAATTCTCTTAAGGGGAAGGTTTTTATCAGCTGGCTCAGGAAGCATACCCTTCCTGAACAAATGATGGCCAGAGAGAAAAATGCCGTGGTTGGTTTTGAAGTAGGGGGCTCCTACCAGAATCATATAGCTGTAAGCTAGGGGAAGATGATTTCCCAAAGGAAAATACAGGTTCTGTTGCCAGTAGAAAGTGGAATGAATTCCATGCAGCCAGGAGAAATAGAGTCCATCAAGAACTCTCCTGAAATAGTTGTCTTGTAGGTGCTTTCAATAAGTCCCCTCATAAGCATGTCTCTTGAGCCGTAAAAAATCTGATTAACAAAATAATGTTTCTTATACTAGAAAATGATGCTAACTTTTGTTAGAAGCATTTATGTCCCTTGGAGAAAAAAATGTCGTAGAAGATTAATGTAACCAGATTTGCATTTCTTTACTATTATGAAAAGTAATGCTATTGGCCCAAGGTAAGTCAATGTGCAGAAACAGTATTCAGGTCGCTGGATGCTAGGGTTGGATTAAGAAATAAGGATAATTGGTGTGTGTGTGTGTGTGTGTGTGTGTGCATGTGCGTGTGCATGTGTGCTTAGTCACTCAGTTGTGTCCCAATTCTTTGCAACCTCATGGATTGTAACTCACCAGGATCCTCTATCCATGGGGATTCTCCAGGCAAGAGTACTGGAGTGGGTTGCCATGCCCTCCTCCAGGGGATCTTCACAACCCAGGGATTGAACCCAGGTCTTCCACATTGCAGGTGGATTCTTTATTGTCTGAGCCGCTAGGGAAGCCCTGATTGTCTGTTATGTCACCACTTTTCATGAGCTCAAGTTGTGAAAGACGGCCCTTACTGGAGTTATTTGACATAAAAATAATGTTCTCCAGAAAGTCTGTAGATCCTGCATCTGGGACTGGATATGGAATACACTTTAAGGAGCAGAAGATGGCATCACCCTAACCAAGTAGATTGCTGGTTGAAACTCCTTTGATTTCTAGTGAGAGAAACTGAACTCAAAATATCTTAAGCACAATAGCCAATGCATTAACTAACATGACTAAAAAATTTAGAAGGTAAACCCAGCTTTGGGTTGTGCTAGGTCCTGAGACTCACATGTTATCATCAGGGCTGGAACACTTTCCATCTCTTAGCTCTCCTTTTCTTTATTCTGGCATTGCTTCCAGGTCTCATGTGATTTTCCCAGCACTTCTTAGACTACACAGTCCTTTCTGCTACTAGCTCCCACAGTAAAGAAAGTTCACCTTTTCAGTCTTTCAGAAGACATCCTGTGTGGGCCTGACTCTCACTGGATTAAATTGGGGCCCATGCCCACTCCTGAACAAAACACTGTGACCTGTATGGTAAGATAAGCTGATTGGCCAGACCCAGAGCCAGAGGTGGGATCAATGCAGCTTGAACCACAGTTCAAGTATTAGGAAAGAAGGCTGAGTTGTTCTCCAAAGGAAATTCAGAATGTCCCCAGAACAAGAGGAAATAAATGTTGATTAAAAAATAGAAGAAACAGATGACCACTACACCAGTGCTTTGGGCAAGCAAATCTACAATATCTGTGCATTTAGGGGGCAATGTGTGCATGCATGCTCAGTTGACTCAGTCATGTCCAATTCTGTGTGACCCCATGGACTGCAACACACTAGGCTCCTCTTTCCATTGGATTCTCCAAGGCAAGAATACTGGGGTGGGTTTCCATGCCCTCCTCCAGGTGATCTTCCCGACCCAGGGGTTGAACCAGTGTCTCCTGCAGCTCCTGCATTGCAGGCAGATTCTTTTAACCACTGAGCCCCTGGGGAAGCCCAGGGGACAGCGTAGTAGTACTGTTAGTCACTCCGTCATATCCAACTCTTTGAGACCCCATGGACTATAGTCCAGCCAGGATCATTTGTCCATGGAATTCTCCAGGCAAAAATACTGGAGTGGGTTGCCATTCCCTTCTCCAGGGGATCTTCCAAACCCAGGGACTGAACCTGGGTCTCCTGCATTGTAGGCAGATTCTTTGCCATCTGAGCCACCAGGGAAGCAGGCATCAAGGAAGCAGGGGAGTCTTATCTAAATGTATCTTTTCCTAAGTGGCCTAGAAGTAGTACTACTAACTCAAAAGGAAGTGTTGGTTCACTTCATTTTAAGATTTCGTCTTTACTCATAGCCACACGCTCTGAAAATTGCCCATTCTCCTATAGTGGTGGACATCTGCTGTCATGTTTAATCCTACTCTCATGCTGCTGGCTTATTGGACATGAAGACACCTGACCCCCAAAATCTAGCTCATTGGCATAATAGTGGCCAATCAAATTCTTCATGGGCTCCCCTGAGACTGAGAGGGGTTGGGGAACTAAAAAAAAAAGCCCACAAAATCCTCCTCCTGAGAGATCCAGAAAGTTCCTGGTTCCCATTCTCCTGAGGCCTTATTTATGTTTCTTTGTCTCCTATTTAAAAGACTTCTGCTTGCATCATTTAATAATTTCTTGGTTTTGCTGATACTAATTTAAGTCTATTTCTGTTCATTAAAACCAACTGACTTTACTGAGACTAATTCCACTCACAAAGTTTCTAGTATCATTGAGAAAGGAGTAGCTGGTTTTGAGTGTAAGCAATTTTACTCTTCTCTGAACTTGGCCCCTGTGGTTGCATTTTCCAAGCTCTGAGCTCTGGATACTGAGCCTAACACTAGTCCCAGTAGTCCTGAGATGCTTGGGTCGTTCAAAGCTTCTGTGTGAGTGAAGATATACCAGTTATCAATCGCCACAGCAATGTTGAATGACTGGTGCAGCTGGGATCAGCTGGGGAGGGGAGGAAGTATCGCAGTCTTCCTGATCTTGATTGGGCCTGGCATATTGAAAAATAACAAAGGAAGTGGGTATGAGGCATTTGGGATGATAGGAAACACTGTGATTTAAAATAGGGCAACCAGGGACGTTGTAGCCAATAGAATAATAATAATTCAAAACCTTGAAGGAGGCAAGGGGATAATCCATGGAATTATCTGAATGACTCTGTGTGTGTGTGTGTGTGTGTGTGTGTGTGTGTGTGTGCGCGTGTGTGTAGAGATGTGTAGAGAGAGAGAGAGCAGCTCACATAGAGTGGACACCTGTCACAAGGCCTGAAACAGGAGTGTGTCCATCATATAGAAGAAATAATCGGAGGTCAATGAGAAAGAAGCAGAATAAACCAGAGTATAAGCCATAGGAGATAAAGGAAGCTTGATAACAGGAATCAGGTCATGGAGGACCTTGTAGGTGTCATGAAGACTTTGGCTTTTACCCTGAGTGAAGTAAAAAGCCACCGAACAGATTTAAACAGAAGGTGTTATGATACGGCTAATATAGCAGCATCCCAGTGGGTAGTGTACTGGCATCAGGCTGTAGAGGATGGACTCATCCAGACTAGTTGGGAGGCTATGGCAACGATCCACAGGAGAAAGATGATGGATTGGAGCACAGTGGTGGCCCCAGAGGTAGTGAGAAGTAGACTGTAGATACATTTCATAGATATGCTTTCAGGGGGAAAAGAAGTGGCTTATGGTCTAATAAGGGCTTCCCCGTTGGCGCTAGTAGTAAAGAACTCAATTGCCAAGCCAGGAGACAGAGAGACACGGCTCCATCCCTGGGTTGGGAAGATCCCCTGGAGGAGGACGTGGCAACCCACTCAAGTATTCTTACCTGGAGAATCCCATGGACAGAGGAGCCTGATAGGCTACAGCCCACGGGGTTGTGAAGAGTCGGACATGACAGAAACGACTTAGCACACACGCATGGATGGTCTAATGATGATAGAGTTGTTTCGGTTTTTATAACTTTGTTTAACCATGCCACCTTATGCAAGCACCTTGAGAGAAGGCTTGCAGTCCCGTGGCCTAGGAAGTGAGGGGCTTCTCTCCATCTCAGCCGTCCCAAGGATGTTTTGTCATCCTTCATGTGGGACCTGGAAGGATGAAGCTTGGTCCTACTCACAGCAAGATTCTCATGCAGCTTTGTGGGTAAGTGTGTAGGCTTTGTATTCTATAAAGCAGACTTGGATGCAGATACTGGCTCCGCCACTTACAAATGGTAAACTTCAGCTTTCTGAGTCTCAGTTCCTTCATCTGTAAAACTGGGGCAATAATAATTCCATAAGCAGAGGCAGTGATTGCATAGCAGAAAAACAAAAGTCACAACTGAGTTCAGGGGGAAAACCAGACACAAAAAGACACACGTAACTGTGTGACTCTATTTACATGAAGTTTAAGAACCAAGAAAGTGAATCTATTATTTGCCCTAAGAAATGCTGGCTGTCTATGGAAAGTGAGTAAAAGTGGGCTGAGGGAACTCTCTGGGGCAACGCGCTATATGTTGATTTGAGTGACGCTTACATAGTGCATATATTTACCAAAATTCATGGAAACCAGAAAACCTGTGCATTTCATTGTATATACATTTAACTTGATTTTTAAAGAGAAGGCAATCTAGCCTAAGTTAACTATATCCACAATTGCACTTATCTCACACGCTAGTAAAGTAATGCTCAAAATTCTCCAAGCCAGGCTTCAGCAATATGTGAACTGTGAACTTCCAGATGTTCAAGCTGATTTTAGAAAAGGCAGAGGAACCAGAGATCAAATTGCCAACATCTGCTGGATCATCAAAAAAGCAAGAGAGTTCCAGAAAAACATCTACTTCTGCTTTATTGACTATGCCAAAGCCTTTGACTGTGTGGATCACAATAAACTGTAGACAATTCTGAAAGAGATGGGAATACCAGACCACCTGACCTGCCTCTTGAGAAACCTATATGCAGGTCAGGAAGCAACAGTTAGAACTGGACATGGAACAACAGACTGGTTCCAAATAGGAAAAGGAGTACATCAAGGCTGTATATTGTCACCCTGCTTATTTAACTTATATGCAGAGTACATCATGAGAAATGCTGGAGTACATCATTAGAAGAAGCACAAGCTGGAATCAAGATTGCCTAGAGAAATATCAATAACTTCAGATATGCAGATGACACCACCCTTATGACATAAAGTGAAGAAGAACTAAAAAGCCTCTTGATGAAAGTGAAAGAGGAGAGTGAAAAACTTGGCTTAAAGCTCAACATTCAGAAAACGAAGATCATGGCATCTGGTCCCATCACTTCATGGGAAATAGATGGGGAAACAGTGGAAACAGTGTCAGACTTTAGTTTTTTGGGCTCCAGAATCACTGCAGATGGTGATTGCAGCCAGGAAATTAAAATACAATTATTCCTTGGAAGGAAAGTTATGACCAACCTATATAGCATATTGAAAAGCAGAGACATTACTTTGCCAACAAAGGTCCGTCTAGTCAAGGCTATGGTTTTTCCAGTAGTCATGTATGGATGTGAGAGTTGGACTGTGAAGAAAGCTGAGCGCCGAAGAATTGATGCTTTTGAACTGTGGTGTTGGAGAAGACTCTTGAGAGTCCCTTGGACTGCAAGGAGATCCAACCAGTCCATCCTAATGGAGATCAGTCCTGGGTGTTCTTTGGAAGGACTGATGCTAAAGCTGAAACTCCAATATTTTGGCCACCTCATGCGAAGTGTTGACTCATTGGAAAAGACTCTGATGCTGGGAGGGATAGGGGGCAGGAGGAGAAGGGGACAACAGAGGATGAGATGGCTGGATGGCATCACCAACTCGATGGACGTGAGTCTGAGTGAACTCTGGGAGTTGGTGATGGACAGGGAGGCCTGGCGTGCTGTGATTCATGGGGTTGCAAAGAGTCACATGACTGAGAGACTGAACTGAGCTGAACTGATAGTGACATAGATCTGATCTTAAATGTTATTCCTGATTTCAACTAGCTCCAAATCTTGTAAAAACATTTTTTTATTTTTATGATACAAGTTTTATATTTATATGTATATATATCTATATTTATATGGATTAGCATTGAATAATTGATGCTTTCAAACTATGGTGCTGGTGAAGACTCTTGAGAGTCCCTTGGACTGCAAGATCAAACCGGTCAGTCCTAAAGGAAATCAAACCTGAATATTCATTGGAAGGAGTGATGCTAAAGCTGAAGTTCCAGTACTTTTGCCACCTGATGTGAAGAGCAGACTGATTGGAAAAGACCCTGATGCTGGGAAAAACTGAAGGCAAAAGAAGAGGGCAGCAGAGGATGAGATAGTTGGATAGCATCACCAACTCAATGGACATGAGCCTGAGCAAACTTTGGGAGATAATGGAGGACAGCGAAGCTTGATGTGCTGCGGTTCATGGGATCACAAAGAGTTGGAAATAAATTGGTGACTGAACAACAGAATATATATCTATATATGTATATATATAGATATATATATATAAAACAAGAAAAAACAAATGAAATTCACTTGTAAGCCTACCCCAAGAGATAACTTCTTTTTAAATATTTCGATATATATTCTATGTATTGTTTTGTAGCCTGCTTTTTTCTCTTAACTGTCCTTTTTGTTGTGCCAATTAAACTGGGTAAATACATTGTCAGAAAAATTACACTAATAGAATTTTATCTTCCAAAAATAATCAGAGATGAACATGATATTTTACAGAACAATTTACATTAGTAAAAAATTGGAGACGATCTTGAAATATATCCAAAGATCAATTAAATGATATGTGAGTGGAATACTTAGTTAAACGTAGTTATTGGCAAGGCAAGTTACATATACTATATCATGAAATGAAAAAAGTGCAGACCGCTTCTCCTCTCTGCACCTGTTCTTTCTCTAGTCAGTGGGGCTGTGACAGAGGCGTCCCTATGGTCCCTCCCAGTTGTAATTTCCCAAGCTCATTTCTAGTAGTTTTCAGCGTGAGTTCCTAAAATAAAAAGAAAGAAAAAGACAGCTGAAGAGACTGGAAGATGAGCGACCTGCCCTAACATCCCTGCTGCCCAGGTGGGCACTGAATCGCCCTCAGATTCCATCCAGGTCAGGAGGAAGCCGGGGACAGGAGGCTACTTGGCATGTCTCTTGATGCTGGGGCCGGGAGGGTGCCCAGCTGGACCAGAATGGAAGGCGCTGGGCAGTAACAGAGCGGCAGGAGGCGCTGCGAGCGCGTGAGGAGCAGGATGCATAGTGGTCTCAGGGCGGCAGCAGGTACAGCGCCGTGCCACCTGGAAGCACGGCGCGGGACGGGCTGGGGCGCAGAGCGCCCTCGGGATGGCAGGGGGCGCTGCAGAATCGTGGCCGACTCTGGGATGCCGCAAGTCCCCCGGCCGCTGGGGAAACACACCTGGGCAGGTGGGGGGCGGGGCCGATGGGGGCGGGGCTCCAGGGGCGGGGCCCAGCCCACAAGAGCCTTGGCGGCTGCGGCTGCGGGATGCTCTCGCTGTTAAGAGGAGCGGAACAGAGCGTACTCGGATCGCGCACACGCTAACCGCAGACACTTCCGAACCGAGTGAGGTGAGCCCAGCCGAGTTGGGTCGGGAGTTTCAGGCACCGGGGCGGCCGCGGTGAGCTTCCGCACGCTGGTCGGGCGGTAGACGCGGAGTGGGCATCATCAGCCCGGGGCTGCCTTCGGGTACCGGGGATGCTCGGACTCCTTCCCAAATAAATCCATTCGGTCTAGCGCTCTACTGTCTGCCCACGCGGGGGCCGGGGAGGCAGAGCTAGAGCCAGAGGCGTTACTGATTTATTCAGAAACTGGGTCCAGGGGTTCGGGGCTGCGCCCCGCCCAGTCTCTCCACCCGGCACTTGCTCATTCCTTTCCTTGCCTCAGAGAGACGCGTGGACCTGACCGCGGTCGTTCCTTCCCCCCCCGCGAAATGTTTTCTTTAGGGTGGCTGTGGTTGCAGAAAACAGCAAACACTTGAAGCGCGTTGGTTGGGTTCTCTGCTGCGGCTTCAGCCCTGGCTACCCTGAAGCAGACGTGGCTTCGGGCACAGCACCGGCTCCCTCTGCGCGGGGAGGGCAGGGGCTGCAGAGTCGCCGGGGAGGAGCGCGGATCTGGCGCCCAGAGCCCGAGGTTCGGGTTCCATCACTGAGATTTGGGGGACAGTCGAGGTCGGGAATGGGCGAGAGGGGTCCAGAAGAGAATCACGAGGGACCCCGAAATTCCAGAGAACTATTTTAATCCTGCCTGTGTGGCACTGGACAAGTTGCCTAAGCTCTGCACCTCAGTTTTCTTCTCTGTGCCTGCTCGAGCTCAGTTGTGTCCGACTCTTTGTGACCCCATGAACTGTAGCCCGCCAGGCTCCTCTGTCCATGGGATTTCCCAGGCAAGAATCCTGGAGTGGGTTGCCATTTCCTCCTCAGTGAGGATTAAATAAGGTAATGCGTGAAAAGACTGAGGAGAAAGCTTGAGAGTA
Organism: Capra hircus; assembly: GCF_001704415.2. NCBI lineage: Eukaryota > Metazoa > Chordata > Mammalia > Artiodactyla > Bovidae > Capra > Capra hircus. The sequence continues at coordinate 20,803,941 of NC_030832.1, forward strand.
AAGGATCAATAAATGAAAGCTGGTATTATTTTTGTTGTTCTTGCTGCTGTTGCTGTTGTTATTATTATTTGGGGAGTAGTTTGTAGTTCAAGGCTCCTGGTTTCAGTTGCAACTCCGCCATTTTCTAGTGTGACCTTGGGCAAGTTGCTTAACTGCTCAGCGTCTCTGTTTCACTTGTATCATGAAGAAAATTGTGGTGCCTATTGCCGACGATAGTTGTAGACACTGAATGAGCTAATACTTGTAAAGTGCTTGGAAGAATGAGTGCTGGGTGTCAGTTACTAACTCTACCACAAGGGCATCGTGTTTAATCAAGCAATATAACCTAAATGTAGCTACAACCTTGCTCTGTAGCAAACCTTATTTTGCTCAGAAGTTGAAATATTATATTATTTGTGTGAAGATGTATATGTTTTATGATGAGCAAGATGGGTTCCCTTCTTTCACCTGCGGTTTCACTGACATTGGTGGCTGACCCACTGGGGTCAAAGCAGTCCTAAGAAAGGGGCTGATGGGATAGAGGGACCCTAGGAGTTGTCTTTAGTGAGAGGACAAGAAGGTTTGATGACAGAAACTTCCAGAATCACAGTTTCTGTGGAACATTCACAGAGGAGAAAATCTTCCCTGGGTTGCAGTTTTATTTGATACCAAATTGTACCTGGACCTAGGTTTCTAAAACAAACTCTTGCAAATTTTTGCTTTTGAATTGTAGGGAGAGAGGAGGTCAGGATGGACAATATTTAAAGTGATAAAACACAATAAATCACTTTCCTCTTGCCAAGAGGTTTATAGCATAATTTTGAAGATCAGAGACTACAGCAAGATCATATACATCTGTGAAGGCTTAGAGTGGCTGGCTGCCTCTGGACATCTTATCTCCCCTGCAGCACTCTGTATCCTTCTGTCATAAACCTGAAACTCACTGACACCATAAACTTGAAGGCCTCCCAGCTTGGCCCAAGCTCCCAATTTTGGACAATATCCCATGGGTTTGGGGTAGAGAAAAAGTGAGTGCTCAAGTCCAGAATCCTGAAGAACAAGATGGGGTAAACTACAGTCTTTGTCTGGTGGGGTGGGGTGGGGCGGGGAGGGTTGGGGCGGGGGAGCGGGGAGCATGGGGATTACATTGTATATCCTACTCCAAATTATAGTATATCCTAATTTGTCTCTGTCACCTATGGTAGGCACAGGAGACGAGTTTCCATATACCCCTCCCCAATGCCAGTGTTTACTAATACCAATGTTAGGAAGCGATTGTACTAACTACCCAGATTTTGAAAAGTAAATAGCTCAGGATCCCATCTTTAGTTCCAGGAACTAAAGATTAACTCATGAGGAGTGGGCAGCACCCAGCACAATACCAGTCCCCTCAAGGCATATACCATGGTGATAAAGGTTGCAAGGTTCCAACCAAGTGCCTCTACTTACTAGCTGTGTGATTTTGCACAAGTTACTGCAACCTCTCTGAGCTCATTTTCCTCCTCAGTAACCTGGAGATAATAATAGTATGCCTACCTTATGGCATTGTTGAAACATGAACTGAAGTATATACAGATAGATTTGGGTCTATCTATATATAAATCTATATAGATAGATCTATATAGATAGATAAATAGATCTATAGATATATAGATAGATTTATTATGTATGTTCTATATGAAGAATGAGACTGTACACATTTATGAGACTAGTGAGACTATATATTATTTTAGTTCATGTCTTAAAAGATGGTTTTTGCACAGTGTAAAGCTTCCGTAATTCAGATACGTCATGTATATTGATGAATGTGGTAGTTTGCTTTTCAACACTCTTCCCCAGACAAAGCTGTTATAAAATCAAAGTGTATTCTCCAAATCAGTGGTATGTTAGAATGAAGGAAATCTGGCACAATGCCTGGCAAATATTAAGTGGCCAATATTTATAGGCTATTATTGTATTATTGTATCAGGTGCTCTAGAAACACTAAGAGCTTGACTATAAAGAGAAAAAGTGAAACAGAAGTGAAACAGAAACACTCCACTTGCAGTAAAGCAGCTGAGAAAAGCTCGGGAAGCTACAGCTTCTCTGGCAAGGGACTGAACATGATCTAGTGTGGCTGCCTGGAAATTCTCTTGGCAGATTTTATCTGTTAGAATTGATTCGCAAGGCACTTGTTCTGTGCCAGATGCTGAGGTCAGCACCAGGGGGGCAGGACAAGGTAGGAATGATGCCCTCAAGGAAGGCAGGCTAACGGAGGTGATAAAATCAGGCCTAGGCTGCTAAGCTCATGATGGAGCTTGATAAGAGGGGAGTGGAGTCTGATGGGGTGGGGTTGTTCCAAGCACCCAGGAGAAAGGTCTTTCAAACTCATGGAGTCATTTTCATGTTAAGCCTTACCCAGCCCCTGCATCCACATGGCTTGGCCTGGGGGCTGCCCTGGGAAGCAGGCAGAGAGGGAGGCAGCTGTGGTGGCCCCAAAGCAAATATCCTGGAGCAAGGGCCAAGGCCTCAGAAAGCAGACTGTCCAGCCCAAAGGGAAAGAGGAAGAAAGCCATTGAGGACATGTGAGCTGGTGTTTCCCAGCACCCAGCCTCTGAGCTGTACCCACTCACTTGCCTTTTTTCTCTACCCCTCCAGCTTGTCTGTCCCATCCTCACCATGGCTCCTGGAGAGAAGATCAAAGCCAAAATCAAGAAGAATCTGCCCGTGACGGGACCTCAGGCACCTAACATCAAAGAGCTAATGCAGTGGTACTGTCTGAACACCAACACCCACGGCTGCCGCCGCATTGTGGTGTCGCGTGGCCGCCTCCGGCGCCTGCTCTGGATTCTCTTCACGCTGACAGCCGTGGCCCTCATTTTCTGGCAGTGTGCCCTCCTCATCTCATCCTTCTACACCGTCTCTGTCTCCATCAAAGTCCACTTCCAAAAGCTGGATTTTCCTGCGGTCACCATCTGCAACATCAACCCTTACAAGTAAGAGGCAAGAGCAGGCACGTGGAGGAGGGGTCATGCCCCCTCCAGATGCCAATGCCCCTCCCAAAGGTGATGCACTCCAGCCTGCAGACACACTGTTTAGAAACTTGAATTTCTTGCCAGTGTTGGTAAACTGCCCTCTCCCTGGTTTAAAATCTGTACCAAATTTTCAATCCATCAGCAGCTTCTGAGGATGGACTGGCTCAAGGAAGGGAGGAGGGCGAGAGAGGCTGCAAGGAACTCTTCTGCTTGGTGGCTGGGTCTGGAATGGACAAGCATCCCTCCTGTCTTAGACACACACACACACACACACGCACACACACACACACAGAGTCCAGCTTAGCCATTTGCCCTGAGCTCGCCCAGCTCACACCCTTACTCTCCCCTGAGCGTGAGCTGGAGGCTGACTCAGACATGACACCTAGATGACTTCCGGAAGCACCTCAGCTGCCCAAAACCCTCACCTGAGTCAACCCAGCCCCACTAATTGAGATCACTGGGCTCTGGGCAGGACCATCCCTTCGTCCTGCCTAATTGTCTGCTGCCTGACCTGTTCTAAATGGGTCATCGGAATCCTTCTCAGGATTATTGAAAACTGATCTGTGAGACAGATCAGAATTTGGCAGAGCAGGGGTGGGGGCAGGGAGAAGGGAAGAGCAAGGGAGGAAGACCATCAAAGAGAACTAACTTGTACAGAGTCCTCGATGAGTTGATGGCAAAGCTCAAAATCAAAATCAGGTCTAAACTCATCCTCCCCCTCAAAGTCTTTCTTTCCTTCCTTCCTTCCTCCCCCCACCCTTTCTTCCCTTCATCAGTTGTTCCGTAATCTCTTGCCCAGCCTCTACAAGTTGTCATTCACTGTGCCTTGTTCTGGGGCGTGGAAGTGAACGATCCAAACACAGTCTTTGTCCTAGTGCAGCTGATGTTGGTAGAGGATTGAAATATTAACAAATAAAATTACACTAATAAAATTAATAATATTTGTTATTTAACTGCATATATATATATACACGCACATACATACATACAGAGATATGTGGATGGATGGATGGATAGAATAAACTGGTTAACTCTTGCCAATAATCATATTTCACAGATGGGAAAACTGAGACACGAAAAGGCTAAATGGCTTGTCCAGAGTCCCACATCCAGAACCAGGATGGGGAACTGGAACCCAGGCAGTTTGGCTCTGAAGTTTCTATGTTCAGTCACTATGCTGTGTGGTCTGTGCGTAAAGCAAGGGGGCGAGAGAGTGAGGAGAGTTAAGAGGGAGGTCAGGACCATTCTGTATTGTGAAAATGAAAAGATGGTGTTGTTATGCTTCATGTGGTCAACTCCTGAATCATTCTGTGTCCTTGGGGGTTTTCAAGGTAACAGTAATACCCCTCCCTCCCAGCACTGATTCGAGGAGAACCTGTGGGCAGGGGCAAGTATGCCAGGTGGAAACAGAGCCTGCCACTGGGGAGATTCCTGGTTAGCAGTTATTTACTTGTCTTCACTGTGGTTGGTTTATGGGAGGCAGCTGACAGTCACCACTCCAGAAATGCTGGTTGGGGCAAACTCATCAACACACCCCGAGAGCAAGCAGACAGTGATGGCAAAGGTGAAGCCACAGGCTTCACACAAGGGTCATACAGGAGCCTGTCCCCATTTATTTGAGCCAGTGGTCACATTGGAGGAGGAAGTCTTTAAATGGCCTGGTCTTCTTGGCCAAGGGCACTGGGGTGATGGGCACGTCGATGGGAAGCAGCACGGTAAAGGGTCAGAGGGCTTTCCCCACCCCGACTCCTCCTTCCCGCCCTGGCAGGTACAGTGCTGTGCGCCACCTCTTAGCCGACTTGGAACAGGAGACCAGAGCGGCCTTGAAGCACCTGTATGGCTTTTCAGAGATTACGTCTCGGAAACGCCGAGAGGCACAGTCCCGGAGTTCAGTCAGGAAGGGCACTGATCCCAAATTCCTCAACCTAGCCCCACTGATGGCCTTCGAGAAGGGTGATATGGGCAAGGCCAGGGACTTCTTCACCGGACGGAAGCGGAAAGTCAACGCAAGAATCATTCACAAGGCATCAGATGTCATGCATATCCACAATTCCAAGGAGGTGGTGGGATTCCAGCTGGTAAGATGCACATTCTCATGGTTTCGGGGCCTGGGGTGGGATTATGGGTCCGGGGAGGTGAGGTCATGGGTCGGGGAGGCGTGGTCATGGATCCAGGGAGGTGTGGTCACGGGTTGGGGAGGCAGGGTCTTGGGTCCAGGGAGGTGGGATCGTGGGTCTGGGGAGGTGGGGTCATGGGTCCGGGGAGGGGGGGTCATGGGTCCGGGGAGGGGGGGTCATGGGTCCGGGGAGGGGGGGTCCTGTCCAGGGAGGTTTCTTCTTTGCTGTTAGTCCTATAGCCCCTCAGAAAGAAACACATTCAGGGTGAATTAGCTGCAAGCAACTGAAACTGATCCAGGCAATCGTTATTATGTGTGCTGTGCTCAACTGTGTTCAACTGTTCGCAACCCTGTGGACTATAGCCCGCCAAGCTCCTTTCCATGGGATTTCCCAGGCAAGAATACTGGAGTGGGTTGCCATTTCTTCCTTCAAGGGATCTTCCTGACCCAGGGATCGAACCTGCGTCTACTGTGTCTCCTGCATTGGGAGGCAGATTCTTTACCACTGAGCCACCTGGGAAGCCCCCAGGCAATCTTAAGCAGATAAAAAGGCCAGTAGAACTGGTATCAGGTTGGTGGCCTGTTAGGAACTGGCCACAGAGTAGGAGGTAAGTGGTAGGTGAACCAGCAAAGCTTCACCAGCTGCTCCCCATCACTTGAACCATCATCCCCACCCGCAACATCTGTGGGAAAACTGTCTTTCATGAAACCAGTCCCTTGTGCCAAAAAAGGTTGAGGACCTCTGTCTTAGAAGGTGACCAGTAGCTCATGGAGTCCTCTCAAAGGACAGAAATTAGGGAAGATTCAGGGATCCTGGTGGCAAGAAATGATGAAGAGTCATTTCAGATATTGCTGCTGGATGAAATAAGCTTCGATTGTTGATTCAACTCCCACTGGGGACTATCTGATTGACCAAGTTTGGGTCACCTGATGACTCATGTAGGGTAGGGCATCTTGATGGACCATCTTGGCCGACTATATCCAAAGAGGGAAAGGAAATTCTACCAAATAAAATTGGAGTGCAGATACCAGAAGGAAGAAAATAGAAAATGAGCAGCAGAAATACACGGTGTTCCCAGCAATACTTGCCTTCATGAGGTGCTATCACCTGACTTCTCATCTCTCCTCCTTGGCCCCATTTAAGAGGCTCTGAAGAAGCAGCCATTTACCAAAAATGAATTCCACTGCCTTCCTGGCCACACTCAACCATCATCCTCCTCTCTGTGCCCCAGCTGTTTCTGCAGGATGAGAGCTACTCATTCTTCATAGTCTTGGTTGCTGATTGTGAGATCTCATGGCTCCATTTGCCAATCCGGGGGGGGGAAAGTGGCACTTTCTCTAAATCACTGAACCTTTGTGAAGTTTTCCTGGGTCCTTACGCAAGATAAAGTTCTCCTTGATACTCAAATTCATCTTTTGGTGTCTGTCTTTTAGGAGAGTTTTCAAGCCCTGTTGATGAAATGAGAGGGGCTTCTCAGGTGACTCAGTGGTAAAGAATCCGCCTGCAATGCAGGAGAAATGAGTTCAGTCCCTGGGTTGGGAAGATCGCCTGGAGAATGGAATGGCAACCCACTCCAGTGTTCTTGCCTGGACATTTTCATGGACAGAGGAGCCTGGCGGGCCACAGTCCATGGGGTCATAGAGTTGAACATGACTGAGTGACTGAGCACACACACACACATAAGTGTAATGAGAACATCTGGACCAGATCACAGTTTCCCTATAGAATTCCCATTATTATATATTTTGAATGCTGGTCTTCCTAACCAGCATATGAGGTGGGGAAGTATGGTATTTTGATCAACATTTTGTAGGTGAAATAAGGGTAGGTACGCAGATGACACCACCCTTATATGGCAGAAAGTGGAGAAGAACTAAAGAGCCTCTTGATGAAAGTGAAAGAGGAGAGTGAAAAAGTTGGCTTAAAGCTCAACATTCAGAAAGCTAAGATCATGGCATCCAGTCCCATCACCTCATGGCAAATAGATGGGGAAACAATGGAAACAGTGACAGACTTTATTTTTGGAGGGCTCCAAAATCACTGCAGGTGGTGAAATTAAATGACGCTTGCTCCTTGGAAGAAAAGTTATGACCAACCTAGACAGCATATTAAAAAGCAGAGACATTACTTTGTCAAAAAAGGTCCATCTAGTGAAAGCTATGTTTTTTCCAGTAGTCAAGTGTGTATATGAGAGTTGGACTATAAAAAAAGCTGAGCACTGAAAAATTGATGCTTTTGAACTGTGGTGTTGGAGAAGACTCATGAGAGTCCCTTGGACTGCAAAGCAATCAAACCAGCCAATCCTAAAGGAAATCAGTCCTGAATATTCATTGGAAGAACTGATGTTGAAGTAGAAACTCCCAATACTTTGGCCACCTAATGTGAATAACTGACTCATTTGAAAAGACCCTGATGCTGGGAAAAATTGAAGGCAGGAGGAGAAGGGGATGACAGAGGATGAGATGGTTGGATGGCATCATCAGCTGGATGGACATGAGTTTGAGCAAGCTCCGGGAGTTGGTGATGGACAGGGAGGCCTGGTGTGCTGCTGTCCATGGGGTCACCAAGAGTCATACACGACTGAGTGACCGAACTGAGTGCCTTGCCCAGGGTCTTGCAGAGAGGTCATGGCAGTGTCTGGGCTAGAATCCCAATTTTTAGACTGTTGATCTGATAAGAAATGGTGAGGGTTGGGTGGAACTCAGTAGCCATACTGAGCCTGGCTATCTGGGGACTCTGAAGAAGCTGGTCTTGCTTCTCACTTAGGGACTCATGAGTAAGGCTCTGTGTCCTTCCTCACTCAGCCCCTTCTTGGTCCTTGAGGCTTGAGGATGTTGAGTCCCTGGCCTCAGAAGTGAGAAGAAGCCCATCCTTGCCCAGGTATCCCTCCTGTTCCCCTGAGTATCTAGAATCCCAGTTCCTTAGCCTCACAGTCCTTTAAAGGCCCCTGGCAGGGCCCGTGGCTTTATCTTGGTGTCTCCTCCTATCCACAGTGTTCCAATGACACATCCGACTGTGCGGTCTACACCTTCAGCTCAGGGGTCAATGCTATCCAGGAGTGGTACAAGCTGCACTACATGAACATCATGGCACAGGTGTCTCAGGAGAAGAAAATCAACATGAGCTACTCTGCTGACGAGCTGCTGGTCACTTGCTTCTTTGACGGGGTGTCCTGCGATGCCAGGTCAGTAGTGGAAGGCTGCTCTCTCAGCTCCAGGGACCAGGGGCTCTGAGTGCTGGGCTCCTTGCACGCACCTGCAGCTCAGCTAGAGGTCTTGGGAGTGACAGGTGCTCTTCTCACTGACCCTGCCTTTTGGAAAATGACTTATACAGGAGCTCAGCTCTAGAGTCTGTGAGGAAGATGAAGATGACTTAGCATCAAAACATCCTTAAACTCGTGAAATTATAAAAACAGAGTAGTTGATGGTGGACATATAACCTTGTATATTACCATCGTGCATACCAGTGAGAACCATCAATCTAGTCAAGAGGAAGTAAGGAAGGAGAGATGGAAGGAGGCAGGGAGAGAAGAAGGGAGGGCAGGAAGGTCTGTGTACAGACGTGAGCTTTCATACCTTTCTACCATTAAGATAACACCCAGATTCCTGGTGGACACTAGGCAGTCATGGGACATTCTAAAGTGTTCCTGTTTATTGTAAGGACTTTCTTCATTCTTTTAAAATACTAAGCCTTTCTCTATGTTAGTCGGTATTTGATCCTTGTGAAAATTGAGTGATTAGAATCATGCCTCCTGAAGGTTGGATTCTAAAGTCAGCATAAGAACATGTATGATGTGACTCCTTTTCTGGGAATCATTTGCTAGGAATCAGAATGGAAGAGAAGTCAAGGGTTGGCTGAGACATTCAAGCGTAGAGGAAATGAGGACAGATATATTGGCACAAAGAATGCCAAGTCAGGATGGAGAGGGAGGTGAGTGGATTAAGAGGGTGAAGGGAAAGCAGAGGGCGGTTCTTCATCGACATGTGTCAGCTGGGCGAGGGGCCTTGTTTGTCATCTGTCAGAGGAAAGATGGGGAAAGTAAGTCGTGTCTATCATCCATTGTCCACAGAAGAGAGCTGGCCCATTAGCACTGCCCACTGAGATGTCAGCTCAGGTGCATGGTGGGAGTTCCCGGCACAGCCCTTTCTGACCTGTATTCTTCCACCATAGGAACTTCACGCTTTTCCACCATCCAATGTATGGGAATTGCTACACATTCAACAACAGACAAAATGAGACTATCCTCAGCACCTCCATGGGAGGCAGTGAATTTGGTAAGAAAACCTGCATCAGGGGGCTCCTGGGGTGCTCTAATGACAAGCTTGCTGGACAGTTGGGGTGCTTGAAGCCTTCCAGAGATACAGGCTCTCCCTAACCTGGCCAGAAACTGGGGATACAACTTTTTCTCATCCGTGTCGGTTCTTTCCTTCTCTATCAGAATCTGTTTTCTTTTTTGACATCTCCTCTTTGCTTTTGAGAGAGCAACAGGGACAACCCTGGTGTTTCTTCACCTGGGGAAACCACTCAGGTTTAAGTTTGTAGCTGGAGTGAGTAATGCCGAGCTGGCAGCTTCTGAATGGACTTAAATCCAGATGTGCTGAGCAGGAGATTAGAGAGGCCAACACACCTTTATCTTGATTAAGATGACAGATTTTGGAGTCAAAACCCACTCTGTCACTCACTGTGCAGCCCAGTGAAAGTTTCCTCCCCTTCATGTATTATAAAGCGGGAATAACAATGGTATTGATAATAGAAGGTAACTGAGAAGTCAAAATATGAAAAGCAGTTAGAATAAGACCTGACACACACTGTATTCATTTGGTTGGGCTGCCACAGCAAAATATTATGGATGGGTGACTTAAACAATGGACGCTTAGAAACTCATGGTCAAGCTGCTGGCAAATTTGGTCCTGGTGAGGACTCTCTTACTGGCTTGCAGTTGGCCACCTGTCTCTGTCCTCACATGGCCTCTCTCTGCAGGGGGAAAGCTGTGTTGTCTTTTCCTCTTCTCATGAGAACACCAATCCTATGGGATTAGGGTCCACCCTTATGACTTCATTTAACCTTAATCACCTGCCTAAGGCTGATTCTCCAAATACAATCACAGTGGGGATTAACACTTCAACATATAAATAGGGTGGAGGGTGGTCTGCAGAAAGACACACGATTCAGTCCAGAACACATACTAAGCACACAATAAATGCTAGTTGTGGTTGTCATGACTACTGTTACTGCCGTTACCACCATTGCTGCTGCTGCTACAATTACCACCCAAAACTACTGCCTCCAATATTACCATTATTGCTACTCTACTACCGTGACTTTCGTAGAGAAGGCAGGAACTCAACCAATTGGTCTATCTTGAAAGATTCTAAACAAATTGAACATGATTTGGTATATAGATACGCTCCTATAAGAAGAGGCAAGGTCTTAGGAAGGAAAACCCAGTTGGACTCCTCCTCTTTGTTGCTGCACAGTCTGTGTTCTTACCACACCTGCAAGAAACCATAACTCAGGGCACATACGTCAGTGGGAAGAAGTAGTCTGGGAACTGTTGCACAATCCTGACTCTGCTGCATTTGAGCTTTGTGACCCCGAGCAAATCACTTCCGCACTCAGGGCTTTGATTCCTTTAGTTACAAATAGAGTGAAGGCAAAAAGAGAAGGGGACTGCAGAGGATGAGATGGTTAGATAGCATCACCGACTCAATGGACAGGAAGCTGAGCATACTCCAGGAGACGGTAAAGGACAGGGGAACCTTGTGGGCTACACACGATCGTCAAGAGTCAAACACAACTTAGCGACTAAACAACAACAGAAAGAAGTAAAAATAATTTTAAAAATTCTCTTCTTTCAACTCACATAGGCCCTGCTCATTTGCTCATTTGTTTATCAAATGTTTATTGAGTATCCTCTGTATGTCAGGCCCTCTTCCAAATGTTATGGACCCAGTGGTGAATAACACAGATGTCACCTGCTTTCAAGGTGCTTGTATTTTGTTGGAGAGAGACAGATAAATGAGTGAACAAGCACATAGACATTATCTGGTTATCAAACCTAGGTTTACACCTCAAGAATTACACCACACAAGGGCTGAGTTGAGATGGGAATTTTATTTCAGATAAGGAGGTCCAGAAAGGCCTCTGGGATGAGGGTTATTTGAAGAGGAGAAGATGTATGATACGGTCCATTGAGGAGTGTTTGAGCACTAGTAAGTCTGAGAACCTCAGTGAGGAAATGGATTTGGTGTGCTCTGGAAACAGAAAGATGACCAGTGTGCTTGGAGCTTCCTGATGGAGGGGGAGAGTGGGATGAGAAGGAAGGAATCACCATATGAGAGCTAGTCAGGTTTCTGGACAGTATTTTATGGCGTCCCCGTGTATGCAATGAGATGCCTCTGAGGAGTTTCAGACAAGGGAGTGACCTGATTTTAAAAGGTCCCTCTGGCTGCTTGGCTCAGATTAGACACAGGTGCAACAGTAGGGTCAGGGAAAGGATTTAGGGCAGTGATCAGATGCACTACTGGTATCTCAGCCACAGCCCTGCACATCCCTTTGGGTGCCCAGCAGAACTCCCCATCTTAAAGAGCCACAAGGAGGTTCACGTCTTAGGTCAGGTAGCAAAACTTCTGCTTAGCAAAGCTTCAGTCATGACACTGCTCCTGAGCCCTATTTTGAGCTAAGCTCTGGAAACAGAGCAGTGAAAAGTCAGGCTCCCCTCATGGAGCTTCCCATTTTGCTCTTGTCCACTTTTCACTTGTAGGAAATGCCTGGGTCTTGGATTTGAGACTCCCAGAGTGGTGGGAGAAGTAAGCTACCAGCAGGGAATCTTCTCCTGGCTTTTGACCACAATGGGCTGCCTTGTCCTTCCAGGGCTGCAGGTCATCCTGTACATAAATGAAGAAGAGTACAACCCCTTCCTGGTGTCCTCCACCGGGGCTAAGGTGATTGTCCATCGGCAGGACGAATACCCCTTCATTGAGGACATGGGAACGGAGATTGAGACAGCCATGGCCACCTCCATAGGAATGCACCTGGTAAGAGAACGCTCTGATTTCCATCTGCTTGGCAAGGAGGACAGCTTTTACTGAAGGATAATCAGTGAGGTGGGACTTATGGAAAAGTGTATTGGTTTTAAGAGGAAGTAAAGTCTTGTGTTTTCCAATGATTACTCAAATGGTCACTCTCTAAGTTACACTAAGGGCTATCTTTATGTCTTCTGTGTGGATGAACAAGGACAGGACACCATTTAGGATAAGAATTGAAGGAACCTTCCTTGTTTCAGAGACAGACATCCACGTTTATGAAACCTGTGCTGGAAGCAAGGCATCAGATACTAATGATGTATTTGTCAGTAATATAAATGGAGCAGATTTACACTTTCCTGGCCACCTACAGGCCAATGGAGCATGTAAACCACTATTGGAAAGTCACTGGGCCTTCACAGGTCTATTTAGTCCCTCCTACTTCCATCAGTTTCAGCTCATGTACCAAGAACCCCCCTTCTCTCAAGTCTTTGACCTTCTCTGAGCTCACTGGGTGCTGAGAACACTCATACCTGTCAACAGGAGCACATCTGGGCTGCAGAGTCCAATTCTTGGGTTGGCCATGCCCAGTGGAAGTAGAAGGGCAAGGTGAGGGGTGTCCAAGGACACCCCTGGTCACGTCACTGCTTGTATAGTCTCCTGTTTGCAGGCCTGGGTCCCTTTATGCCAGTCTCTCTCTCACACTAACAAAATAAATATTAAGTACTTATTTCAAAGGAGTATATGTACAAAGTCAGTACAAGGGTCCTGCCGTGCAGGCGCACCTCTCCTATCCCTGACCGCTGGTCTCCTCCTTCCTCCACAGGCAGCTATGGCTGTTGCTTCCATGACTCAGGAGGGAGTTAAAGTCTTCTTCAAGCCTGTGTATAGGTGTAATCATTTCTGTTTTTGCAAATGCAAAATACTGTTCTGCCCCAAATTTTCACTTGATAGTATAGCTTGGAAATAGTTCCATAGCAATACACATAGATTCTGCCTCATTCTTCTTAAAGACATAATATCCCATTGTGTGGGTAAGTTATTGAAGCAATTCTCTGTTGATAGACTTGAGCTTGTTTCCAGGTACAACTGAAAACAATGGTGCAGTGGGATGTGTAGTCATCCAGTTACTTCTTAGAAGTATATCATTCGAGACGTTGATTAGCCAAATTGCCCTCCAATGATTTTGTACCAAAACAGGCATTTAGCAATGTTTAATCTTTGCTAATTAAAGAAAAAATGGCATCTATTATAAGTTTAATTGACAGTCATTCTTAGTGGTATTTTTTCACCTATTTATGGAGGGGAAAAATCTCTCCTTGTGAACCCTTTGTTCATGCCTTTGTTTATAGCCAACCTTCACATTCCAAGGGCTTCCCTTGTGACTCAGCTCGTAAGGAATCAACCTGAAATGCGGGAGACCTGGGTTTGATCCCTGGGTTGGAAAGATCCCCTGGAGAAGGGAAACGTTGCCCTCTCTAGCATTCTGGCCTGGATAATTCCATGGACTGTATAGTCCACGGGGTTACAAAGAGTTGGACATGACTGAGCAACTTTCACTTCACTAATGCCCCAAATTAGGCCTCTTACCCTTTATACCTTACAAATTTTTCCTCTAGAGCAGTGGTCTCCAAACTTGATTGATCATCAGATTCAGATCTACTGAATCAATCTCTCTGAGAGATGAGCCCAAGGATCTGTATTTTTATCGAACCCCAGAGGTCATTCCAAGAGGCAGCAAACTCAGGAACCTCAGCTTTAGAAACCTGAGTAGTTTAGAATGAAAGAAGAAGAAAAGTGTGTCTTCCTAAGAGAAAGTAGAGCTAGGATGACACCAGAGCTTTAGCCCAGCCGTAAATGCTGTCTCCGAAGTGTTACAAAGTCACATGATGGGCATTGGACCTTATCTATCTATCCATTATCCATTCATCTAACAAGCATTTGCTGAGCACTTCATGTGTGTTAGATACTGGAACAACATCAGTGTCCCCAGAACTGTCCCTGTTCTTTTAGACTTTGGGTCTAGCAGAGAGAATTTATAATAACAAACCAAAAATCACATAGGTGAATAACTATAATCATCATAGGTGCTGGGAAGGATAAATACAGGATGCATGAGAGCATATCACAGAGATGCCTGATATAGGGCTTTTTATGAGGGGGAAGTGGAGAGTTCAAGGGGTGCTTTCCTGATGAAGTGGTATTTAGGTTGGGAGAGTAGAGTTGCTGAACGGAGATCTGTGGCTTCACTGCCTCACCATGGCCTATTCAAGAGCAACCTTGGACAAGAGAAAGCATGGGGATGGTCATCTGGGAGCCCCAGAGCTCAAAGGAGCCATGTCACATAGGGGCTTTGTTCAACGTGGGCAGTTTGTTCCACATGGGAAGTGTTGTGTACCAACTTGGCCTGTGTGGATGCTGATGGCCCAGGAAAAAAATCTTGAGCCCCAGCTTGCTCAGACTGTGATTTGAAAAGACTTTAGCTTCCTACTTAAGGAGCTAGGTCTGTGATTCCTGTCTTCACCAGCAGATTACAAAATTCCCCAATCAGAACAGTAAGCATTTTGATCCAGTGTTCCCCCCGGCAGTTTTGTACTTGAAGAAGCACCTGGAATTTACAGCACATTCTTACAGCACGTGCTCTTCTTCCCTCCTGCTTGTTACAGTGTCTGCAAACTTAGAGCTTGGGAAAGTATGAGAACCAAGGGAATTGCCCTCTGGTTTTCTTCTCTGAGCTTAAGAATGCCCATCACATTGTTAAGCAAATGCTCCCTTTAGCAATGATGGGTAAACAAAGACATGGGTGGGTTTTCTGCTGCACCTAACTTGAGATGTACAAAATCAAAGCCACAGAGCAGGGTCAGGCAGCTCTGGTTCTGATTTATGAGCGTTTAAGACAACAACAAAAGAAACAAAGATTACTGAGAGGTCACCAGAGGGTCATTAAGAGTAAGTCCAAACACACTAGACTTCCTTCCTTCTTTATTTTTTAGGTAGTTATTTATTTACTTTTGAGAAGCATGTTAAACTGGTGGACTCAGTTGGTTAGACAGCTGGTTAACAAATCTTCTTTCATTCATTGAGGGACTCTGTGCCCAAAGCACTGGATATTCAGAGATGGGTATATCAGAGTACCTACCTTCAAAATTCACCTTTAAGAGAAGATAACACAGCTTTGCAATACAGGTCCAAGCTCTGTGGGAATAGGGACCATTTCTATCTGTTCCCAGGCTCAGTTCTTAGGGCATAGTAGATCCTCCGTAAATATTTTTGGATGGCTGGATGAATGGGAGCCAGGACCAAAGTTGTTGGTCTAGGCTTTCTAGATGATGATTTCTTAAGGACAAATGTCAGGCAAATAGAATCAGGAAAGGCTACTCCAGACAAAGGGCACAGCAATTACAAAGGGGGTTGCAGAAAGGATCTGAAGTCTCATTTCAAAATGATTCAAAATGTGTGAATCATTTTGAAAAACTGCTTTGAAGCGCATTCAAAATGCTAGAGGCAGTCAAGTATTTACAGTAATACTAAAAAGAAATTACGACTCCCTCACTGAGGCAATGGCTGTGGGGATGAGCAGAAGTGACTGGATTTGAGAGATATTACAGTGTGGAAGCAACAGTGCTGGACGACCAAGGTCATTGGGGAAAGGCCAGGGGAAGTTAGATCCATATTTAGGCTCTGACTTGGGTATTGGGTTGAATGGAAATACCAGGTTCTGAATTAGGGAATACAAGAAGAGTAGGGTTCAGGGAGAAAATGACCACTTCAGTTTGGCACATACCCAAGGTGTAGCTTTGGGAAATCATTCTGAAAACGTCCAGTGATTAGATGCTCTAAGCCTGGAGCTCAGGAGAAAAATCCAGAAGCAATGGCGGGGTGGGGATTGCATGTAACACAGTTCTAGAGTTAGAAATAAATGCCATCTCTCAAGACCTGAGACAGAACGCAGATGTTTAAGGGCCGAGCAGAGAGGAAATGGAGAAATAGAGGCACCAACGTAGCAGCAGAAGCTGGAAAGGCTTGGTGTCAAAGAAATGAAGATATTTTCAAGGAAGGTGTGAGCTAGAGTGCCAAACACAGTTGAGCCGTCAGGCAAGATAGAGGGTAAAAGCTGTTTTCTGGGTTTGGCAACCAAGAGGTCACTGGTTCTTTGCCAGAACAGTTTTCAGTGGAAGGAGTGGAACAGAAACCAAAGTACAACAGGTTGGATCATGAATGGGAGATGAGGAAGAGGACAAAGGCAAATTCACCTAGGGGGGTGCGGATCAGGCCCTGAAGAGGGGCGAGACTTCACTGTCACTGCAAGCCCTACTGCACATCCCTATCTTAAAGCACCCGCTTCTTTTCACAAGCATGTTTGTAACAGGGATTAAGGGCTCAGACTCTGGAGCCAGACAGCTAGAATCCAAACCCCAACTTTGCACTTGGGCCGTGTGACCTCTGTGTCTCAGTCACCTCATCTGTGAAATGGGGATGATAGTAATATTGCTGCACAGGCTGGTGAGAATTCAGTGAGCTGATTCATGCCAAACGGTGCTTGGCATGTGTTGAGTGCTCCAAAAATATTGGCTATTACTATACACCCTTCTTTTTTTAAGAAAAAGAAAAGAGATGTGAAAGGATGGAAAAATAAGCATTAGTGGAGATTTTTCTTGTCCTTCCTGACACCCCCATTCTTTATGAGTGAGATATTGTTCTCTTCCATATAGTATTTAGAAGGCGTGCTAATGATTTGCCATATGTGTTACAAATATCTTTCCCAGTTTGTGCTTTCATTTTAGTTATCATTATGCTACCTTTTTCACGGGCAAAAACATCAGGTGTTTACATAGTCAAAGTCTTCAGTTTCTTCTTTAGTTGTTATGTTTATTGAGTATTTTTCCTCCTTGAGATCAGATACTGAGCTGAATTTCCTTCCAGTTATTTCGTTATTTCATTTAATAGTTTAACCCACTAGAATTTCTATCTCTGCAGGATTTGAAATTGAGATAGGATTTATTACTTCCTCCAAATTCTTAACAAGTAGTCCTAACTTCATATGTTGAATGGTTCTTTTTCCTCCACTGATTAGGATATAAATTCTTATAATTTATTAGCATCTAGGAATTATCTCATAACTTGTTACAATATAAAAACAGAACAAAAGAAAAGAGATTTAAAGCACCCATAACTCCATCTAGGGTTTCCTGTTGCCCTTGGGCGTTTCCCTGACACAGTTCAGACTTTACAGGGGTAAGCTAAGGACTCCTGCGCGACTTCCCTCCTCCCCCAGAATTCTCAGAAGGAAGCAGATAGGACCTGGTTTGAGAAAAATGAGTCCTGTTTCCACATACACCCACATACAACACATGTGCACACATACGCCTAATCACACCCACACACACCTGTGCGTGCATGCATACCACACACCTATCTATCTATCTGTTTAAACTTCACACACTCTCTCACACACACACACATATATTCATTCACATTTTGGGGTCCCTAGGGATCAGGACAGAAGCCAAAATGTTTCCCCACCCTGCCCATGTCAGCAGTTCTGGAAAGCTGACAGGGAAAAGAAGAAATGAAAGGCGAGGGGGTAAGGGGGAGAGAGAGTGAGAGAAAGTCAGGGCTCTGTCCAGGTTCCTCTGACTGAGGCTCCGAGAAGCTGAAGACATCTATTCCACTCTAAAAAGGCCATTTGCCCTACCTGCCCCAGCCCCAGGTGTTTTAGGAAATAGCCTGAAATAACCCAGTTTGATAAGCATCCTTCAGAATAAAGGGCCATTGAATACTCAAAAAGCATAACAATCACAATGTTATGACTTTCTCACAATCAGTTTCCTGGAAGTGGTCCTCAGGCTGATTCTCAAAGTAGAAGGAGCCCCAGCTGCCTTTGCCAACTGCACAGGGCTTACCTGCATGGACAGACCCTCTCCTCCAGATTTCAGGGTACTAAACGCTCCCCGCAGGCAAATAGAGCTCAGGGCTGACACTCGGGGCTCTGTAGCCAGTTTAGCAGGACGTGGGGGCTCCAAGGGACACCTGATCGGGAGTGTGCGGCTTGGAGAAGCTTAGAGGGTAGCGTTGGGTGAAGGTGCCCTTGAGGGAAGCCACTGCTTGGCATCTCTGTGCCCATTTCCCAGCCTAGCCCTGGCATGTACTGGAAGCTCTGAATCTGTTTGTTCCCCAGCTATTAGAGGAATGAAGTAAGTCTGTTTATTCTGTACTGACACGGAAAGACACACACTATTATGAAGGAGAAAAGGATATTGTAGGGCAAGGGAACATGTGAATCTTTGTGTCTGGATCTCAGGATGGAAATCTGACCTGTTGCAGTAGGTGCCCAGGGGAAGAGAGGAAATCAGATGGTTACTTTCCTCTCTGCTTCTTCGGTTTAAATGTTTTAAAATGAGCACTGTCTTTTGCCCTGGAGGTTCTTGCAGTTAATTGAGGAAGACTAATGGATCAACAGATGAATTACAATACAAACAGAAAGAGATTATAGCCCCTTGAGATGACTATAGTTTCTATCTGCACCAAACTTCTTGATTTCTTTCCCCCCACCCCACCCACCCTCAACTATCTTTCTCTCTATTCAGCCACTCTTCAAAGAAAAAGAAATTTCTTCCCTCCCTCCCATAAATCTGACATCCATTTGCCCTTTACCCTCCCCATCTCAAAAAAAAAAAAGACAAAACACCTTTGGACACATACACACACACACACACAAACCAAATCCTAGCTATGAGTTGGTCACAAATTATATTCTACAGTTGCTCCCCCTTGGGAGACATTATCCTTTTCCCCTAATTGTCTTGTCTGGATTGTTCCTTTGTAGTGACAAATATTAAGCTAGAACCAAATGTGTAAGCCATAATAAAAAACATAATTTAATAAGGCTTTCAAATAGTGAGTTGCAGTGTTCTTACCTCTTCTGATCAGGGTATCATTCTATACTTCTGGGCATTCTTTGAAAGTCCATTTTTCCAAGTCACCTTCTGGGACCAAAAGGTAAGAAGATAGGAAATGAGTCCTTCGCTGAGATAAGAATCCCATGCAGCACAGTCACTGCTCATCTAATCCCTCCTGCCCCATCCCCGTGGATTCTCCAGCGGCTCACTACTA